>NC_063062.1:618753-968753 GCF_018812025.1 Megalobrama amblycephala
GGGACTGAATAGGTGCTGTTGCATGGGCAGATAACACCTTTTCCTTCTGTTGAATGAACAAACTCCCGCACTGGTTCATGTGGGGCGATGTGACCTTTGTACTGCCTGATGAAGGTGGCAGGAGCATTTGGGTGCGTTGCACCCTGCACTGTGTGAAGTTTAGTGAGACCACAGCATAAAAAGTCTTTGTCAAATGTCCCTCTGAATTTGTTCAAGACGTTTCTGAGTCTTTGACAGTCTGCGTCATTCTTTAGGGCACTTGCATCTTTCTGGATCTGTTGGCGTTTAGGCTCAAACCTTGGGAATGGCTCTGTTGTTGTGGTGTTAGCTGTCAGGTTGGCTGTCAGAGGTGCAGCGCCTTTTTGAGTTTCACAGGCAGGCTGGTCAGAGACTGTGGGTACTGCAAGGTGTTTGTCCTCCATCAGCTCCGTTCTGCGCACCTGTGTTGTGGGTACCAGTTTGATGGGAGTGATGGAGATGCTCTTGAAGGATGCCGTGAAACTTGTGTTGCTTAAGCTTCCTTCTGGGGCCATGGCAGCTGGTATTAAGTTAATGACTGTTAACCTGAGTTCAAAGTCATAGGGGCCGTGGTCCATTATCCATTCTAGATGGTAGGCTTTGGGAATGCTGATGTCTGTGACCATGCATTCGTTGAGCCAACCGTGGACTACATAGGATGACACTTCAGTTAGGGGTGTGGCTTTTAGAGTGAGTCCAAGTTCCACGCCTTCAGGTGAAAGTGTGAAGGATGCTGGCATGTGGCTTAGGGTTTGACCACATTGCCTGTTGAGCCAAACAGCACCCCCTTTGGTGTAAGGTGGTACTACAGTTTCCTGTGTGTGGAGCCAAACAGCACCCCCTTTGGTGTAAGGTGGTACTACAGTTTCCTGTATGTGGATCAGGATGCAGACCTCTTGGGTGGTCTGGCCTGACAGGAAGTTGGCAGTGTTGACAGGAACAACAGGAAGCTGTACAGTCATTGGGGCCCACAACAACTCATTTGCACGGTCCGTGTGAGCATTAGAGTGCATCAGGAGGTCTGGAAGGACCAGGAAGTGATGGGTTGAATGCCGGTGGTTCCATTTGAAGTTCAAAACACAGATGTACTTGACAGTCATCATGGTTGGCAGACGAAAGTCTAGTGGAAAGTGTGTTTGCTTGTTGACAAATGGGAGGTCCGGTGTCCCTTCACTGAGAGCACTTAACAGCGTGTGGCTGAAGGCTGAGTTGTCTGCCCACAGTGTGAGAATAATATCTGTTGTAGTTACATCATTCAGCTGTGAGTCTGTCGTGGCCTTGGAGCAGAGGGAGTTACAGTCTATGGTGAGTTGAAGTACGCCGGGTAGCGAACTTGAACTGTGCTCTGAGACGGGGTTCCCGCGGTTAGCTGGGAGATTTCCTGCGACCTCTGTGACCTGACCGTCTGGCTCAGGTGGTCTGGGTGACTGGGAAGGCAGAAGTTCACACACTTGAGCCCAGATTTTCAGCGGTCTGGCATTCAATAAGGGCTCAAAACAGTCTAGCAGGTCTTTGTGGGTGAAACAGAGAAACGTGTCCATTTGCGCTACGCACACAGGAGGTACCAGGCTCACTCGACCAATGGTGTGGTGCGTGGGAGCTGTGTGTTCAAGATGGACCTCATTTGGACTGTGCGACTGCACATTCAGCTCACATCTTTGTGACTTGAGAGTCTGATTTTGTCTTTCAGCTTCATTTCTCAGTCTTTCAAAAAGGTAAGGACAGGTTTCTGGGCAGTGATCGGAGCCTGGATAACTGGTTGGATTTTCTACAGTCCCTTTAGACGCAGTTCTCTGCTTGGCTTGAGCTTCGTTGACCAAGTCTCGCAGCTGCTGAATAGACATGCTGCGTGAGCAGGCCAAGGCTGCCAGATGATCACTCACCGCAGGGTGCAGCTCTCGGAGAAGCAGAGTGTTGAAGATGAAATCTTCCTCCATTGCTGGCTGACCACGTGCTCTGAAGTAGGCCATTTGCAGTCGGCTGTAGCAAGTGTATGGGTTTTTCAGTCTGCCCCGTTTTAGGTCCATGGCAGCAGGGAGCCCTTGATCTGATGCAGGGTCAGAAAGCTTTTGGATCAGAGCCTGTCGCAGGTGCTGGCAGTTGGATGTGACAGCTCCCGGCAAAGTTTCTTGGCCGCTGGACGTTTTGGGCAGTGGACTTTTAACCCCATTTGGAATTAGGGCTTCTTGACTGGTTAGGGGAAACTCTGTGATGTGTGTTTCCCCTCCCATGCCACTTTTCAGTTCTCTGTAACCAGTGTCAAGTTCATTCACATAGTCTCTTTGTTGTTTCGGAGCCATAACTCCTTTCTGGGCCTGTTTGAGATGATTTTCACAGGTCAGGGATTTGGTGTGTCTGTCTTTCGGCTTAGTCTCTGCTTTGGCTAGGGGAGCTTCGCTGTGTTGGAGTTTTTCAGTCAGTTCTCTACGCTCCACCTCCAGGTGGAGCTCTGCAAGGGCTTTTTGAAGTCTTTGCAGCTCCTCCTGTAGCTCAGGTTTGGATTCATCCGCTGTCCAACGCTGGTCCTGGGTCTCGGCGAGTCGCTGATCGTGGTGACGATGAATCTGGGCCTGATTCCTCCGAGCATCCTCCGCCTGGAGCTTGAGATTGTGGGCGATGGTTTGGATGACTTTCGCCCATTCTTTGTAGCTCGGCGTCGGACCGTGGGACATCAGTCGATTCAGGTTGTCGTCCAGCTGCTCGTTGCTTAGGTGCTGGGGATTCACAGCGTCGTTAGACAGGAACGTGCTGGTCAAGGAGCCCAACCAGCTCTTGAGTCGGTCCCCGTGGGTGCTGGGGCTGGCTGCTCTGAACACGTTAGCTTGCTGTTGGCGAGAGAAAGACAGCACAAACAGAACCAATGCAAGCACGCGCAGAACTAACGACTTATAATAATGCATCATTATATAATTCTTTGGTTTAGTTCCAGTTAACTGGTGCAGACAGTTAGTGGAATGTAGGCTAGACACTTAATTGTCGATAGCCAAAGGACCACGTGGGTCAATTTGTGTGGGTGAGTGCCGGATTTAAACAAAGAATTTGACAGGCGGTAGCCCTAAGAGTCCTTTGATGACTCTCGCTGCTCGGTCGTCTATCTATTACTCAGTTTTCCGTGATGGCTCTCACAGGCTCTGCCTTTACTTGAACTGAAAGAAACAAACACAGTAGAAAAGCAAAACAGAACAGGGTGGATGCAATTAAATGAGAAATAGAGCAGTAACAAATAGAAAGGAATAAAATAAAACAGAAGGGCTAGAGGGGAGAAGTGAACTTAAACTTCCTATCACAGCTGGGTTTATGACGGGGCCAGGCGAGTGCACTGTTGCGTCATAAAACCTGGAGGGATGGTATGGCTTACGTGTACAAGGGTTGGCCCGCACCTGGATAATCGAAGAATATGTAATATTCTGTGGCTTTCAATTAGGTGAAATGACTGGATGTCACTAATTTAGGCCTGGGTGAATTGTGGGTGCTCAGATAAGAACTCACTGGGCGACCGTCAACTCACCACCAGGCGGTGAAGGGCCTTATCTGCAAATACACAAGTGGTCACCCAAACACAGCTTAATTGTAAATTTAAATCTCAGTTTAAATCTTGTTTAAACCAAATTTAAATAATTAAGTGTGTATGACGAAAGAAAATGAGCCTAAAATGACAGTCAGAATGAACTAGTTAAACTAGAACTGAAATGAGCAAAAGGGGGTAAAGAGAAAAACAAAATAGTTCAGATGCACTTGATTCGAGTTTGCATTAAACGAGTGCGCAGAGTAGCAGAATGGGAAAAGAGAAAGCAACGAGGATAACTCAGATGCACTTGATTCAAATTTGAATGGAATCTTGTTCAATTAAATTCAAATGAGTGCATAGAATAACAGAATGGGAAAAAGAAGGGAGAAAGCCTTCCCTATTTGTAAGTTTCCTTGAAGAGAATTGCTTCTTTATGAGCAAAAATGCCAACTGATTGACACTACTTAATTTTAAAATTCAATTAAATGTTATTTAATTAAATTTAAAATAAGTGTATGAAATAAGGGAGGCTTGGGGTGCGTGAATGTTATTGCCAGCCAATAACAGACAGGACCCAGAACTAAGAGTGAGTAAAATAAAACATTAAGTAATAAAAGGGAATGAACTTCCAAAGTAAAAATAAAGAAATAACTTGAGAGAAAGAGAGAGAAAAGACAAAAAGGGAATAGATGAAATAAAACAAAGTAGAATAAAAATAAAATAAATAAACTAAACTAAAATAAAATAGAGTAGATCTGTGAATACAGGAAAAGAATACAAGGGAAAAGAGAATTGACTTATCTGTCAGTGTCCACCAGGGGGCGCACTCTCAGAAAGTGAATTCTCTTGTTGGAAGGGAAACTTAATTTAAATTAAAAATTTAAACGTGTTTAAATTAAATTTAAATCAGTAAACCACATTCCAACAATGATTGGAAAGCATAACCACCAAAAGCAAATTACTTTTACAACTCCCCGCAGTATAGAGAAGCAAAAGATAATTTGGAGATAATTTCAGTTCAAAGTATGGAGCGGCTTTAACTCAGAACGTCCACGCGGTGGCGTCAATGAGTCCACACAACCAATAAGTAGGGAGGGGTGCTACACTGAGCAGACTGCCCTCTGGCGTCGGGTCAGAGTTACTGCATCCCCTTTCTTTAATTCGTGATATAAACACAAGCGCTCGTTGGGTTCTGACCCTTACGCTGTTTTAACTGCACGGTCACGATTGCAACTAGAACCTCAGCGGATTCTTTCATAAATATATATGTACCGTTTTACTCACGGGTACACAACTCTGGGAATCAGTCCCTTTGGTGCAAACTTTAATGCACGCGAATATGTAACTTTTGCGGGGTTCGCCGCTGTTACAGTTCACGCTGGATCAGGCGTGAATGGCTCCACAATTTTACACACCAATCGATGAACTGCTCTCCGATTAGATTTGTAAGGGGGGTCATGTGGTTTGGGTAGCTAGGCCAAACGACGCAACCCAGGAGCAAACCGGCTATTGTGAATTTTTGGACGACACAAACGATTCAGATTTAATAGCGGGTAAATATAAAGGCCTTTCAAGAGATTTAGTGGGAATCTTGCCGCACGATCTCAAAACACGCTGAATACGACTCAACTCGTTTATTCAAGCGGAAATTAATATTAGCTGTATTGCAGAAAATTTGTCGCCTTTTCGCATACAAGTCTGAATATTAATGGACTGCAGTTTATTTCACGGTTTAACGACTGACTACTGTGTACACAATAGCAGCTTGTTAACGTTCCTTCAAAGTGAAAATGCGTACATCTCACTGATCAAAGCGCGCATACACACATCAAAATCACACAAAATTATTCTGGATTGCTCATACACAAAAACAAGTTTAAAACGTGCTCTTAATTCTCCACCAAATAAATATGTAACGAATGTAGCGGTTCGTACAGTTATTAATCAATTTATGGATGAAATATGAATATAATAATTCATAAATTGATTATGAATAAATTATGATTCATATATCGACCCAACGGGGAATTAAACATATATTGTGAATTGATTACAACGAATTATAATCAATTACATATATGATTAGTTCTGGTTTAATAATTATTTAGAGAAACTGTTAGTTTGTCCAGCAAACTAAGCTCCTCATAGAATATTATCAAAGGAAGGGTTTTTTCCTATGGCCATTAGAAAATAGACTTCCTCTTCTAGCATCCAAACGTAGCAAGGATATAGGATCGAAACGTTAAAGTGACCTGGGTTTTCAGCTGAAATGAAGCAGGAGAACAATCGAGCATGAAATGTAATGCGTTTTTAATATACGCAAACTACGAACTACCGAGGTTATACGTCTAAATATATACAGAGGATATACACATATATATATACAAGGGGAAAGTAGAAGTAGAGAAGGAAAGAGAGAAGGCAAGTAGCAAACTTACAAACAGTCCTTGAGCCAGCGCGGAAAACAGTTTCCTTATCTAAGATTGAGAAACGGCAGTATACTTGCATTGGTTGCGTGCATGTCGGATTTCAGGTTTAGCGCTGGTGCAGTTCGTTGGCTTCCTTCCGTTCCGCGGGAAGGTTTGAACTGAGGACTTGAGAGTGAGTTTCGCTGGAAGATGGCGGTCCCGAAGGTGAGCGCGATGGCAGCGCGATGGCAGCGCGTGGTCACCGGAGACGTCCGGAGAAGGGACGTGCACGAGCATGCTCGAGAGACAATCGGGAGAACAACCAAGAGATTGTGCGTCTTTGCTTTTATGACAGATAAGCCGACACACCTCCTTGAGGTGGGGTAGCCAATAACATGGGTGCAAAGTTGGCGGGAAAGCTTTCCCTTTGTTTTTGTCTTGCAAACTCATTTGCATGATTTACAAGGTTGGATTAGTGTTCATTTTCCTTCGAAGTACTATTAAAAATAGTACAATGCATTTGTCAGCAGTGTGACATACATTATGGAATAAATCAGATGAACAGCTTTCAAAAGAATCTAGACTTGACATATAAACGAAACATGTAGAAGAAGTTATGGTTTACAGACAAAATTACATTAATAGGAATGAAACTAGAATGGCTACAGTCATTTAAACTCTAAAATCTAAACACTAGGAAGCATATATGCACTTAAAATATAGCGGGTACACTTTGGCACAGTCATATCTTGAGAATAACTGTACATACCATCTCTAGGCATGTTTGTATATGTGTGTGTGTCTGTGTGTGTGTGTGGGGTGTGTGTGTGGAATTTGTCTGGTCAGTCTCTGGCGCTGAGTTTCTTGCCCACAACCGGGGGTTGATCCTTTGATGTTCCAAAAGCTAGGAAATTGGGTCCACTGTCTTACCTCGCCCAGGCCACAAAGATGTCAAATGGGCTCATCTTTGCAGACTGGTCGGAGCCGACTTAGTGATTAACGAACACAGTTCATCAGGTTAAAAGCATTCTGAAAACTCCAAAGTTTATTGATTGTCCTGATACATGTGCATATGCTACACTGTAATTTTAAATTAAAGGATGTGGGGAAAAATACATTAGCATAGCTGTTTCAGGAATTAAAAAGACGGATATTGTGTTAATTACGTTAATTATTATTAATGCGCTCAACAGCAAATAGTAATAATTAATATTAACTCATTTTCACAGCTCAAATATGTTTTTATTGTAGGACTTTTTTTTTGCCTGTCCATGTGCCAATAATGCGTCGCCATTGGTTGCTGGTTGGTGCTTGTGGCTGGGTGCTGCTCATTCTTATGTTCGTCAGCAAGTTCATCAACTTCAGCTTCAGAATACCAGGTGGTATGTGTTTTTCACATTATGTCAGCATTTCTTCTACCTACCAACTGTATTTGTCATTTAAAAAGTCCCACTACATGCATGTTTATATTCACTGGCCATAAGGCAGCCTGAAAGTTTCCCCTCAATAAATTTACAGACTTTGCTGGGAGGGCAGACATGTTTGTTTGGACCATGCCATCTGTTACAACAAAACTACCTTCAGTCCAGAGGCCAGACAAGGAAGCATCACAGCCATATATATTGGTGAGACAGTTTGTCTGTGTACAGAGGGTTTATTTATTTGCTTTATTCAAAAACAATGAATTGGATTGTCAAGAATTACATATGATCTGTTTTTGGGTGTCATGTTTATGTGCATGTGTGCTGACTGCATGTGTTGTGGCTGTTAGTCCTCAGTTAGTCCCTCTGTGGTGGAGCCCATAGACTGGCAGTCAGTGAATGAGAAGCGTTTGGAGCTGTTATCAACTGTTTGCAGAAATTCATCTCTTTGGAACCTCACCCACACAAATGTGCGCAAGTTTGTCTTGGACCGCATTTTTGTGTGTGACAAGCACAAGATTCTCTTCTGTCAGACACCCAAAGTTGGAAACACACAGTGGAAGAAGGTTCTAATTGTCCTAAATGGTGAGAAATGTCTTCAGGTTAAATAACTTGTACATTTGATAAATCTAAAATTAACCAAAATAAACCAAATTAGACCTGTAAAATTACCCTAATTCAGCATCCTGTTTTATTTATTTAAACTTTTAACTGTATAACTTTCTTGAACTTAAAGCATTTTTTGTGTGTTTTAGGAAAGTTCTCAAAGGTTGAAGCTATACCAGAGAACTTGGTTCATGACCATGAAAGAAATGGTTTACCTCGCCTGTCCTCTATGACTGACACAGAAATCCATCAAAGGTTTACATAAGTTCACTTTACAATTTTTTTTTTGTAAAGATGTTTTTTGGGAAATAAATGTTACTAAACAGGGCTCAACAATCAACATTATTATTGATTAATTGATTAGCTGGCCAGTAAGATTTTTAGATTTTTACTTGCCCTTCCAACATTTTCAGTGGGCTTGCCAAAAAAGAATGATCAGTTTTCATTTTAAGCAATGCATTTTTTTCTACAAATATTCTTATGCTAAGTTTTCATTACAATGTTTTGTTCATTTAAACTTATTTTTGTTGTTTACAAAAAGAAAAAGTTTTTTTACGGCTGTAGTGTAAGTCCATAAATTTCTCACACTTTTGCTGAAAAATTGCTATGTATTTGTTTCTTACACTGGCTCCAGACCAGTGTAAGAAACACACCATCCTTATTGTTGAGCCCTGTTAAACTTTACCAAAATAAGAAAAACAATTTTGAGACATGGTACAAAACAAATTACAGGTCTGCAAACAGAAATTGTATGTACTAGTGTTGTCACGATACTGGAATTTCAAACTTCGATACGATACCTTGAAAAATATCAATATTTAATACCATATTCAAAACCAGAGGGAAAACTGCCATACAGATAATTTGGTATTATCTCATAATTTTTTTATAATTTGGTTAATTTTGTTGTAATAGCTTACACACAACACAGGAAGGCTTTATTTGAATCATTGAACTACATTTACAAAAGTAAACAAGTAAACATTAAGTAATAAAATAAAAACAAATAAACAAATTGCAAACAATAGCACAAATAAAAACAATAGAATAAAGAGACAAATGAAATAAACATGGCTTTAAGTTTTTCAGGTGGGTCTATTCAGGTAAGAAACACTACAGAAATTAAAGTAATCAAATGTAATATAAAACTGGATAGTTTTCATTGTAAAAATTAAATACAGATTAATGGTTACAATTAAAGTTATTCAGTCGAGCAGCAAGTGATTTTCTCTGTTTTTTGTTCTTTGATTATCATGACAGATAGCAGCAGGTTTATTAGGATGCTGTCACTTTGCTCTTTATTTACAACAGAGCTTATGTATCCAATATACTGTTACACAGCTTGCATTTTCTCTCAACTGTATTTACCTGAATACTCGGCAAGATTGGCATTTTGATAAAAATTTTTATGTTTTTGACCGTTTAAGTGCAATAAGCCACAAAAAAGAAATCACTTTGTTACTTGTGAGCTGTTTGAGAGTGCCACTTATATAGACCAGTGGTGCACGAGGTTTTGGTAGGAGCGCGAAACCTGCGGGAATGACTAAAATTATGCACAATACAAGTACTATTGAACCGGAGCTAGTGGTGAAACGGATCACTTATGACAAATGTAACTTTGCTTCCCATTCCAAGATCACTTTAAGTACTTTGATACCACAGCAAAAATTCCTAACTAATAGAGTTCAGATATTATTAAAGACAAGTGATCAGACAGTAAAAATAAAAATATACAAATTAAAACAGGGATAAATACTATTGAACAGCTACAAATAATGATAGGTCTTAAAAAAAGTATTAATGTACAGAAATGTAATAATATAAATATAATTGTAATTACACTGCATGCATAGTGTTCACTGGATAAATTAAATATAGATTAATTATTATTAAAGTGGTTTTGTTGTTTGACATTTAATGATATAGCAGTTATTTTTATGCTGCTGTCACTAAATGCATGGAACCAATTTGATGAAACACATCTGATTTCTTTCACAAGTTTTCTCAACTGTTGTAGCTTCAATTAAGACTTTATAACCGACTCTATACAAGAATACTTGTCAAGACAGTGATTTTGAGATTATTTTGTATGTATGTGTTCGTTCAAGCTCAAGGAGTTGCGAAACAGAGCTCGATTATGTGTTTCCGCGCCATCTGAAAGGCGTCTTTGTGAGCGTGCGTGCTTTGAATGTGTGCATACAGAAAATGTGCGATTGTGAATTTTGCCTCTTCCTGCATTTGAATTTAGAAAACATTTGAGTGTTTTAAATTGGTAAGACTTAAAAACACGTGCAAGTAATAAACTTTCACTATATAATGCCTAAATGCAGTTAATCCGTGAATCATATGTGTTCCTGACCGTGGGGCCTGGTTCGTATGGATCATGGTTCAACCACGATCCGTTGCACCCCTAACCGGAGCTAATGTTACGAGTGTGTGGCAATTGGCCTGTCAGAGAGAAATGAGAGTGAGAACGTGTAGCTGATATGGGTGTATTAATACTGCAGAAAAGGAGTATTGGAACTGTTTCAGATATTTCAGTATCAATACACATCGAAATTATTTTTGACAACACTACTATGTACATAAAAAAATTAATTACCTACATTTTGGTGCAATCACTTGCTGATATCTTTTTCTTACAAAACATATGTTCTTTTACTCAATATGCACTGCCAGATATAGTGGTGTGGCTAGACTCATGTCAACTTCATCAGCTGAGCCCATGGTCCAGTTTAGATAAAGATATACTGTGACTTATGCTCTGAATTTTTTTCTAACCCTATACAATTTGGCCACAATAGGCCTGTATAGACTTTCTTCTGAAGAACACAAAAGATGATGTTTTGAAGAACGTTGGGGTCCAAACAACAAATGAGACATTTTTCAAAATATTTCAAAATTCAGTCAGGAAACTCTAAATGGCGTAAGCTGATCTTTGATGTGTAATCTACTTGCAATCATATTGAATACTACATTGTGCAAGCTGATTTAAGGACAGTGACATGGTGTGGTAGATTTTGGTGATTTCTGCATGCGCAGTATTATCAATAGCACTGGGCGATATAGCTTAAAATGTATATCTCAATAGTTTTTGCTGATTTTAAATTTAATAGTAAATTTTGTTGAGATATACAGTACAGTCCAAAAGTTTGGAACCACTAAGATTTTTAATGTTTTTAAAAGAAGTTTCGTCTGCTCACCAAGGCTACATTTATTTAATTAAAAATACAGTAAAAAACAGTAATATTGTGAAATATTATTACAATTTAAAATAACTGTGTACTATTTAAATATATTTGACAAAGTAATTTATTCCTGTGATGCAAAGCTGAATTTTCAGCATCGTTACTCCAGTCTTCAGTGTCACATGATCCTTCAGAAATCATTCTAATATGCTGATTTGCTGCTCAATAAACATTTATGATTATTTTCAATGTTGAAAACAGTTGTGTACTTTTTTTTTTCAGGATTCCTTGATGAATAGAAAGTTCAAAAGAACAGCATTTATCTGAAATACAAAGCTTCTGTAGCATTATACACTACCATTCAAAAGTTTGGGGTCAGTAAGAATTTTTATTTTTATTTTTTTGAAAAGAAATTAAAGAAATGAATACTTTTATTCAGCAAGGATGCATTAAATCAATCAAAAGTGGCAGTAAAGACATTTATAATGTTACAAAAGATTAGATTTCAGATAAACACTGTTCTTTTGAACTTTCTATTCATCAAATAATCCTGAAAAAAAATATTGTACACAAATATTTTGTACAATTGTACACATTAAATGTTTCTTGAGCAGCAGATCAGCATATTAGAATGATTTCTGAAGGATCATGTGACACTGAAGACTGGAGTAATGATGCTGAAAATTCAGCTTTGCCATTACAGGAATAAATTACTTTGTGAAATATATTCAAATAGAAAACAGTTATTTTAAATTGTAATAATATTTCACAATATTACTGTTTTTTACTGTATTTTTAATTAAATAAATGTAGCCTTGGTGAGCAGACGAAACTTCTTTTAAAAACATTAAAAATCTTAGTGGTTCCAAACTTTTGGACTGTACTGTATATATATATATATATATATATATATATATATATATATATATATATATATATATATATATATATATATATATATATATATATATATATATATATATATGACATGGTATTTATGGTTACTGGTGGGACTACAGGGAAGGAAACTTGTCACCTTTCAGTGAAAATCACTGCTTTGAATACAGAATAAGCCATGTGTGTGATTTGTGTAGATTCTATGAGTTTTTGAAACGGGGTGGTTCTCACTCAATTCGTTACCCGCTGAAAGGCAACAACTTTCAAATGTTCTTCTGCGTATTTGTGTGCATGCTTTCCTTTCTATTTACAAAGGCAAATTTTTGTGTTTACAACACGTTTTTGCAGCACTTGTAGTCAGCGTGAATCTTCATGAATAATGCTGTGATTCACACCTGAGGAGATTAAGGAGATTAAGACAGTGCCCCTAATGAGCTGCATAATGAGCCATTCAGTGAGGAATGTGACAGAGTAAACTAAGAAAGAATTCAGTGACAAAAGAAATATATAATTTTTTAGTTTGTAGTTTATTTAGAATATAGTTAACTATATAAATGAGAGTCAAAGATGCATTTTGAGTACACAGTTATACTTGGAAATAAATCCTGTTCAAAGATATATGTGAACATCACATACCTGGCATTTGGTGTTTCTGCACTGGAGAAAAAGAAAGAAAGAAAGAAAGTAAGAAAGGAAAGAAAGAAAGAAAGAAAGAAAGAAAGAAAGAAAGAAAGAAAGAAAGAAAGAAAGAAAGAAAGAAAAAAAAAAAAAACACTTACCTGCATCCAGTCAGTGATCTCAGTATCATATGCATGCAGTCCAATGTGGGCAAATATCTGGTCACTATAATCAGAGGTGGGTACAGTATCCAAAAACTGTACTCAAGTCAAAGTACAAGTACTTGTAGAAATATTTACTCAAAGTAAAAGTTAAAGTAATAATATTAATAGTTACTTGAGTAAGAGTAAAAAAGTATCCAATGAAAAACTACTCAAGTAGCTAGTTACTAGTTTCTTTGTATGTATATACACTTTCATGCAGAGTACAGTAAAAAGTAAAAACAGCACAGTAAAAACAGTAATATTGTGAAATATTATTACAATTTAAAATAACTGTTTTCTATTTTAAAATATTTTAAAATGTAATTTATTCTTGTGTTGGCGAAGCTGAATTTTCAGTATCATTACTCCAGTCTTCAGTGTCACATGATCCTTCAGAAATCATTCTAATATGCTGATTTGCTGCTCAAGAAACATGTATTGTGTACAATTGTACAAAGTATTTGTGTACAATATTTTTTTTTCAGGATTCTTTGATGAATAGAAAGTTCAAAAGAACAGCATTTATTTGAAATATAATCTTTTGTAACATTATTCATCATGTCTTTACTGTCACTTTTGATCGATTTAATGCATCCTTGCTGAATAAAAGAATAAATTTCTTTTCAAGAAAATAAAAATAAAAATTCTTACTGACCCCAAACTTTTGAACCGTATAGTGTATAATGTTACAAAAGCTTTGTATTTCAGTTAAATGCTGTTCTTTTGAACTTTCTATTCATCAAGGAATCCTGAAACTGTTTTCAACATTGATAATAATCAGAAATGTTTCTTCATTTCTTCATCATCATATTAGAATGATTTCTTCATTTCTTCATCATCATCATATTAGAATGATTTCTGAAGGATCCTGTGACACTGAAGACTGGAGTAATGATGCTGAAAATTCAGCTTTGATCACAGGAATAAATTACTTTCTAAAATACTACATTCAAATAGAAAACGGTTATTTTAAATTGTAATAATATTTGTAATATATATAACTGTTTCTACTGTATTTTTAATTAAATAAATGAAGCCTTGGTGAGCAGAAGAAACTTCTTTTAAAAACATTAAAAATCTTACCCATCCCAAACTTGTGTACAAACTGTGTATGTAGGCTATGTAGCCTATACAACAATACAATGGCATGTTATTAAGATGGATATTTAAATTATAATTATTATCATAATTAGATATCTTTGCAACAAACACAGAAGAGACTAGCATTATTTCTGGCACCTGTAGCCCAATTATCATTCTTTTGCTTTGTATAATAATAACATATACAGTTACATTTGGAAGAAGAAAGAGAGAAAACTTTTTACATATGCTCATAACTGCTGAACATCTGAACAAAAACAATGATCAAATACACATTGATGGATCTTCTTCCATCTGTTCTCCAAAATGTAATCAAATGTATATTTTTGCAGGCGCGTCTATGCAAAGGCTTTAATTTTCAAGACGAACAGGTTGCCGGTGCCGCCACTGCACTACACACAAATTACCCTGGACACAGAGCTCTGTGAACAGCCAGCCTCTTTTGCAATGACCTTTTGTGTTTTGCCCTCCTTGTGCAAGGTGTCAATGGTCGTCTTTTGGACAACTGTCAAGTCAGCAGTCTTCCCCATGATTGTGTAGCCTACAGAACTAGACTGAGAGACCATTTAAAGGCCTTTGCAGGTGTTTTGAGTTAATTAGCTGATTAGAGTGTGGCACCAGGTGTCTTCAATATTGAACCTTTTCACAATATTCAAATTTTCTGAGATACTGAATTTGGGATTTTCCTTAGTTGTCAGTTATAATCATCAAAATTAAAAGAAATAAACATTTGAAATATCAGTCTGTGTCTAATGAATGAATATAATATACAAATTTCACGTTTTGAATGGAATTAGTGAAATAAATCAACTTTTTGATGATATTCTAATTATATGACCAGCACCTGTATAGCAATATAGTATGGGAATAGCCAATACCGCAATTTACTAATGTAAGTTATGTGTAGTAAATGAAACTGCGTGTCGATCTGCCCCTTTAATTCACACTGAAACACACAAAACTTGCAGGATTCATATTTAAACAGTCTTTTTGCAGTTTAATATTCACAGACACTATATCGCAATTAGAATAAAGAACTTAAGAATAAAAAAAACTTACCATTCACAATCATCGGCTTGATCAAGTTGAAACTCGTTCGAAATGAAATGGAAAGTGCTCTTCCTCTGAGGTAAATACTTCCAGAATTATTCCTCACTTAAAACGATGTACATGAATCTGACTAAGCTTGAAATATTTTTCCAAGCTGATATGGGCGTTCACTCTCTGTCATCTCAGAATTTGTGTTTGAATAGAGCGTGCGCTCTGTGGGCGTGGTCTCATTAGCGGATAATGAACTGACTCGCGAGTGACTGTCAGCTCTCTCTTTTCAAACAGATTAAATAAACAAAGAATAATTGTTTTTGAATTGACTTGCAGGATTTAAAACCTGACATTTCAGCGTTTCTTTAGATGTCTCATGTTTGTGTGATTAGTATTTACTAAATTACAGTTCATTTTCTGAAGACTATCAGAATGGACTTCATTCAGAGAGTGACTGCAGCTCAGGCATCGTGAGTTTTCTTTATTTTGCAAAAAGCACAACATTTTGTTTTTATTGTGAATGTACACAAATAAAAGTAGACATTCTATAGTTTCAATTGATGTATTACTTTTTATCTCTATGACAAAAAATGACGGGGTATTTTAAGTTTATTTTGCTGGTATGTGAAAAAAATCCAGCAAAATGCTCCGGCGTGCCTCAGATCATTACCGTATGAACAGCACATTCTGTCAGTAGGCGTGTTCACTTTAACGGTAATGAGGTCACATGCAAACAACTGGATATCTCTCTGTTTTCATACAGATTACATAAACAGCCAATATTTGAATTTGTTTTGAATTAGATTATTTAAAAGTAGACACTTAAATGTTTCTATAGATTATATTGCTCATGTCTGTGTGACAACTATTTGCTGGATTTTGTTTCATTTTTGTGATGCGCTACAAAAAAGTTCATTGATTTGTTTTCTTTATATTATGAAAGCACAATGTTTTGTTATGATTGTAAGTGGACACATATAAAAGTAGACCCTTTACAGTTTCGAATGATGTATTGCTTTTTGACAGAGTACAGAATGACAGAGTTTTTAAGTCGATTTTACTGCTATGTGAAAAAAAAATCCACCAAAATGCGCCGGCGTGTTCGCCGACCCAAGAGGGTTAAAATGACAGTGTCTGCTTCCTGAACAATGCTAGGAAGACTATTCCAGAGTTTGGGTGCTAAATAGGAAAAGGATCTACTGCCTGCAGTTGATTTTGATATTCTAGGTATTTTGATATTTCAATAGATGTGAAGGACTATAATGCATCAAGAGCTCGCTTAAGTACTGAGGAGCTAAACCATTTAGTGTAAGTAATTGTAAGTATTTATAAATTGTAAATGCTTTGTAAGTAATTAGCAAGATTTTAAAATGTATGCAATGTTTAATAGGGAGCCAATGCAGTGTTGAAAGAACCGGGCTAATATGGTCATACTTCCTGGTTCTATTAAGAACTGAGGTTTATTATCATAGCAGTATCCAAGATGGCAGACCAAGTCATGTGGTACGTTGTGAGTTGTCTGAGTTAACTTTTCTTTTGTGATTGAAGATTTAGATAGTTTCTGTAAATTGCTTGATGAAAGTGCCATTTTACATTTTTGTTAATATTAACAAAGTGCATCCATAAAACCCTTGTATAATTCTGATGTTATGCAGTACAGTTTAGGCTAAAACATTCAGTTAAAACATACTTCATCCTACAATTTTTGTTTAAGCATATCCGTTAGTATTTCCATGATGTCTACTGGACCTAATGCCAAGTGTGGCTTGCATTTTTGACAGCTTTGGTGGTTCTGGATGACTTGGATTATTCTATCTGTTTGGATCGTGGAGGTTGTCTCACCTTTAGGAGCTGTCTGTCCGAATCCTTCATGGTGAAGGGAAGTGCTTCTTTCTTGCCTCTGGTGGGGCTTTAAGTTTTATTTTCATTGTTTTAGACCTCGCTGGTCCTGATTTTACCCTATTTTTTTTTCCCATAGCATTACTTCACTGTGTCTATCTTCCTGTTTACCCCTGACATCAAGTACCACCCTCATCTGTCCCGGGAGGGCGAATAACTGGAGTGGATTTTGTATTGTGCCTATTTAATAATTACAGTACTGAAAGTGGTTCTCACGGATATGACAATCCGCATTCATTGACTCCACTTTTGATCACAGCATACAGAGGATATGCTAACTGAAACTTGGCTAAACAAATCTGTTTTGGACATTTGTATTAATATATTTGTATTAATGGCTGTAATGTATATAGGACTGACAGACTAAAAAGGGGTGGGGGCAAAGAACTAGCACTGATAAAAGGCGACTGTTTTGCTATTATTCTCGTGCTTCGACTCATTCACTAAACTGAACAGCCAATCAGAGTTCTCTCTCGTGTAAGAAAAAATGATGAAGACGTTGAAGATCTCGATTAAGAAGTTTATTTCAGCGTAGCAGTGACAAAGTACACGTAGCACCTTGGGTTCATCGGAGTTGGAATGAACCCAGAACATCCAAATCTCAAGCCTTTTATCCTATCTACAGTTTACCACTCTTCATGTAAATGTAGTTTCTCATGTTTTATAAGTTGTGGTCTGTATGTTAATGAAGTTGTGACACCTCATTGTCTGAGATGGTTCTCTGTGTCCCACACTCATTCCCATTCTAAAATTGATTACCATTTGCTCAGGATTTGATCATCCAAATGGTACATAAACAATATACCAGTTGACTTTCTTCTTCTCTATGATAATTAAGCTATTTTGGGGATGAGCTCATTCTAAAATATAATTGGAGTGGAATCTGGGTCGAGGCAGACTACAATTTCTTACACTCGCCCGACAGCACAACGGCAGTTCTACATGCTGAATCGGCCCAAAAAAATTTTGTCAGCCGACGCTTAAAAATATTCTGACATTGCCTGATGACTGATCATCGGCTTGGTGTGTCCCATGCTTAACAGTCACTGGCTGCTTTAGGACACCATCTTCTGAAAGTGGTGCTCTCCCTTCTTTATTCCAGATCCTTTCAGATTTGTATTCTAAAGAATTGGTAGTTCTTGATGACTTAAACTGGAATTGGTTACATTCAGCAACTGATGAATTTAAAACCTATTGCGATGCATTACATTTTTTTCAGATTGTTGACAGTCCCACTAGACCAAATTCAAAATGTCAAGAAAATGATCTCTAATAGATTTAATCTTAACGAACATTCCGCATAGGTATTCAACTGCTTCCAAATTTGCAAATGACATCAATGACCACTGTTTGCAACTCATTGCAACGTTTAGAAACACAAAAATTCCTAAAACCAAACCACACATCATAACCAAGCGTGACATGAAACATTTCTATGAACAAGGGTTCCTTCATAATTTGAACAATTTTGAGTGGGAAAAAAATAATTTAATTCCTGACTTTGAAATAGCCTGGGAATTCTTTTATGCAAGTTTTTCTGCTTTAGTCAATAAACATGCTCCCTATAAAAAGTACAGAGTGAAGGGTCTGAATAATGCATGGTTTATTCATTTCTTATCCAATGTTTCATGAGTGCAACCTGGCATGGGCAAAAGGAAAAATCAGATTTAAAATTAGATTGGCTTGATTTTTAGGCAGCTGTGCAACGCATGCACTCTTGCAGTCAGAAAAGCTAAAGCTGAGCATTTCCTTATACAAACATTGAGCAATCTAAATAATCAAAATTTTGGAAAAATGTCAAACCAGTAACTGAAAATAATAAAAGTACTGAACTTCCATCATGTATTATTAAGGGCTCCCATACAATCACTGATAATGTAAAAATGCTTAATTGTTTCACTGAACATTTCATAGCTTCTGTTTTTTTGTTTGATTTACTTAATGATGCTCATGTGAACCCTTCTATTGTTCAGTCAGATGGTTTTGTGTCTAGTCAATCATTTAATTTTTCACCAATTGCAATCTCTGAAATGTGCTGAGCCCTTAAATCTTTAGATGCTAAAAATCGGCAGGTCTTGATAACCTTGAACCTTACTTTTTAAAGCTAGGTGTCAATTTTATTGCCCTGCCTCTGAGTCATAATTTTAATCTTTCTCTCGTCACTAATGAAATTCCACTTTTTTGGAAATCTGCCTTTGTTCTTCCCGTTTAATGGTGGAGATCCTACACGCCTAAATAATCACTGGCCTATAATTACTATAGTTCCACATCCACACCCAGTTTGGTTCTCTCTCAGTTGCAGCTTGCTTTTAATATTGTTCAGCATTACTTATTTGAACTAAAACTAGTTTTAAATGCTGACAAAACTTATGTTGTTCCTAATACAAAATCCATCCCTCATAACCTTCTTTCAATCACTACTTCCCAAGGTTCTGAGATTGAGTTTGTATCTCAGTTTAGGTATCTCAGGATTTTAAGATGACTCTCTTTCCTTTGTCCCTCATGTTCAGCAACTGGTGAAAAGACTGAAAGTGAAACTGGGTTTTTATTTTAGAATCAAATCCTGCCTTTCCTTTGAGGCTAAATAGAGGCTTGTTGCCACCACCTTTATGTTTGTAATAGACTATGGTGATGTCATATATATGCATACATCTGCTTAGCGTTTACATGCTTTGGACACTGTTTATCATGGTGCATTGAGGTTCATAACAAATTTTAAAAACCCTCACTCATCTTTGCAAGTTGTATGCTTGTGTTGGATGGTATGCTTTGTCTATCCGTAGACTAAAACACTGGCATGTTCTTATTTTATCTTAATATAAAGAATTAGAAGGTTTAACCGGAAACCAATTTCACCAGCTTCTGAGTCTACATGGACTGGCATAGCACTACCCAAACTATAGGCCAAGTGTACTTGTTGCGTTTGGGTGGTTCCCAATGTAGCCTGTCTCAAGATTCTCTCCTCCAGTTTCATAGGTACTAAATACAGAGGGATACTGTTCTCTGCCAAGCTGTCCAAAGCAGGACTTCTCTAAAAAAATCTAGCATTTGTACATGAGCATAGTCATGTTGTATGACATAGTCAATAATCTTCTGAATGGAGTCAAATGCTTTGAGGGGAAATTTGTACCATTGTGTGAGTGTGGGTGAAGCATTTGGGTCAGAGGGGATACGAACTGTATGGATGTCTGTGACCTTGCAATCATAAGAGTCTCTAGAAAAGATCTCCTTATGTTCATAGAAAATTAGCCGGCAGATTGTATTACAGAATTGAATTGAGCATGTTTGGTTGACTGTACTTTATTTTAATATTTAACAGGCGGCAAGTGATATCAAGTAAGCAATGCAGAATGAAGAAATGAAGCAATGAAGAATTTGTGTGTGCGCGGGTGCCGGCGCGACCACTGGAATTTTTTTTTCCTTTAGACAGTAAACTGTACTCTGTAATTTAGGTGATACAGGTAAAAGCAAGACATCATTCATACATTTAGAAAATACACTCAAATAACGAAAACAAGCAGAATGTCTCAGTTTCCTTGCCTAGATCTTTGGAGTGCACCACAATGAACCAAAACTCAGCACGTTTTCTTTCATTTTGTTAATCTGTAGACCTAATTATTTAAGTGAAATATATTTTGCGTAGCCTGTAGGCCTAAATATTCCCTTTTATTTTATATATGTTATGTATAGTTTTATTCTGTTTTCTCCATTCACAGAAGCGCTGCAGGTACGTGATGTGACAATGTGTGAACTCATGTTCTACCATCCTGCAATTTTCGCTGGTTTCAAAACATACAACAAGCTGCATATTACTTGACATTCATTTTCACTTAAATGTAGGCCTAATGCTTGATGGTTGGTGACATATATCATCGGAAAAACTAATGCCAGGGTATTGCCATTATGACTTGCCTAACCTAATGGCCATTTCAAATAAGCGTTTCTGTTCAGAACGATTAAATTTGATTTTGTTTCCGTTTCTGGTTATGTTCCGGTCAAAATTTCATTCATTTCTTGTTTTGTTCCTTGAACCGGTTTAGAGCCCTGGTCAGAAGTGTAAAATACACCTGTTGACAGCTGTCCCCTACTCTTGGCAGATCTGGGAGTTCTCCTATGACTGGAACTGCTAATTCAAACTCATGAAAAGAGCTGTTCCCTAAAGGAGTGTGAGTGGGAATGTGAATATCACATCTTGTGAGATTCTGTACAAGCAGGTATGACGAGCAGTTATTAATCTCAAGTTGTGGGTCACCTTGATGCCACCTACACGTGTGGAAAATACACCTCTGTATTACAAGGTTCCAGGGCGCATAAGAATGCATCTCTCTTCTCCAGCACCTGTGTGGGAGGCCAGTTTTCTTGGGGTGCTTCTGCTGACTGAGGTTTAACAGCCTGCATCAGTTCTTGATCAAGGGTTTCTTTAGGAGAGTGGGGGTTACTCACTATTGACTGCTCACTAGGGGTGGGAGTCTTTAGTCACCTCACGATCCGATTCCAAAACGATTCTTGAACTAATTTATTATTATTATTATTATTATTATTATTATTAATTTAAGTAATTAATTAATTAGTTTACCAACTTAAGAACCTTAAAATCCTTACATTTACATAAGTAATTAATAAGTAGGCCTACTTTTTTTAAATAAATACAAATTGAAAGATTTTAATTAAAACTGTATGTTAAGAATTTTAAACTTATATAACTTCAAAACATATAAGCAAGTAGCAAATAATAAAGAGGAGCAACGAAACATATTACAAGCAATAAACAGAGTGCTTTCAGTATTTAAGATTATCTAAACGATTTCTTTGTTTACTGTCGTTTGATTGTTACATCAGACAGCGGGAGATATAATAAGTTGCATTCATGCACAGATCTCTTTTGAAATATAATAAGTAATGTGGTTTGTCCTGTCCATTTAATCCCTTAAGACAAAACTGGTTGTGTATAGGCTACATTAATTTTGCGTCATAAAACCATTTTGAGATGCAAGTACATTAAACCACTTACACAGAGTCGCGCACAGCCGCATGCGTGAGCACTCTTCACAAACACAGCATCAGCAAAATTGAAAGCAGCCTTCTGTAAGTGAGTTTCATATTTTAAATATACAAGTCTGCTGCATTCCAAACGACACAAATGATGCCTTCGTAGAGCATTTGTAAGGAAAATACAGACGGGTGAGACCGCGCACAGCAACATCAAACAAAGCGCTCTGTGCTACTGCTCAGTGCCAGGCACTCTTCCTACCTCTACTGCTTCACATAGGCTCTGACCAGTGATGCTATCTTTAATAGGCTGTGGAGGTGAGCCCATAACTGACAGTTGTGGCAGTCAATCAAGGGTGCAAGTCTGTTCAGCAAGTCTTGACTAATGAGGAGCTGTTCTGTCTCAAAATCAACAAATGTAAATGGGGTGGACAACTTTCATGCCACCGAAAGTTAGCTCTGCCCACACTCAGCGCTTAACAGGGGCTTGGTCCTGTGTGTAGCTTATGTTAACTGACAATCCTCTACCAAAGCCATTTCCCTAGAACATGGGTTTTTGTTCTAAGTTCCTCAAACAGCCTGGCTGACATAAAAGAGATCTCTGAACTGGTATCTAGTAGGGCATCACATATCAAAATACCTACAATTGGAGCAGAAATATAAATTCT
This sequence comes from Megalobrama amblycephala, assembly GCF_018812025.1. Classification (NCBI taxonomy): domain Eukaryota; kingdom Metazoa; phylum Chordata; class Actinopteri; order Cypriniformes; family Xenocyprididae; genus Megalobrama; species Megalobrama amblycephala. The sequence continues at coordinate 641,319 of NC_063062.1, forward strand.
CTTGGCCCTGCCTTTCTGTGTCAAGTCACAGAGTAACTGATGAAAAGTAGGGTTGTGGGAACTGTCTTCTAACTGCATACATTTAGGAGCCTGCTGAAGGGTTTCCCCCCTACCTTCAGGCTCTTCCCCCCACCCGATGAGGTACACACTGGATGTATATGGAGAGTTGTTCCAGCCTAGTCATGCTTTTGATGGCGTGATAAGTTCACCTGATCCCTTTCTGCTTTCACTTGTCTTGCTTTGCTGGCTAACCCATTTGGGATTTATCCCCAGGTCTCCTGAGCCTTTCTCCCTGCAACACATGTCTACTGCTTTTGAATTCTCCATCATGTGAGTGCTTAATGCCTTTGACACCCTGTTTGAAGTCATTAGGCTTTGACTGAGAAGGGTAGCCACGGCTACCAGCAAACTCACGTTTTTGACTGAGGGAACTCTGATCCTTCTAACTCAAGAAGGGCCTCTCTAAGCTCTGATTCTCTGTCCCTTTTGTCTGTGCTTACTTTCTCATTCTCCCAGGCTCTCATTGCAAGCTGTCTTAACTCTGCTGCAGACATGCGATCAACATCAACAAGAAGTGAAAGGAGTTTATTGATGGCTGGATGCAGGTTACTTATAAACAGGCTTTTAAACATTACATCTTACTCCGCCCTAGAGGAGTCTGTGCCAGCAAAGTGTACTCTACATCGGGGGTGCCCAACCCTGTTCCTGGGGATCTTCCTTCCTGCAGAGTTCAATTCCAGCCCTGCTCAACACACCTGTCTGTAATTATCAAGTGCTCCTGAAGATCTTAATTAGCTGATTCAGGTGTGTTTTATCAGGGTTGGAGCTAAACTTTGCAGGTAGGTAGATCTCCAGGAACAGGGTTGGGCACCCCTGCTCTACGTAAATGTTCATATTATTCTCTTGGGGTTTAATAGCAATTTTGTCTGATCTGCAAAGCAGAGAGATGAGAGGCAGATGGATCCTGATACATCGTGTTATCTTATGTGTATGCTGTTTTGTCAGATAACGTTTTGATTAGAAATCGGGATTATAGCACTGCTTTAACATGTCAGGGCTTGACATTAATGCTTATCCATTAGTCCGGGATAAGTGGACTTTTTTGAAGGGGCAAGTGAAAGAGAATTTTACTTGCCCAGCCCAAGGAGCCTGATTAAAACGTCAATACCAACACAAAAACAAAACAAAACAAAAAAACCTTGGGAATCACCAAAACATGAGAATGATTGATTTTATTACATTTAGTGTAAGTGGTGATCGATAGTGGATAATAATAGGCTGTATAAGTCACTTACGTTTTAGAAGGAACATTGACTGTTTTTGTTTAATTTTAGCAGCGAAAATATTTTCAAACAAAGATCACAGTAGAACCATAGCGCAGAGGTTTTCAACTCTGTTCCTGGGGACCCACTGTCCTACAAAGTTTTTCCAACCTGCTTTAGCTCACCTGCTTGGGTATTTTCAAACACGTGATTTTTTTTTTTTTTTTCTTTTTCCCAAACCAGTTCAGCGGAAATCCAGTCCTGGAGCCGATTCTAAACATTTCATTGGCCATGTCAATCACAATAACGATTACCTACATCCAACACCGATCCCTAAACATACCCGTCACTGTAACCTCAGCCAATAAAACTGGTTGCAGGGTGGGGATTTCCGCTGAACCGTTTGGGGGGGAAAAAATCACGCTTTTCAAACATGCTGAAGAGCTTGATTAGCTGCTTCAGGTGTGTTTGATTAGGGTTGGAGCTAAACTCTGCAGGGCAGTGGGTCCCCAGGAACAGGGTTAAAGTCCTTTATGCTAAAATTATGTGAGCGCAAAGTGTAGCACCAGAGAAGCAAACAAATGTAAAGGGCTGACACTTACCAGAATGTGAATGCAACAGTGACATGATGAATATTCTAATTGTCGTATCACGTCATCTATCAACGTATATATATATATATATATATATATATATATATATATATATATATATATATATATATATATATATATATATATATATAATATGCCATTAAAAATTAAAAAAAATTGGCATTAAAAAGGCATTAAAAAGCATTAAATTAGATTTGATGAAACCTGTAGAAACCCTGTATTTGGTCATGTGTATCACAGCCACCTGTAAATGATGCATATAAATGACAGGGATAACATTTTGATCATATCGCCCACCCCTAAGCAACAGATGCTATTTTCATTTCATTTGATTTGGATCCATTTGTTTATTGATCACCAACACAGAGCAATTCTGGGATTACGTGAATAGTCAGAAGCAACTGAAATTGCCTAAATCCTTGACTTGTGGCAACTTCTTCTTCTCAACCTGCTTGCCCTGCTTTGTCCACACAAAGAGTTCTGCATTCTCACAAACACTCATAATATTATCAAGCTATTGCATTCCTTGTGTAGATGAAAATGGACTAGTTGGCAGGGTCAAGTCATGCCACTGCACAGATACAAACATACTCTGTACTGTCCTTTTAAATGACAAACACTGACAAATATATAATTCTCCTAAAATATGAAGAGTGAATTGATAATACAGGATTGTTTCAGCCATACAGTAGGACACAAACTGAATTTAGTAGTGATTTTGTTTCTATGGTGTTGCTAACTGGTAGGACCTACTTAAAATGAGAGAAACTAGTGCATAATCACAAACATTTTTAATGTTTGCATATTATTGTTGTTAAACAGAAAAAGTACAACTACTTAAAATGACAAACATCTGTAAAAGCAGGTGAAATATGGAAGAAAGACCTTTAGGATGAAGGTTGACTTTGGTGTTGCAAAAGAAATGTTTTATTTATTTTCTGTTTTTTATCATTTTAATACATAGTTTATTATTATAAAAAGTATTGAGAACATATTGTACATAGTTATTTTCACAACTAATGGCAAGTAAAATTGTGGCATGTTTTGTTACATGTCTGATAAGATACTGTTGTCCTAAATTGTGTTACTTTTTGCTTCACAGATTGAATTCCTATTTCAAGTTTTTTATTGTCAGAGACCCATTTGAGCGCCTCATATCTGCTTTCAAGGACAAGTTTGTGAAGAACCCAAGATTTGAACCCTGGTACAAACATGACATTGCCCCAGCCATCATTCGCAAATATCGCAAAAGTCACCATGATGATAGTGAAAGTGTGGGTCTTCAGTTTGAAGACTTTGTTCGGTACTTGGGTGACAAGCCAGGACGACGGCACTTGGACAGGCAGTTTGGTGACCACATTATTCACTGGCTGACGTATGCTGAGCTGTGTGCTCCTTGTGATATTTCCTACAATGTTGTGGGACACCATGAGACTCTGGAGCTTGATGCTCCTTATATTCTAAAAGCTGCTGGTATTGCTGACCTGGTGTCATACCCCAATATCCCACCAGGGATAACCCGCTACAACCGCACAAAGGTGGAACGCTATTTTACTGGAATCAGCCAACGAGATGTTCGTCGCCTTTATGCTCATTACCAGGGAGACTTCAGCCTGTTTGATTACCAGAGACCTGCCTTCTTATTGGACTGATGTACAGATTTCCTGATAATTTTTAGGCTATTTTTATGGACTTTTTAGCTTACCGATAAAATTGTGGTTGCCTCAAAAATAGTGTTCAATTGCCTGACCTCCATGATGGTGTATATATTGTTCTTTTGCACTGATCTGAGACATAATTAGTTACTTTACACATAATAATAATATATATGTATTTACATGATGTTTAGATTTGGCTTGGTTGAGGATCCAAGAGGGTAACTTCAGCCATAATTTATTAGGATCCAACAGTGCAGCAGTAAAGTTTATCTTTCCGTTTTGTCTTTAGTTTATGTTTTACTACTTTTCATTGGTTTTAGAGTCTAAGCTTGATGGTAATTTCTGTATTTGCCATATAATGATTAAGTGCCATAATATTATTTAGAAAAGTTTTATGGATTTCATGAACTGATTTTCAGACATAGTATATACTATTATATTGTATTATAAAATAGTATTTAAAAAGTTAAGTTAAAATGTTGACTATTTCTTGGACACCTTGCAGTTTTTAGTTTTTTTTTATACCAGTTTACTTGTGGACTTATAATATTTAAATCTTTTTATACTTAAAGTATGGTAGTACTGACAGATCCCAAAATAGATTTTAATAAATCTTATAATTTTGTTCTCAACAATGTTCAGTTTCATTTTGGCCTATTATAGATCAGCCTTTAACTTGAAACTAACCAACTAACCTTATATACACACTCAGTGTTAAAATACCACTTCAATATCTCTTCAATTATCTTTCGATTTTGCAAAGCTACCTATAAATCAGATTATGCCTTGCAGAATAGTTCAACACCATGATAAAAGCCTTTGTTTTGTGTGGGTGAATGTTTATGTAGTATGTATGAATATTTAGATCAATAGGAATGCACTGTTTCTGTGGACAATTTTGTGCTCAATATTTGCATTTGGTGGCATTAGAAGAATATTCCAGGTTCAATACATTATAATTTGGGATATAGTGATCTTAGAGATTTAACATTCAAAAATTAATTATAAAGTGCCCTTTTCCTATTAAAAAAAAGTTCAAAGTTAAACTTACAGGTTCTAAAAAAATCCCTTGGTTCCTTTTCAGTCGGTCACGTTGGATGACCGATAAATAGGAATCTCGCTAGAGAGGCTAATCTACTTCAAGTGTAACTAAAAAGAGCCTGCAAATCATTGCATGCACATTGGCATGCAATGATTTGCAGCAGCTGCTCTGCCTCACAGCGCGGGTATATAATGAGCAGCAGGTGCACTGCATCTTTAGCTTTTCGCTTTGGAGCAAGCGATCTATATTTGCTCTCTCTACAAGCAGTGTACTATTGTACGAGTCAGCTCTTCAGGAAGAAGCCCTCTGTTGAGGTGTTGGTGTGACAGCGTTTACAGCGGGGTCAGTTGTCTTGTCTTCAATCACAGCTGGTAAGAGTTGCGCCTTCAAGGAGACTTGAGAGCACACTACAGGCTACACTATTCCCTGTGGTGTTGCCGTGGCTATTCCCCTGTGTGCTTCAACACCAAAGGCAGCAGATTCCTGAAAGAGCTTACACGGGTTTGAGCTTGCGTCTTTTTAAAGATGATATTTGTTATGTTTCTGGATGATATATGTTTCTGGATATGGTCGTTTCCTGTCCTCACTGAAATAGCTAGGGTGACTTGAGTGCTGAGGGCTTGTCCTTTGGGGAACCAACCCCATAGGGCCCCATCCCCTCTAAGGCATTGCAAGCAATGCTCTGGAAATGAGGGTGATGCTGAGCATCCCACTGTAATGGTGTGTGCCTATGCTGAGTCAGATTCAGAGTTCACAGCCATGCTTTCCTGGGTCTTTTCCGGATGTGTATGGAAAACTTGGCGGTATGGAGCTATATTGATGCCAAAATATGGAACGCCAAAAGTGCCAAAATCTGCATAACGTTTTTTTTCCTCTCTCAGTACCCTCAACCGTGGGGTGGCTGTGCGCAGACCATACCCACCCTGCCTGTGAGGCCAAGGCACTCGTAAGCTGCGCTTGTTGACTAACCGTGATCAAGGTCACAGCGCCAGCCCTTGGCTAGACGGTGGTCCAGAAGCACCCCCTGGCTTACCTTGCAGAAGTGCGAGAGGTCGTCAAAGTACATTTTTCTCTACGATCCCATCTCACAAAGTTGCCTTTTCAGTGACACTGTCAAGGACTGAGCCCAGCAGTTCTGCGCAGTCAGGAGCAGACTGGGGAGCTTCCCCCGACGTACCATCAGAGGTTCTCATGGGCCGCCCCTCAGTCTGCTTGTTGCCAAGGGTGTTGTCCCCTGCAAAAAAGAGAAAAAAATTCCGGCACAGCCTGCTCTACTGTGTCCGCTGCAGGAAGACAACACCACACGTCTCTGCTGCTGTTTAAGCAGTTGGTGAAATATCACCCCTGAGATGGGCGACCCGAAGATGGGTAAGGCTGCTCCGGAGGGCTGGACAGAGAATCCTTTGAGTCAAAATTCTGTTCTGCCACTGGAGTCACAGTGGTACCCAAATTCTCAAAAAACAAAAAAAAAGACTAGGAAAAGAGCAAACTCTCCCCCGTGCAGAGATTCGGTCGAACGGACAGCACATCTCACAGAGGAACATGTTCAGTCAGTGTTAAACTCCTTGAATTCGTTCAAGGGCAGGATGGCGGGGAGGCTCCTGGGGCATATGACAGCTGCTGCGGCAGTAACTCGATTTTGCTTCATATGAGACCGCTTCAGCACTGGCTTCACGGCCGAGTCCCGAGATGGGCATGGCAATGCGGCACTTACCGAGTGGCAATCACTCCAGCATGCCGCCAAGCCTTCAGCCTGTGGTCAGACCCCTTGTTTCTTCAGGCAGGAGTACCCCTAGAACAGGTTTCCAGGCATGCTGTGGTGTTCACAGGTGCCTCTGCCACTGGCTGGGGTGCCACATACAACAGGCATGCAGTGTCAGGGGTATGGACGGGCAGCCAACTGCATTGGCACATCAACTGCCTCGAGTTGCTAGCAGTACATCTTGCACCGAGCTGCCTGAAGGGGCCGTTACAGGGCAAAGACATACTGGTCTGTACGGACAACACTACGACCATTGCGTACATCAACCGGCAAGGTGGTCTACTCTCTCGTTGCATGTTCCATCTCCTCCTCTGGAGTCAGAAGCATCTGAGGTTGCTTCGGGTCATTCATGTTCCCAGTGTGCTCAACCGTGTGGCCAACGGGCTTTCACAAGCTGTGCTCCCAAGAGAGTGGCGACTCCACCCCCAGGCAGTCCAGCTGATTTGGAGAAAGTTCGGGGAGGCTCAGGTAGACCTGTTTGCCTCTCCAGAAATCTCTCACTGCCAGCTGTTTTACTCGGCATGGATGCACTGGCACACAGCTGTGCTCCAGCTATGCGTTTCCCACAGTGAGCCTACTTGCACAGACCCCAAAAACAGGGAGGACGAGGATTAAGTCTTGTTAGTTGCGCCCTATTGGCCCAACCGGACCTGGTTCCCAAAACTCATGCTCCTTGTGACAGCCCCTCCCTGGCGCATTCCTCTGAGGAAGGACCTTCTTTCTCAGAGATGGGGCACCCTATGGCACCCGCGTCCAGACCTCTGGAAACTCCATGTCTGCTCCCTGGACGGGACGTGGAGGTTCTCGGTGACTTACCCCCTGAGGTACTTAACCTCTTAACCTGCACCGGCCTGTGGGTGAGCCGCAGTGTGACTTCATGACATTTACACTTTTTAACACTTGTGGCCTTAATATAACTCCATATATGGTGCCATTTGAAAGCTTAGAATCTCAGCTTTACATAGAATATAATGACTATTGTTTTTATGTTACACAAAGTAATAAATTAAGGATTAAATATATAGTCATCCCAAATCATCCCCCTGCCGTGATGGGGAGGAAAAAATATGAATATGAATAAGCTTTTTACAGTCACATATCATAAGAAAGCTCTTATTCTCTGGAATTCAGCTATGTAGTTTATTTTAATGTTTTAACATAGTAGTTCGAATAATCTTCACAAGAATCACGCAGTGAAATATGATCACTGCGTGTAAACAAACACTAACCTCACATTTCTACACCAATCACTGATTCTCTAAACTAAAATCAGCCAGAAACTCATCATCTTTTACCTTAGGATGTCTTCTTTCGAATGAGCTCATTTTTACTTTTCTGTGAGCTTTTGTTGCTAAATAATCCACTGTTGAGTCGGCGTGTGTCTGCAATGAGAAAATCCCCTCAAATGATGAAACCGGATCTCTATTCGATCTTCACACCATTTGACAAACTTGCCTGCGTCCTGGGATAATGCGGATGATATACAAATCAGGCACGGCCTTTAAGAGGAAGTTGTCAGCATTCAAAAGAGATGTCATAGTTCATATTCCAATCAAATGCTGAGATATTCGACAAACCATTGGAGGAGTGAGGAGGGCTCTCTCGTCGAAACGTGATGCACATCTGCCCTGTGTGCACCTGAAGCATGACAGGTCTTACAACAGGGCATGTTTTGAAGAATGATTTCTGTGTGGATATAAAGTTTGTGTATTGTTTTGGTTTCTAAAATGGTATATGAAGAGGAATAAGCACCAGTGACATGGAATGAAGCTGTTTGAAGAACTTTAAAAGTGAAACTATAATGCGTTTGCCAGCAGCGCTCTCATGGAAACTGAGAACAGACAGTGCAGGTTCGGTTTGTCGAGGAAGAAACTGCATTTGACTGGTAAGCTCTTATATTTCTAAATTTAAAAGGCTAATACATTTTTCTTGATATAATTATTATTTAGAAGTGGGAAAACACAGCAACTAAGCAAATAAGATGTTATACGACAAAACTTGTAGAAAGTGCGTCTTGCAACGCTGCGTGCACAACAAGTCTACTCATGCAAACTCAAAATTACGCAGTTGTAGTAAATCTGCATTTTGATGGTGTGAAATTTATATTATTACAAAAAAAACAACTACATATAGGCATAAACACTGGTTTCTTTGTTTCAGATGTGAAATGGATCAGCAGCAAACCTTGGCACAGACGGGCTCACCAGGAAGCAGGGCAGATGAAGGTGACGCACAAGACCACATATCCAAGTGATACACAGCAGTGAAATAATATAAATGTGCTGGATGTGGACCCTGTTCTAAACTGTAATTACATTTGATAAGTTATAAAGAGTCCTGTGTCTACTGAAAGGAAAATAAAACTGGTGTAAAATAAAAGTATAGTGGGTCTCATTCTTTTATCCCATTTTTTCATTTTACTTGATCTGAATGTCAGAGACAAAGACAGAGAATGGTGTATCTGCAGCAGCAATGTTTGGTCAAAATATTTTTAGTATCCGTATTCCAAGCGAAAGCTCAATTTTTACTGCTGAAGCTTGTGCATTGCTCCTGGCTTTAGAACAAATAGAGTGAACACAACAACAAAATTTTTTAATTTGCACGGATTCTAAATCTTGCCTCCAAACTCTTGAATCTTTTAAAACTGACCATCCTATAATAGTGAAGATAATAACAAAACTGTTATTTTTAAAGGAAAAATATTTTGATATTACTTTTTGCTGGATTCCGGGTCATATGGGACTATTTGATAATGAACAGGCAGATGCTGCAGCAAAGAAAGCTCTCTCTTTGAGAATTACAGACTGTCAAATTTCTCCATCAGATCTCAAACCTGTGCTAAACTTGTATATATATCAAAAATGGCAAATGGAATGTTTTGTTAATAAGTTATATGAAGTTAATCCAATCATAAATGAAAATTGTTTTGTAAATTTTATTTTCGAGAGTAAACATGATCATACTGTTTACACAAGATGCCGAATTGGTTATTCCAGACTTACTCATTTGTTTTTATTGAAAGGTGAAGTACCACCAGTATGTAATTTTTGTCAAACTCCTCTATAAAACATATTTTGTTGGAATGTACTGCTTTGAATGTCAGTAGGCAACGTTTTTACGCAGAAAGTTTTTTAATGGATGTTTTCAAAAATGTTTCACCAGGAACAATCTTATTTTTTTATCAAATATTGAAATGAAAAGTCTTGGGAATAGTAAATGTTTGTTATATTTCTGTGAGTTGATTTATTAACTGTTGTTTTTTACTATTACTGTGCTAATTATGTTTATTTATTTATTTATTTTTAATGTTGGTCTTGCCATGAAAATAGCCATAGATGCTGATATGGCAATAAAAATAAACAAACAAAACAGAGACAAAGATAAAATGAAGAAAACCAATCAATTATCAAGAGAAGTGCTAAATTATTTAGCAAAAATATGATTTTTGCGGGAAAGTAGATTGAAAAATCAATTTTTAGCAAAGGACACTCATAGACGCTAAAAAATAATTTTACCTCCCTGCAGTTATATTTGCAGTTATATTTTTTTCTTCTTTTTTTTGTGTATTTTGCTACCTAGTGGAATCAAACAAAACAAACAGCTGGTCAACAGAGCAAGCAGAACCTAAATTACAGATTTTCAAAGACAGGATTTAAAAATAAAAACACAATGCGCCTATTTTTTTATAAATATTATAATCTTTTAAACACAACATTATTTTGCAAGTATTGCAAGCTGATTAGAATATCTCACGAGAGAGTGTTAACACATTTTCACGTTTTTTTTTTCTACGACCACGTCAGAAGAGGAGTAGACAGGACATGACATGAGGAGGGCGCTTCGTTGTGTTTCGAAAGTTGACGAATTATTAAAAATCTACTGTTAGGTAAGTACATTTTGTATTATTTTATTAATTTGGCTGAGTTTTACTTGTTTGACACGAAGGAACCGAAAGAAATGATGCGCACATTGTCAACTGAAATGTAGTTTGAGTTTGGCTAAAATTAGCTAGTAAGCTAAAAGTTAGTAGGATTAATGTTAGGCCTTACCCTAAAAAGAAACTCTGCTGGCATGAGTTCGCAAGCATAAACCACCATATTGTCTCTACCCTTGAGTTGTGCTGTGTTATGCAGTTAAGCAAACTTCTTGGTGGGAAATTGGTAGCAAAATCACCAAGCCCCCAAACTGTTCACGTTTGTTGAATTTCGTGTCACTGCCTAAAAAAAGGGTTACATTTAAGCTGAGCAATTTCGTGCTACTGCAAGATAGTGTAATAGATCAGGGGTTGCCAACCCTGGTCCTCGAGGACCCCTGGCCTAATTGTTTTCCAACTATCTCTGCCCTACCCACTGCTGGTTAACTGGATCAGGTCTGTTCAGTCAGTCAGAAGCTGGAATTTCATTTCAGATGAGGTTGGAGTGGAAGAGGGCAAAATGAATCATCTTCCAGCTTCTGATTGTCTGAACACACCTGATCCAGGTAATCAGCAGTGTGTTGGGTAGAGCAGGGATAGTTTGAAAACATGCAGTGCAGGGGCCTTCGAGTACCAGAGTTGGTATTCCCTTTAACAGATGGTGGGACAGGTATAGTAGAGGTACTATTGTAACTGCTAGAATTGGAATTTAAAACAGGAAGTACGTTTAGTACTGTCAAGTCTTATGCTCTGCATATTTTTAGAAATTTTTTAAGTGGTCGTGTCTAGGTGTGTGTACATATTAATGTACTGAATTTTTCTTTCAGGATTCCAAAGGGAGGTGTTTTCCATGCTGTTCGGTGCTGAACTTCAGTGAATAGCTGGCATTCTGGACCCTGGCAAGTCTACATCTTCTATTGAGAGTGGATTCAGTGACCTAAAATCCTTTAAAGAATACATCATAGGTGATGAAAAGAAGTGGATCTGCGTAAGTTTGAAATGTGACTTAAAGAATATGTATATATATGTTTGAGTGAGTCTCTCTCTCTCTCTCGCTCTCTTTCTCTCTCTCTGTATATACAGTATCTCACAGAAGTGAGTACACCCCTCACAGTTTTGTAAATATTTTATTATATCTTTTCATGTGACAACACTGAAGAAATGACACTTTGCTACAATGTAAAGTAGTGAGTGTAAAGCTTGTATAACAGTGTAAATTTGCTGTCCCCTCAAAATAACTCAACACACAGCCATTAATGTCTAAACCGCTGGCTACAAAAATGAGTATACCCCTAAGTGAAAATGTCCAAATTGGGCCCAGTTAGCCATTTTCTCTCCCTGGTGTCATGTGACTCGTTAGTGTTACAAGGTCTCAGGTGTGAATGGGGAGCAGTTGTGTTAAATTTGGTGTAATCGCTCTCACTCTCTCATACTGGTCATTGGAAGTTCAACATGGCACCTCATGGCAAAGAACTCTCTAAGGATCTGAAAAAAAGAATTGTTTCTCTAAATAAAGATGGCGTAGGCTATAAGAAGATTGCCAAGACCCTGAAACTGAGCAGCAGCATGGTGGCCAAGACCATACAGCGGTTTAACAGGACAGGTTCCACTCAGAACAGGTCTCGCCGTGGTCGACCAAAGAAGTTGAGTGCACATGCTCAGCGTCATATCCAGAGGTTGTGTTTGGGAAATAGACGTATGAGTGTTTCCAGCATTGCTGCAGAGGTTGAAGGGGTGGGGGGTCAGCCTGTCAGTGCTCAGACCATACGCCACACATTGAATCAAATTGGTCTGCATGGCTGTCGTCCCAGAAGGAAGTCTCTTCTAAAGATGATGCACAAGAAATGGTCTGGGGCTGCATGAGTGCTGCCGGCACTGTGGAGCTACAGTTCATTGAGGGAACCATGAATGAGCAGAGCACGATCCCCTCCCTTCGGAGACTGGGCTGCAGGCATGGGCGGATTGGCCATCGGGCAATTCTGGCAAATGCCAGAGGGGCCGGACCTTTTTTTTTTTTAATGTGGGCTGGTCAGTTTTATTTTTATTAAATCGTGTTTACAGGCTGACAGCTAATAGGACGGGTTTTTATTTCTAGCACGATTTCACTATGGTTAATAATAATAATAATAAATGTTAAGAAATGTGTGTCCCGAGATGGGCCGACTGGCCCGTCCCTTTTAGTTACTGTTGCTATGTATAGCCATGGCGCTCTCACGCCACACATCATGTTCTCTCAGAGTGAAAAATACATTGGAGCAAATAGGACACTGACAATGCGTCGACAGACAAGAGAAATTTAAACAATACCGTTTTGTGGCTCTTTAATGTGTTTTGACAGATTGCTGTAGCGCCTCAGTCAATGTTCCCTCTAAGCTCCGCGCACTTCTGAAGCCGCGGCTGCGCAGAACAAATAATTGCCACGCAGAGAACAGACATGAAAATTATGTGTGGGGAAATCCATTTGATTGTAGTAGTTTAAATGAGAAATAATTTAAGTGCTCTGGACAACCGCTATAGAGTTATTATCGCTATTGAGTTAAAACCGGTGAATGCGGTTTACAGGTTTCATAGAAAGAGAACGATTGAGCGCATGTGAGCTGGCTGGCCCTGAGCCAGTCACAGTAAGAATACATGTTTGTGGACTAAATAGCTCAATACGAGAGGCAACATGAAACGAAAAGAAATGTGAAATAAAGCGTCATGTTTTAAGGAAAAGTGGCGGAAATAAAGAATAATGGGCACAGAATGCTAACAAAACTCTGAGACATTTAGCCTACAATTACACACCCACCACAGGTGTAGCTTGCAAACTCAAAATACATCAGTGATACACCTCAGTTTAAAAAGATTTTTGTGTGTGGTGGTGGTGTGGGTTTCAGGGATATTTAGATAACTATAAAAGAGTTAACGTTCACTTTTCTTAAAAATATTTAGCTATCAGATCTGTTTAAATGCTTCAGTTTGTTTTCATTTTATAATATATTAAAACAAATGGAAGCATTTAAACTGATATAATACTGTATATCAGTTTAAATACTTAAATATTATACTATATTTTATTATATTATAATGTAGGGGTGACCCTGAATAGTCAACGATTCGAATCTTCGACCTGCGCCCTTGACACACTCCCCACATCTTTTTTTCAAAAGTGTGTTTAACTGTTTAGAAGCAGATCTCCTAGAAGTGGTAAATGCCTCACTTCTCTCTGGGACTTTTCCAAAATCCCTGAAAACTGCAGTTGTCAAGCCCCTCCTGAAAAAGAGCAATCTGGATAACACCATATTGAGCAACTACAGGCCAATCTCAAATCTTCCTTTCATAGGCAAGATCATTGAAAAAGTTGTTTTCAATCAGCTGAACAAGTTCTTAAGCTTGAATGGATACTTTGACAACTTTCAATCTGGTTTCCGACCGCATCACAGCACAGAGACAGCACTCATAAAGATAATAAATGATATTCACCTTAACACAGATTCAGGTAAATTATCAGTGCTGGTTCTACTCGACCTCAGCGCTGCGTTTGACACTGTCGATCACAACAAAGATGAAGTTCTCAAAGTGAACATGTACCTTCACTCTAGGGGTCAAACAACTAAAAATCAAGTCAGGAATCTTGGTGCGATTTTGGAGTCAGACCTGAGTTTCAGTAGCCATGTAAAGACAATAACTAAATCAGCATATTATCATCTCAAAAATATTGCAAGAATTAGATGCTTTGTCTCCAGTCAAGACTTAGAGAAACTTGTTCATGCTTTCATCACCAGCCGGGTGGATTATTGTAATGGGCTCCTCACTGGTCTTCCCAAAAAGACCATAAGACAGCTGCAGCTCGTACAGAACGCTGCTGCCAGGATTCTGAGCAGAACCCGAAAACATGAACACATCACACCAGTCCTCAGGTCCTTGCACTGGCTTCCAGTTGCATTTAGAATTTATTTTAAAGTACTGTTACTTGTTTATAAATCACTCAATGGTCTTGGACCTCAATACATTGCAGATATGCTCATAAAATATAAACCTAACAGATCACTCAGATCATCAGGATCAAGTCATTTAGAAATACCAAGGGTTCACTCAAAGCAAGGAGAGTCTGCTTTTAGCTGTTATGCCAGCCGCAGCTGGAACCAGCTTCCAGAAGAGATCAGGTGTGCTCCAACAGTAGCCACATTCAAATCCAGACTCAAAACACATCTTTTTATCTATGCATTTGCTGATTGAGCACTGTGCTATGTCCAAACTGTTTGCACTTTATTTTATACGTATTATCTTTTTATTCTTTTAATTCCTTTTCCTGTTTTTATTTCATTTTTAATGTATTTGTATCTTTTATGTATCATCTTGTTATTCTTACTTTTAATGCATTTTAAATATTGCTGTCTGGTTGAAAGAGCTGGGAGAATTAGGAAGAAAGTGATTAGGTTAAAATTTTGTAAATTTGGATAAGGGGACAAACCATGGGGAAATTTAAGCTGTAGTGCATGATTAAGATATCTCTGGATTACAGTCAGGACACTTTCCAAAGGGGGAAATTTCCAAAGGGGAAATTTGAGCTGCGTTGCATAAATATCTCCGGAAGGGGGATTAGGGCTGTGTGGTGCAGTTTGAGGTGTCTTGACAAAAGGGGAGATTGAAACTGTGTTTATCAGTTTGAAGTGCCTTAACAGGTAGCAGTCCTGTCGTGTGAGGAAGATCCATTCTGATCCGCTCTGATGGATAGATCCTTTTAGATCCACCCTGATGGACAACAACAACAACAACAACAACAAACTCCCTAAGACTTCCTAGCTCTTCCATCCAGATAGCAAAATTCTCTGTTCTTTACTGTTATTTCTATTCCTTATGTTCTATTTTTATTATTGTTTTTTATGTAAAGCACTTTGAATTACCATTGTGTATGAAATGTGCTATACAAATAAAATTGCCTTGCCTTGCCTTCGATAGGAGGAGCCTGATTCGACTACCAATCTCACAGTTGAATCGTCGCAGTGTTATGAGAAGAGATGTGGAGGCGCTCAATATCTGACATAGAAATAGCCTACCGGTTCTTTCCCAGTTGGTTAATATACAGCCTATTGTGTGTGATACTATAAATAAAAATGTGAAAAGAAAGAAGCTTTTAATAAATAGTATTAATGTGCGTGAATAAATCCAACCTGTGACCGATTTAAGTTTCACTTCCATGATCCGTGACCGGCAGATGAGCATCTTTACGGCAGGGATTAAATCTTCAACAATGTCTGGGATAAAGTGTACAATTGGATGCATTTTGAAATGGTAAAAGATGATCAAAAAAACGTATGATGCAAGTTGTGCCAACAGCTCATGTCCTATACAACTCAACGGCAAACATTGCGGCGCGCTTCTCCTGGCCAACGAGCTGACTATAGCGCGCTATTTGAAAAGACTCAAACGGACACAGGCAGATCTCTCAATCAGGTAGGGTAGCTACAAGTGATTTCAAACTATTTCAGCCGCTTGTAATTTGATTTTTGGATGCTGTTAATGTTTAGCTAAAAATACTGCCACTCCACTCTAGCGTTTATTGTCTCTGCAGTTAAAAAGACAAGTTGACAATTCTAGCTATACTTTCGTTGTTTTAACAATTTCTTTCATTTTAATTTATTTATTGATCACTCTGGGTTATCTAATTTAACTATTTCTGGCTTGTGTTTTGAATAGCCTATATGTTCCCCTGCACTTCAGGCATTTTGCAGTTTGACTTGATCATATTTAATTTTTTTAATTAGGCTATTTTCATTTATTAGAACGGTATATTCTGTTCTAATTCAATTCTGTAAATTAATGTTTGATAAAAAAAAATATATTTTTTAAATTAAATTAATTATTTTGTTTGTTTTTTGGTGCATCAATGTTGCGCTGTAGATTAGTTAAAGCTTGCTCGCACAGACAATTTGGCCGATGTAATTAGATATGCCGACATATGATATGTATATCTATCTGCAGTGTGGCTTTTCTGCAGTTATTAATATATATATATATATATATAAGTTTATTGATCCAAAATGTTTTTAGGCCTATTCATTTTCTTCTATATCTTTGAGTGTTCTGTACATCGTGGCTGTGAATGTTTATCCACATTACCTTTCATTTGTTTAAAAAAGATAAAATAATTGTCAGTTTTGTCTATCACTTGACAGGCAGTTTTGTCGGTTTATTAGAAAGATGTTTCTCTGTGCTGTGTGTGAAAGAAAATAAAAGTTGTCTTAAGCCGCGGGTAGACTATAGCCGGGCCTTACTTCATCCCGCTCCATCTCGTGCACAGTTCAGCGCGCGAACCTTTCAAAGTCCGTGCGCACTTTCTAGTGAACCCCCCCCCACCCCCATTATGATTCGACTATCAGTCGAATATAGGCAATCTGATTCGAATCGGATTCGACTATGTAAATCCGTAGTCGAGGACACCCCTATTATAATGTAAGCCTAATAAAAAATTGATCTCACAAGGGGATTGTTTAGGGCTCCTTGCCACGAAAAATCCTGAAACCTCCTGGTATATAAAATCTGCTAAATTCATAAGCAATAAACATGTAATTTTGATGGTTTAACACTGTCTGTTGCTAATAATTGACTGTACAAAAACACATTATGGTTTATTCCAAACCATCATTGTAACTGCTCATATTATATTATTATAAAGAATTGAACTGTCCTGCAGGAGGACAGAAATTATTTTTTAATAGAATTTCTTGGTAAAGACTGGTACAGTTAATACAGCAAAATCAAGTCACCTAAAATGTGCTCAATTTAGTGACTGAACTGCTTGTTTTCAAACATATTATTTAATATATCACTAAGTTACATCAAGGGTCAAATAAAATAGAAATGGCACATTAAAGTTAAATGTTACAGTTGCATGATAAAACCTTTTTTTTGTGTATGTTTACGTTGATTGTACAGGTCTGATATAAAGTATGTTTTTATTCAGCTGGCCAAAATGTGCGCTCAACAGAGAAAAGTTTTGCTCAGTGAGAAAAAAAATTAGAGGGAACATTGGCTTCAGTTCAAGCAGCCCGTGACACACCATTTTTCAAATTCAAGTCCACGACGATCTAACTGCTTGTCAGACATAAATATGGATACGGCTTTATGATTGGTTAGATCACCTGTCAAACTCAGTCAAAATCAAGCATGTCATCAGAGAGAGAGCGCAACACGAGCAAATAGTCAGTAAAAGTTAGAAAAAAGGATTAAAAGGTTCGAGAACAGTGCTGTAGAGGTAAGAAGAAAAAAAAAATATA
This sequence comes from Megalobrama amblycephala, assembly GCF_018812025.1. Lineage (NCBI taxonomy): Eukaryota > Metazoa > Chordata > Actinopteri > Cypriniformes > Xenocyprididae > Megalobrama > Megalobrama amblycephala. The sequence goes on from NC_063062.1 coordinate 658,832, forward strand.
GCTAGCTCAAGTCATTTTCATGCAATTCACGCTACTTTGCTCCAGTATTATTATTTGTTTTGTATTAAATAGCAAGCATAGCTGTAACGGAGCAGGACTCAAGGTAAGATTCAAATGCAGCTTTATTAAAAGGTGAGCGTGATCGTACAGGCAGGGGTCAGATAACAGCAAACAGGTACAGCAAGGAACAGGCAGAATCGTAGTCAGGAACAAGCAGAGGGTCAGGGCTGGCAGATATCAATCACAGGTCAGTATACAAAGCAAAGGTCAGGACAGGCGGCACAGGATCGTAGACGGGAAACAGACAGGAAGACAAGATATAAACGCTTGGAATTGTACACAGAGGCAACAAGACTTCGCGGTGAGGTGGTGTGTGTATGAGTCTTTTATAGTCCAAGTAATGTGTGGCAGCTGGGTGTGGTGATTAGTGTGGAGTGATTGTGAAGTGAGTGCAGGTGATTGGCAAAGAGGATTATGGGTAATGTAGTCCGGGAACTGACAGGAACAGACGGTGATCATAACATAACGCCCCCCTCCCGGAAGGCGCGTCCTCGCGGCGTAAAAGGAACAGCTAGGGAGGGGGGGTGGGTGCATTGGGGACCTGCATGCAGACAGGAACAGGGTCCCCAATGCAGGTCCAGGAACTCGGGCAGCCACAGAGGGTCAGGTGCCACGGGCAGCCATGGAGGGTCAGGAGCCACGGGCAGCCACGGAGGGTCAGAGCTCGGGTGGCGCCGGCAGGGCAAGGCGCTTGGGTGGCGCTGGCAGGGCAAGGTGCTCGGGCGGCGCTGGCAGGGCAAGGAGCTTGGGCGGCGCCGGCAGGGCAAGGAGTTCAGGTGGTGCCGGCAGGGCAAGGAGTTCAGGTGGCGCCGGCATGGCAAGGAGCTTGAGTGGCGCCGGCAGGGCGAGGAGCTCAGGTGGTGCCGGCAGGGCAAGTAGCACAGGTTCTGGAGTGGACTCGATGGCTGGAACACCCCCTATGTTCCTTGACACTGAAGGGGCGGCCATCTTGCCCGTGGGCACTGGCGAAACAGCCATCTTGTCCATCGCATCCAGAGAGCTGAGGTGCGTTGCAACCGGCGAACTTGAGAGTGTTGCAACCGGCGAACTTGAGAGCGAAGTTGCCGACGGGCTTGAGAGCGAAGCGGCCGACGGGCTTGAGTGCGTAGCGACTGGCTGGCTTGAATGCAAAGCGGCCAGCGGGCTTGAGTGTGAAGTGGCCAGCAGGGCAAATGGCTGCTCTGAGACGGCAGCAGGCCGTTCAGGGACAACAGCGGGTTGCTCTGGGACAAAAGCGGACTGCTCTGGGACCACAGCGGGCTCGGGCTGGCAGACTGCTCCCAAGTCCATAGAGCACGAGTACATCCTCCACGCACGCATGACAGCCAAGACATAAAAAGTGAAAACAGCCCTCTTGGCCATGACAGAACTGACAAGGAGAGAGGGCTGCTCTGGAACAACAGCGGGGACGTGACGTGACTCTGGGCGATCGGCGGAGACGTGACGTGACTCTGGGCGATCGGCGGAGACGTGACATTGCTCTGGGCGATCAGCGGAGACGTGACGTGACTCTGGGCGATCAGCGGAGACGTGACATTGCTCTGGGCGATCAGCGGAGACGTGACGTTGCTCTGGGCGATCAGCGGAGACGTGACGTTGCTCTGGGCAATCAGCGGAGACGTGACGTTGCTCTGGGCGATCAGCGGAGACGTGACGTTGCTCTGGGCGATCAGCGGAGACGTGACGTTGCTCTGGGCGATCAGCGGAGACGTGACGCTGCTCTGGGCGATCAGCGGAGACGTGACGTGACTCTGGGCGATCAGCGGAGACATTGACTGGTGTTGTTGTTGTGGTAGACGCCATCTTGTGAATGTCCTTTGGCGCGGCGGCCATTACACGACCAGACGAGGTGCCGCGTTCCTCCGTGACACCCACGGTAAATGGAGAACCAACAGTCAATAGAGCATAATCCAGAAAATGACTAAGTGAAGAATGGGGTCCCTCACGAATCAACTGTGACTTGAGTGGCTGATTAACGCCTTCACAGAAAAAGTCTATGAGCACACAGTCCGGCAGGTCTGAACAATATGCAATGTCCAAGTACTCCTCAATGTAATCCTCCAGCGATCGTGAGCCCTGCTTGAGCTCTAATAACAAAAATGCAAAGTTCCTACCAGACCAGTGTTCATCAGAAAAGCTGCTGGATCGTTGCTGTGGCGAAGTCTTCTGTAATGGAGCGGGACTCAAGGTAAGATCCAAATGCAGCTTTATTAAAAGGTGAGCGTGGTCGTACAGGCAGGGGTCAGATAACAGCAAACAGGTACAGCAAGGAACAGGCAGAATCGTAGTCAGGAACAAGCAGAGGGTCAGGGCTGGCAGATATCAATCACAGGTCAGTATACAAAGCAAAGGTCAGGACAGGTCGTAGACGGGAAACAGACAGGCAGACAAGATATAAACGCTTGGAATTGTACACAGAGGCAACAAGACTTCGCGGTGAGGTGGTGTGTGTATGAGTCTTTTATAGTCCAGGTAATGTGTGGCAGCTGGGTGTGGTGATTAGTGTGGAGTGATTGTGAAGTGAGTGCAGGTGATTGGCAGAGAGGATTATGGGTAATGTAGTCCGGGAACTGACAGGAACAGACGGTGATCATATAAGTAGCATAACCCCCATATATTTTTCAAAATGTCATTGCTTCGTGATAATTGGTTACAAATGTTAGCTAGCCTGTTACTGAATTACATGACTGAAATATCAGCAGATAAGGTGGGATTTAGGGTAAACTGACTGCTGTAGGCTACTTGCAATATAGTCAAAAACGTATAGCAACCCAGGTGAAAAAGTACACTTCCATAATGTACTTAAAGTGCTCTATTTTCGCGCACTAATTTTGTACTTAATAGATTGTTCTTAATTTTGTACTTCCATAGTATTTTTTGAATAAAATTATTCTTTAGTAGGCCTACTCCTTAAGAATATCTATAGCCTACTCAAGTGTGCTATTTTGAGGCACCATGAATTAGAACTAAAATGTGCTTTTAACATACTATCTCTCTCTGCATTTGTAGTGTTATGGGGTTCAAGTACTACAAGTGGTAACTAGTGTCTCAAAATAGCACAGTTGAGTACACTAAGATGTTCTTAACATTATATTAAGAAGTACTAAAGAAGAATTTTTAGTATATTAAAGAACAAAATTAGTATGTGAAAATAGCACTTTAAGTACATTATGGAAGTGTACTTTTTTCACCTGGGAATGCGCATGTCCGTGGGTGTGGTAATGTGGGCTGGTGTGGCTACAGTGCCGGGGCTGAATTTTTGTCCCAGTCCGCCCCTGGCTGCAGGGCAGTATTCCAACATGATAACGACCACAAACACATTTCCAAGATGACCACTGCCTTGCTAAAGAAGCTGAGGGTAAAGGTGATGGACTGGCCAAGCATGTCTCCAGATCTAAACCCTATTGAGCATCTGTGGGGCATCCTCAAACGGAAGGTGGAGGAGCGCAAGGTCTCTAACATCCACCAGCTCCGTGATGTCGTCATGGAGGAGTGGAAGAGGACTCCAGTGGCAACCTCTGAAGCTCTGGTGAACTCCATGCCCAAGAGTCAAGTCAAGTCAAGTCACCTTTATTTATATAGTGCTTTTTACAATGCAGATTGTATCAAAGCAGCTTTACATTGATAACTGGTACATAATTTTTGCTGCACAGCAGCTCTTCAAGAATAGTGTCAATGTAGGCAGATCAAAGCACTGTTGAATAAATGTCAAGAATACTGTTGAATATCAAATGTCAAGTCAAATGTCAAGTGTCCCCAACTAAGCAAGCCAAGGGCGACAGTGGCAAGGAACCCAAACTCCAACAGGTGACATCAGGTGGCAAACAAGTGGCAAATAGGTGTTAAAATGGAGAAAAAAACCTTGGGAGAAACCAGGCTTAGTCGGGGGGCCAGTTCTCCTCTGGCGAACAGTGCTTTGTTACGAATCAGGTTGCTATCATAAATCTGATAGGATCGCAACATTCAAAGTATTTATTTCAGTTCCATCCAGTTGAGGATCGTACTCATCACGCCGGTATGGATGGTTTGTTGAGGAACTGTGCTACTGGCTGTCGTGTCGATGAGGCCTTCACAGTGGATGATCTAGTCGACTCGATCTCTGCTGATACTTCAGGGCTGCGTTGTGGTCGTGTCCAATTGAGGATCGTATTCATCACGCCGGTATGGTCGGTTTGTTGAGGAACTGTGGCACTGGCTGTCGTGTTGATGACGTCTTCACAATGGATGATCAAGTCGACTCGATCTCTGCTGATACTTCAGGGCTGCGTTGTGGTCGTGTCAAGGCGCAGGTCCTTGGTCTCAGCTGGATACGGCCCGGATCCGGTTGACTACGGTAAACCTCGGGATAAACAGAAAGACTAATATTAGCGTAGATGCCATTCTTTTTCTGATGTAACGAGTACATCTGGTGTTATAGGAAGTGTTCCTGGTTCCGGCTGACCTAATTTATGCAGCCTAATAATCCTTTAACGGATTTGAAAATATAAATTGATAATGTGTTATGTGTATGCCAGGTTAAAGAGATGTGTTTTTAGTCTAGATTTAAACTGACAGAGTGTGTCTGCATCCCAAACAATGCTAGGAAGATTGTTCCAGAGTCTGGGTGCCAAATAGGAGAAGGATCTACCGCCTGCGGTTGATTTTGATATTCTAGGTATTATCAGCTGGCCTGAATTCTGAGATCGCAATAAACGTGAAGGACTATAATGCATTAAGAGCTCGCTCAGGTACTGGGGAGCTAAACCATTTAGTGCTTTGTAAGTAATTAGCAAGATTTTAAAATCTATACGATGTTTAACAGGAAGCCAATGCAGTGATGACAGAACTGGGCTAATATGGTCATACTTCCTAGTTCTAGTAAGAACTCTAGCTGCTGCATTTTGTACGAGCTGTAGTTTATTTATCAAGCAGGAGGAACAACCACCCAGTAGAGCGTTACCGTAATCGGTAACACTTTATAATAACTGCACACTATGAAGCATTAGTTAAGCATTAGTTAATAGTTATTTCATCACTTATAAAGCATTAATAGACATTAGTAAGTAGTTTATAAATACAGCTATAATTGCTTTATTCTTGATTTATAAGCATATCTATAATGTGTTTAATAATTGTATTTTCATACTTTATTAATAATCAATTTATAATTTCTAAATTAAGTATTACATTATTTACAAACCAGTTATTTAGGAGTTGTCAGTAGTTCATTTACTAAGTGTAAGTAAATGATTAATAAACTATTTAAACATTCATTTATACATCTTATTATTTAGACACATAGTAATAGTTACTTAGTGTGTTAGTAAATGTTTTATTAACACATATTCCTACTGCAATTCATGATTAATTCAGGTAGTTATAAAACATTTAGAAGTAGTCAGTTAACTATTTTTGTGAGCTCATCTAAAGTGAGGACTATTTATGCTTTGTAAAGCTTTTATAAATGAGATTTAAAGGTTCAGTGATCTTCTGCACTGCTGTTCTCTAATGTTTTAAAGTTAGTACCGAGGTAGTTTTGACACTAGGAATATGTTAATAAAGCATTTATTAACACACTGAGTAACTAATACTATATGTCTAAATAATAAGATGCATAAATGTACATTTAAATATTTTATTAATCATTTACTTACACTTCCTAAATGATCTTATGAACCACTGACAACTCCTAAATTACTGGTTTGTGAATAATGTAATACATAATTTAGAAATGATAAATTGATAATTAATAAAGTATGAAAATACAATTATTAAACTCATTATAGATATGCTTATAAATCAAGAACAAAGCATTTATAGCTGTATTTATAAATGGCTTACTAATGTCTATTAATGTTTTATAAATGATGAATTAACTATTTACTAATGCTTAATTAATGCTTCATAGCGTGAGTTATTCTAAAGTGTTACCCAGTAATCTAGCCTTGAGGTCATGAACGCATGAACTAACTGTTCTGCATTTTTCATTGAGAGCATATGTCGTAGTTTAGATATATTTTTAAGATGGAAGAATGCGGTTTTGCAGATGCTAGTAACATGGCCTTCAAATGAAAGATTGGTATCAAAGAGCACACCCAGGTTCCTAACTGACGACGAAGACTTAACAGAGCAGCCATCAAGTGTTAGACAGTATTCTAGGTTACTGCGTGAAGTAGTTTTTGATCCAAAAATTAGAATCTCTGTTTTTTCTGAATTTAGTAGTAGGAAATTACTGGTCATCCAGTTTTTTATATCAGCTATACATTCTGTTAATTTAGCGAATTGGTAAGTTTCTTCAGGGCGTGAAGAAATATAGAGCTGAGTATCATCAGCGTAACAATGAAAACTAACGCCATGCTTCCTAATGATATCTCCCAAGGGTAGCATATACAGAGTGAAAAGCAACAGTCCTAGTACTGAGCCTTGCGGCACTCCATATTTAACTTGTGAATGATATGACATCTCATCGTTTACTACTACAAACTGATAACGGTCAGATAAGTATGATTTGAACCATGCCAATGCAATTCCACTAATGCCAACATAGTTTTCGAGTCTATTTAGAAGAATATTGTGATCAATAGTGTCAAATGCAGCACTAAGATCCAGTAACACTAATAGAGAGATACAACCACGATCTGATGATAAGAGCAAATCATTAGTAACTCTAATGAGAGCAGTCTCAGTACTATGGTACGGTCTAAATCCTGACTGAAAATCCTCACAGATACTATTTCTTTCTAAAAAGGAACATAGTTGTGATGAAACTGCCTTTTCTAGTATTTTTGATAGAAAAGTGAGATTTGAAATCGGCCTGTAATTGACTAATTCTCTAGGATCAAGTTGTGTTTTTTTAATAAGAGGTTTAATAACAGCCAGCTTAAAAGTTTTTGGTATGTATCCTAGTGATAAAGATGAATTAACAATATTAAGAAGAGGATCTATGACCTCCGGAAGCATCTCTTTCAATAGCTTAGTCAGTATAGGGTCTAACATACATGTTGTTGATTTTGATGATTTAACAAGTTTAGACAATTCTTCCTCTCCTAAAGCAGAAAATGAATTGAATTTTTCTTCAGGGACACTACAATGCACTGTCTGACACAATACTGTAGTAGACGGTTGCATGGTTATAATTTTCTCTCTAATATTATCAATCTTGCAAGTAAAGAAGTTCATAAAGTCATTACTGCTATGCTCTTTGGAAACATCAGAAGTTGAAGCTTTATTTCTTGTTAATTTAGCCACTGTATCAAATAAATACCTAGGGCTGTTAAGAGGGTTAAGGCAGTGCTGGAAAATAATGGTGGCCACACAAAATATTGACACTTTGGGCCCAATTTGGATATTTTCACTTAGGGGTGTACTCACATTTGTGGCCAGCAGTTTAGACATTAATGGGTGTGTATTGAGTTATTTTGAGGGGACAGCAAATTTACACTGTTATACAAGCTGTACACTCACTACTTCACAAAGTGTCATTTCTTCAGTGTTGTAACATTAAAAGATATAATAAAATATTTACAAAAATGTGAGGGGTGTACTCACTTCTGTCATGAACAGGTAAGTACCTTGCATTGTTTGTGTGTACTGCTGCATAATATTTCATGTAAATTTTTATAATTGCTACAATAATAAACCCAGCCTTTGATATTACTTGAATTCAGGATTTAATCTGTCACACACCATTATATCTCCTCATATACATGCCTGTTTACTTGTTCAGAATTTTCAAGATGACTGAAGCTAGACTGAAAACAAGAAATCAAAATATAATTCCAGTGTAAGTCATGAATGACAACCCAGTCTCATATGAAAACGTATCCTGACTACGTTGGTCCAAAGTGCAAAACGTAGAGGGGTTACAATAATGGCCCTTAAATTGTATGACTGTTATGACTGTATGACTTGCCTATTGTTTTGCGTCCAAGTCACGTGACTTTAGAGAGCCCGGCCGTGAGAACAAAAAACATGGCGGACGTTTCTCTACTTTTTAGTGAAAAAAACAATATTTTGAGTTAGTTTCTGCATAAAAATAAGTTTTGATTACATTTTTAGCGAGAAATATATATTCTATTTTCATAATATTCACTCAGTGAATGTACATAATCACTCACTTGCGCGTTGTTGCAAAGATTTTTCAGATCTCGCCAGAATAATGTGAAACTGCTACGTTTTGGTTGCTATGGACAATATTTTGAGTTAGTTTCTGCATAAAAATAAGGTTTGATTACATTTTTAGTGAGAAATATATATTCTATTTTCATAATATTCACTCAGTGAATGTACATAATCACCCACTTGCGCGTTGTTGCAAAGATTTTTCTGATCTCGCCAGAATAATGTGAAAAGGCTACGTTTTGGTTGCTATGAACAATATTTTATTTTCTGCATCAAAATAAGGTTTGATTACATTTTAAGCAAAAAATATATATTTTATTTTCATAATATTCATTCAGTGAATGTACATAATCACTCGCTTGCGCATTGTTGCAAAGATTTATCTGATCTCGCCAGAATAATGTGAAACTGCTACGTTTTGATTGCTATGAACAATATTTTGAGTTAGTTTCTGCATAAAAATAAGGTTTGATTACATTTTTGTGACAGTCATTAATTGTCACAAAAATTGTGTACATGGATAAAGACATAGTTCTTAGCACTTGTTACATAGATGAGTGGTTGAAAAAAGTGTATGTTTTAACATTGCATGTAATTGCCAGCCTGCACATTTCTGTTAATTGTAATATTGACCTTACGTGGAAATTTTTCTGAGGTGAAGTAATTTCTTTCAAATAGTTATGTCAAATGTCTTAATGGCGAAATTCAATATGAGGGGTGGTGGCCAACTTGAAAAGAAGCCATTGAAAGTTACACCTTTATACTATGTAATTCAAGGTAATTTTGGCCTCATGACATTCAAAAAATCTCTTATTACTTGTCTATTATTTATGTAACTTTTCTTCTTACCCTTTATCTATTCAGGGGAAATTCTCTAAAACACCACCTGTCTTAATCAGAAATGTCCTGTTCACTTTCACATAATTACACACCTAGTTAATAGGGCTGTGTATTGCCAAGAATCTGGCGATACGATACATATCATGACACAGGGGTTACGATACTATATATTGTGATGTACTGCGATACTGTAAGAAAGGCAATATATTGCAATATTTCTTGTTTTTTTAGAAAGAGGGTCTAATTTTAGAATAAACTATCAAAGAACACACCACCATATGCTTAAAACCTGACAAAACAAAAACTTTATTTTATTTAATCAAGGCAGTATTGTTTGCATTTACATCACAAATCACTATTTTGTGCAATAAGTAAAGGGAAAATAGTAAACTGACTGCAGGATTATTTAGGTGTATATGTTTTAAAGGTTCACAGAATAGCAGTTTTTAATTTCTAAAGTATTTAACAACATAAAGTGCATAGTCCATTCCATGACTGCATGACTTTTTCATATTTAATTCTTTAAAGCTGCTTGCTCAAAATTTACAATTCTTATTTTTTTATGGAATATTGTAGTATTTATTATCAATAATTTATCCATGAACTTAATTATTTTTAAAAAATTCATGTGCCCAAATAATCTTTAATCAAAATCATTAACCTCCCATCCCCCTTCCAAACGACTCATCGTCTCTTCCTGTCACATGCTATGGCGCGAGGGTGTAATGACTGAGGCAAATCAGACACAATTATTGGTTAGTTAACCAATAGTTTTAAGCTCACTCTGGAGTCTGTCCCCATCCCCCGGGAAGTTTTCAGTTACAAGTTTATTGCGCTGAGGAATGTGGTTGCCGCATGGAGAACAGAGTAGAGACACAGAAAATCTGCATCTTCCCTGCATTTTCCACACAGAACACAGACTCTATGGCATTAATGTATAGACAGACTGTGCTATAAATGATTCCTTCTCAGGAAATGGTATCCATTATTACTGATGTTGTATTGTACTCATTGTATTTACATGTTTGATGATTGTTAAATGTTATGACCTGCACGGTAACTTCAATCATGCCATGTTTAGTGTCTATACGTTCGTAGCGGGAAGATTTAAATGTTTGTGTATGCGGTACATCCATACCTGTGCAACACATCAGTATTAAAAGAATATTTAATAGTTCTGATTCAAGAACTCAGCTTGTTAATCTTTCTGGGTTGTAAAAGCCCTGACAGGAGGGGTGTTGCCACCCAGAATTACAACATCTTCATTGGTCCGGTCAACAACTGAGAGGTGTGACTTTGACCAGAGGTTAAAAACCAGCGAACAGTGCCACTCCCTCTCTTTTTCTCCTTGCTTCTGAACGACCGAATCGATCTCCTTGCGGCCGGCCTAGGCCAGGCCTGCAAGGCCTGTAGGCCTCGGCCTACAAACGAGCCATGTGCTCCTCATCCCACATGGAAAAGACTGGCAACAACTTCGGACTGAATCACCCAAGATCTCTCCTCAGATGGCAGAGCCGATGCTCCTCAGCCTAAGGGCATCTTGCAAGTATCGTACATTTTAACACTAAACAGCGAGTTAGTATTAATTTGTAAGACTTACCTTGCTATTGCTGAAGAAACTGATGATTCCTTTCCAGATTGCCTTTGACATTTCATGTAGCTCTAGTAACAGCATCTCTTCCGGTTCAACACTATCATTACTCATTCTGACTTGCGTGTGTGTGTGTGTGTGTGTGTGTGTGTGTGTGTGACCCTTTATGTATGTTATGTTATGTGTTTGTAAGTTTAGTTATGTGTTTGTGAGTTAGTTAATAAAGATTGTGCACAATACACGTTTGGTTCTGACTCCGTCTGCTAATGAATTGCCTCTTAAGTGATAGATCCGGACTACGGGCTCTGAGTAGTACAGTACAATAAGAAATATTATTTTTCCATAACTTGGAAATTGACATTTCTTAGAATTAATAAACAATCAACACTGAGCGTTCACTGGACGAACAGGTTAACTGATTGTAATGTTAATTTTAATGTAGCTACGTCCAGTTAATCTGATTAACGGATTTGCATATTCATAATTAATCATAATTAATAATCATAATGAGTTATGAATAATTATTAATATTTCCCCTTTGAGTTAATTTTCGCTACAAGGGTGGAGCTATCTGGAATTGCAGTGATGTATGGGGTAAATGCTGTGCTTCACTTTATAGAGATTAATGCATTAACCACCGCTGATGCCAGTCATTGGGGTGTACAGTAAACATGGAAAGGAACCTGCGACACGCTCAGTCAGTCAGGCTGCGTGTCCACTGGAGCAGAGCAAGCGACCAGAGCATTTTTAGCAGGGACGTGCACAAACATTTTGGGGGGCAGGGGCTCAAGTGGAAAAAAGGGCACTTCTTATAATTATTTATTTAAAAAAAATAATAAACCCTTAAATATATTAAGACAACTCTGACTTCCTTACCAGTTTATTTTAATTTCCTCACACTCACACAATTGTTTCATACTCCACAGATTTCTACAAAATAATCAGTTCACACAGAGACTATGGTCTTCTTTAGTATTCACTAGGTTTATCACAAGAGAAGGCAACAGCAAAAGAAACTATGCCACAATGTGCATGTTTTCTACACTATTTTCACTATAGATTTAGAATAAATGACTGCACCAAGGAGAGGGACATAGTTTCACTAATAATTTGTTTATTTTGCACAAATCAATAAATCGTTTTAATTCTTTTGGTTATTGGAATACTTCTTTCATGAAGTGGACAATTTTAAGATTTTGGTCCATTTTTGGCGCCATGTCTTTTACTCTAATGGAAAGAAAACTTAATCCTAACCCTACACATTTGTGTTTGTTTTAAGCCTGCTTCCCTCCATCTGTTTGCATCTGTAGATTTCTTCTAAATTAATCAAAACAAGCTAATCTGCATATTTAAACACATCAAGAGTTTTTTCCCCTGAAATGTTATAAATACATAATATATATTATAACAAATGGCTGCAGAGGGCGCCAAAAGCCTGCTGATTTTTGTTGTTACACAGCACGATCAAATCCACAATTAAAGCCAACCACCATAATTTAAAAATATATTATTAGTTAAATAATAATATTCAGCCACTTTTTTTTTCTTTTTTTTTGATAGAAATACTACAGCCACAGTAATTTCTTCAACAAGAATGTGGACCAACATGCAAAGACAGAGCGAGGGTTTAAACTTTTATTTATGTATTTTCCTGTGTAAGCATAAATTTAAGAATAGCATTATGTAATGTTGTATTGTGATTTTTACATAGTTTTAATAAATCGTGCATCCTTATAAAACTGTCTAATTATGTGGTTCATGGATGCTCCTCTTCTGGTATTGACAGCCCTACAGGTAGGCTTCAACATGGTTCAAAACGCAATACATAGCACATGAAAATAACTGAAATTATAATATGACATAAATTACATTAGTATCAAATCAGGCAGGTGCGTTGCTGGTGGTCAAACTATTAACGCAGCGTTAAACGTATAAATAATCTCACCCTTAAATAGTTTCACAATATTTTCACAAATTTCACGTTTGTGTTTGTGAACATAGGCTACCTGAAAGAAATGCACGGGCAGCTGAACTCGACAAAGCCGACCTGATATATAGCATTTTATTTGTTTATTTATTTATTTATTCAGTACAGGGAAGCTCTGCGCATACAGGAATATATTCATTTATTAAAAAAAAAAAAAAAAAAAAAAAGCACCCCAGAAAAAAGGGTACTTTCTCTCGAGGAAGAAAAAGGGCAGGGGCTCAAGCCCCTTTTATGTTTATGTGTGCACGTGCCTGATTTTTAGATTCATTCTTATGGAAGTTGAACGTCACTTAACTTATGCGCGGCTCAACTTCCATATGAACCGAAAACACTCGCTCTTTTAACCGCTCGCTCCGCGCCAACGGACACGCACCATCAGTCAGTCAGTCAGTCTCTCTCGCTGTTTAGTGCCGTTAACCGTCCTCGCCATCCTCAATAAAGCTCTTACACTAACGTGAGTGCTCAGAGTGAGTAATTCATATCTGCCTCCATTTTGTTAGCAACGCCCAACTTCCAATCAATTCCCAAAGGATGAAATCAAGTACCGCCCTCTCATTTCAGATGCCGTTTCACTTGGATAGACGTCACAGTACAGAAGAAAAGACAATCGCAACTTCTGTTTCATGCCGACTTTAAATAAACGTGCCTTCACTGAAGTGCTGAACAGAGCTGGTGCCAGGGGCGGATCTACCGGGGTGGCAACTGCCACCCTAAGAAAAAGCTTTGCCACCCCAAAATTATCAGAGAATAAAATATAAATGTTAGCAGTGTTTCAAGTACTACTGCAATTTCAGCAGCGGCGCTTCAATGTGATGACATAAAAAAGACAGCGTATCGGTCTTTGTCAGGCACGTGATTTTGTTGTGTGTGACATCACCGCGGCGCCATATTTGAAGAATTTTGAACTAATACTACCCCTTTTTCATGCATTTTTTTCTTTATTGCATTAAGTACATAAACCAATGTATAACACAATAAACATTGTTCCAATAAACAAGGCATCATCAGAGATGTATGTAGAATTTAATAGTGTATTTTATTATAGTACATTCTGATATAGTATACCTTTTAGAGCCAAAATAATTTGTAAATTATTGTCCTCCATCTACCTCTGTGTTGTCTGGGTCAATGACGTTATGGGTCTTTTTTTTTTTTTTTTTTTTGTCCAAAGGCCTTAATAATAATAATAATAATAAAAACAAAGATATGTTGTGTAAGTTAAATATCTGGTTTACAGATTGTGTACATTATTAATTATCCTGTTAATACTATAAGTGCATATACCTATGAACTCATAAAATAAATCTACAAATCACCCTGAAAAATTTAATTATACATGCTTTATTGTTCATGCAAGACTGGATAAAGCATCAGCACATTTCTACACTACAATTCTACAAAAGATTCAAACATGCGCTGTCAGATTGGATGGTTTCTCTGTGAAAATCTCAAAACGGTCAATAATCTCTGCTACTCTGTATTTAAACAAAGGAGACATATTTATGTGCAAATCATCTCTGTCTGCCCATACAGCTGAAAGCTTCAGGTTTGCATATAGATATGACACAGTTTCATTGAATGTTCTGTATACTGTCTCAGGGGAACATGAGAAGTGTTGTGCAGGCAGATCAAATCTGAGGTACATCAAGGTTCACAGAAGCATTTGAAATTTGTATTTGTTGCGTCTGGAATCAGAGGCACCAAAAACACCAAAAAAACTGTAATAACGCCATAAAGGTTCCCAGGTTTGGCAGACCCGTATAGTACATTAACATCATCCTCTCCAAAACAAACATCAGACATCCTGTACATATCAAGTCGGTTTACTTCTGCACATGCAGATCACCATCTCCTCCAGCCTCCTGCATCTTCTCAGTGTGAAGATGATCACTTTCTCCAGCCTGATGGACCATAGTGTCAGCTGACTGACTGACTTGGGTAAAGTTGGTTTTATATTTGCACATTCGGACATCTTTTTTCAATAGCCTTGTTAATCACACTACATTGGATATTCACAAGTAAATATGCCATTAAACAATTCTTGCCTATTTTGATCGACTGTGAAAAATGTTATAAGTTGACAATCGTTGGTTGTCAATATCATGTCGCTGCTTAAAATTCGTAAACGTTAATTTATTGCACATTTATTGGAAAGTCTGAATTTATCAGAAGTCCGAATGTGCGAATATAAAACCAACTTTACCCAAGTAGCTGACTGCATTGTTTTTCCTTACTTAGTGTCTGTGTGTGCATCTCAATCAGCTCTGAGCTCTTGAATCAGTATATTGTGTATACAAATTTTGTGACTGAGACCGTCCTGATCAGTGCCCTAACTACTGAACTAGGGAGCTGATTGAGACACAGCCTGTGTTTAATGCTGATGTGGCCTTAATGTAGGAAGGGATGGTGTCCAGTTGGGGTCAGTCTCCATAATCTTTAAGCAGGCTGATCTGCAATGAAATTAAAAGGTTTTTAGCTACATAACATAAGACCACAGCTGTAAAAAGTAGTCAGAAAATTAGAATCAGCATATGGATACAGAGCAAAAATGTCGTACCTTAAGTATATAAAATAAAAATGCTTTAGCAAAATTAAGAATAAAAAAATGTAGACATATTCAAGTAAAGGGATTCAGTTTAAATTGACTATTGTTTCATAGCACATACAATCCAAAACAATGCGTTACTATAACGTTTGCTACTTTAGAAAACAGAAATCTCTAACTCACCTTTGTGAAAATGTAGAGAGCAAGCATACATGAATGGAGATATCTTGACGAAAGTGATGTTTTGCGTCTCACCGCGGCAACCCATGCGATCCGGCGCCTGTTATTGCCTCTACATACTCTCCATACAGCCTTTTTTCAAGTAGGAAACCGACTAAATCTAATCTCGTAGTAAAGTTTTTGACATTTTCTATCGTGGGACATATTATTGCAGCTTTTCACAGAACAAAAGTGTGTCATTTTACAATGAAAAGAAGCCAAAGAAGAAACAACTCTGCACTGATACAGAGATTGTTTGGATACCTCACAAATGGCGGCGACACCCATAATGCACTTTGGTTTTCACGAGTGTGACGTCACCTGACAAAGACCGATTGCAAAATAATGGCAAGAAAACACGTCATTCAATAAGCTGCATGACGGCTGCACGCGCACGCAGCGCGCCCAATGTAGTCAGCTTCATTAACAAATGACTCTTATGAACCGATTCTTTGGGAGTCAAAAACACAACTTGGGTAAAGTTGGTTTTATATTCGCACATTCGGACATCCGTATTCAATAGCATTGTTAATCACACTACATTGGACATTCAGTGGACATTCACAAGTAAATATGCCATTAAAACAATACTTGCCTATAGAGTCTGGGAACGTGACGTCAGCGACGCATTGCATTCTGGGACTTTAGGTCACCGTCAGTACAGTAGAGACTGGGAAATAGTGGAGGAAGATGTTAAAATTTATATTATACAGTTAAAAACATATTAGAATGGCGAACGCTGGCTGTGTTATGAACTATCTGCATATACTGACCAGCGTGGAAAACGGATGTGAAATAAAGCGCCATTTTGTCCCATTTTCGGGACATTCTAAAACGCTTAATGTGGCGTAATGTAAGTAAACGTCATACTAATAGCCCAGAATTTGAACGCAACGCGTTTAATTTCACGTTAAACGCTTTCCTCCCATAGAAACTATGTACAGCAAAGCAGATGAGCCCAGAATATGAACAAAATGCGTCACTGTCCATTAAGCGTTTTCTTTATGGGAGGAAAATGCCTATGTGTTAAATGTGTTCATATTCTGGGCTTATCTGCTTTTCTGTACATAGTAAACACCAAACTAATAAAGCATACTAAGTTTAGTTTGATAATAACACTGTTTTAGTAAATTAAGCCACGTTATGCATTTTCACATTATGCGTTAGAATGTCCCTCATTTTCTGCCTTCCAGCTTAGAAACGACACAATGGTGAAAGTGAAACTCAATGAAAATAAACTTGAGCAAAATGTGGCTTTGTCATTTGTATTTATTACAGATTAATAACTTCTGATCCACTTGAATATGTAAGTGCTCAAGCCATTAATAATGTACGAAAACACGTTTAGAACTGTCATTTGTGTCATTGCGATCACTCTCCGTATTCATAAAGCAATACCTCTGATTCATTGTTCAGCTTGTCTCGGTAAGAAATTATGTATTTATTCTATTTAGGTCCAGTAAAACTTACTTGGTGTAGCGACTCCACAATATAATTCATTTCAGAGCTGCATTACAGAGGGTCATGCTCTTATGTTATCCCTTAATGCTTAACATGAAGAAATCAGGGCTATCATCATATAAATATCATATGCTGGCTGAGATCAATCTATTGTGTTTATTATTTTATCTGGCAAATATATCGGTGCCGTTTAGTTATTAAAAACTGCAATAGAGAAATCACTTTGGTCCTGTGTGTGGTCCGATAGAAGGCGTCAGTGTGATTTCTATGTGTGTGTATATCATGTCCTGGCCACACGACTGGGCGATCGAATCAACACAAGAGATTCAAATATTAGTCCATTTATTCTAAGCAAGTGCAAGCAGCTCTCAAAAAAAAATTAACGTAAATAGTCGTTTTCTCACCTGGTGATTTGTATTTGTTGTCATTGTACGCTCCTGAGCGTGACCTAAAACATGGCGGCGACTACCCAGAATGCAATGCGCAGTGACGTAGTTTGCCAAGCTCTATTCTGATCGACTGTGAAAAATGTTGTAAGATGACAATCGTTGGTTGTCAATATCATGTCGCTGCTTCCCTGCTGAAAAAAACAATAGAAACCATTACAGAAATTGTAATGGTTTTAAAGGGAACTGTATTGGTTTTAATGGAAACTGTAATGGTCCTAGTGGGTCTGTATGGGTAATTTGCTTTTTTCTATTGGTGGCATGTTTTGCTTATTTGCCTGTATTGGTTTTAATGGAAAATATAATGGTCCAAGTGGGTTTCTATTGGTAATTTGCCACCTTCTATTGGTAGCATATTTTGCCTATTGGATACCATTAAGGACCAATAGAACATCTTTGGTAACCTATAGATTACACGTTGGTATCTTGACACCAGTACGAACCATTAGAACTCCAATAAATTGAGTGGTTTCTTTAGTTTGATTTAATGATGTACACATACACAATTTTTAGGTTAGATGCAGATTTATTTATTTTTACAATTATTGCAACACAACAAAATAGATTAAATATGACACACAAACTAAATTGTTTAAATTGTTTAATGGTATTAAGCTTATCCTTATGTAATATGTAGAAATTATACTGTTAAATATATGTATTGTTTAATAGAATTCACACAAAATTGTTCATTCATATAAGTCATGTAGGTCATATTAGATCATATTCATAGGTCATATTTGTCCCATTTTCCCAAATGCAGAATGTTTTCTGTGATGGGTAGGTTTAGGGGTAGGGTTAGTGTAGGGGGATAGAATATACAATTTTTACAGTATAAAAAACCATTATGTATATGGAAAGTCCCCATAAAACATGAAAGCACAACGTGTTTGTTTGCGTGTGTACAAAAATAACATAACGATATCCAGAAATCAATTTTAATTTATCAACATAGAACTCAAGTTTAATTTGATTTCATCCTTTTCCCACTAAGTGTGGGTTTTCTGAGGGGCTGTGTGGGCAAGAGCAAACTCTTTGGGGCCCCATGAAAACCCACACAGGCCCCCAGTTGGTTAGCCCATGTGGGGCCCTTAGCTCCGGGGCCCATAGCAGGTTTACTGTGGGCAACCCCCCATGTTCACAGCACAGTACAAGTTAAATCATTATTTTATGATTAAATGCTCAAGGCACAGGGTTAATCAAACTATTTTTAACAATCTAGTAAAATGTCACCAATGTCATTACATTCAGTTGCCCATCCCATAACTAAAACTGCACACAGTCAACAAGATAGTAAGACAAGTACTGTCTTTACCTGTTTGTAGCTGCTCCCAGACCAATAAAGTCAGACTGAGACAACTGTGTGTGTGTGTGTGTGTGTGTGTGTGTGTGTGTGTGTGTGTGTGTGTGTGTGTGTGTGTGTATATATATATATATACACACACACTACCATTCAAAAGTGTGGGGTCAGTAAGATTTTTTAATGTTTTAAAAGAAGTATCTTCTGCTCACCAAGCCTGCATTTATTTGATTAAAAATACAAACAAAAACAGTAATATTGTGAAATATTATTCCAATTTAAAACAGCTGTTTTCTATGTCATTTTACAGTAAAGTGTAATTTATTCTGTGATCAAAGCTAAATTTTCAGCATCATTACTTCAGTCTTCAGTGTCACATGATCCTTCAGAAATCAATCTAATATGATGATGTGATGCTCAAGAAACATTTATGATTATTATCAATGTTGAAAACAGTTATTTACATTTTTATTTCATGATGCTATGATGAATAGAAAGTTCAAAAGAACAGCATTTGTCTGAAATCTAAATCTTTTGTAGCATTAAACACTACCGTTCAAAAGTTTGGGGTTAGTAAGAATTTTAATTTTATTTTTAGGGGATAGAAATAAAATTAATCAGTACTTTTATTCATCAAGGATGAGTTAAACTGATCAAAAGTTACAGTAAAGACAATTATAATGTTAGAAAATATTCTATTTTAAATAAAGGCTGTTCTTTTGAACTTTCTATTCATCGAAGAATTAAAAAAAAAAAATTGTACACAACTGTTTTCAACATTGATAATAATAATGAATGTTTCTTGAGCATCAAATCATCATATTAGACTGATTTCTGAAGGATCATGTGACACTGAAGACTGGAGCAATGATGCTGAAAATTCAGCTTTGATCACAAGAATAGTAATCGATAATAGATAATAATCACAATTGAATTAGTTTCAAATATATTAAAATAGAAAACAGTCATTTTAAATTGTCATAATATTTCACAATATTACTGTATTTTTTTATTTTATTGTTTTTATCAAATAAATGCAGCCTTGGTGAGCAGAAGAGGCTTCTTTTAAAAACATTAAAAAATCTTACTGACCCCAAACTTTTGAACGGTAGTGTATATATATATATATATATATATATATATATATATATATATATATATATATATATATATATATATATATATAAATAATGCACACACACAATATTAATATATTATTTTTCTGAAATGGCAATAAATAAATAAATAAATATAAATTATTAATAATATGACATCACGTGATTAATTCTAACCAATGAGACTGCTGGAACAGCATTCATGAACTGTCATTCCGGAATCGACTGGTACCGCAAACAGGTAAGCTTTTTATATTTCTATAGTAATTTCTGAGTTTTCTATTAAAATTAGTGTAACAGGTCGAAATGGTAATGAATTAATTAATTGGAATTAAATTACACCCGCTTTAGTGGTTTATCTGATGAGTAAGTTAAATTATATTATTTAGCTTGCTGCGTTTAAATTATAACGGTTATAACGGTCGACTAGCCGCTCGGACAATTCATTTTCTGGTAATCTGAGGTAATATACTTTAAAAACCGCATTAATTCATTACTTTGAATTGTTTTACATCCATTTCGGTGTTAATTTGATTTATTATTGTTTTTCCGTTGCTGTTTTTACGCGATGACTCGACTGAGCTAGCCATGATGACCGGGCTGAGTTGTGTCTTTGTATTAAAGTTTTAAACAGCGACGTAAATACAATAACTAAGCTGCACACCCTTATTAAATCTCGTTACATAAGCTACGGTCATATTACTATCATGTTATCGTGACCTAAAAATAACAGATTTTACAATAACTTTGTACGTATTGTCTCACGCACAAGCTGGCGCATGCATTTTGTTTGTCATCTCTCTTTTCAGTATTTATTGCCATCTCGTCCTGTTTGCAGAATTAACTGTGCCTCCAGCCATTAAGCAGACCTGAACCAGTTGATGAAGGTCTTCAGGATCACCAGAAACTACAGGCAGGTGTGTGAGAAAGTTGGAGCTACATACTGCAGGACGTTGGTCCTCCATGACCAGGACTGGACACCACTGTTGTAAGTGATCGATCTAGCAGTCAATCTGATTCTCTGAAAGTCATGTTCATAACATATTGTAGGTGATCTCAGCTCTGGCCCTCGAGAACCACTGTCCTGCAGACTTTAACACCAAACCTGGTCCAATATACCTGGGGCCGTATTCACGAAATGTTTTATCTTACAACTAAAAGTTCTCCTAAATAGCAGTAAAAATTCTCAAGTAAGAGTTTTCACTTAAAGGATTAGTCCACTTTTAACTCCTGATAATTTACTCACCCCCATGTCATCCAAGATGTCCATGTCTTTCATTCTTCAGTCGAAAAGAAATTAAGGTTTTTGATGAAAACATTGCAGGATTATTTTCCATATAGTAGACTTCAATGGACACCAAACAGTTGAAGGTCAAAATTAGTTTCATTGCAGCTTCAAATTATTCTACACGATCCCATACAAGAAATAATGGTCTTACCTAGAGAAACCATCACTCATTTTCTAAAAAATAAAATACAATTTTATACATTTTAACCATAAATGCTCATCTTGAAGTAGCCCTGCGTTCCATTCGGAAGGGCTCATCCCTATGCCCTAATTCCTTTCAGATGGTTTCCCCTTCAGAGTGAGAGCTTCGAAGGGATGAAGGGTGTAGGGGTAAAAAAACCCTCTTTTTTTGGAACGCACTTCTGCGTCATCTTAACGAGACAATCAAGGAGGAGTAGATTGTGCAAGCGGCGCCCTTTGTTTAACGTTAGTTTATTTATTTAGGTTTATTACACCATATTTTATATTGTGTCTATGTATTTGAAACATTTGAATGGACTAATAAAGGGAGCTGTAAAGTATTTTTGTTGAAGTACACTGTCGTTTTGACCATAATAATTTACTAAATCTAACTCATATAAATATTACAATAGTACAGAAAAATACTATACATACATTTATAGGTAAAATCGAACTCCTAACCTCCTGTACCCATTCTGTGATGTCAAACAACTTTCCTGTGCAAAGGATCATGGGGGCCCGAAGTGTCCATCAGTTGTACCCTTTGAAATCCTTCATTCCGAAGGGCCCTTTGAAGTGGTCAGTTTTGAGCACTTTAGTTTGGAACAACCCTTCAATATGGCGGCCATGATTGCTTTCACTCCGAAGTGCCCTTCGGAGGGCGATATATCCCGTTTGGAACCCACTGTAGCTCTCTTCTTCTTCTTCTCTATTTGAATTCCGGCAGTGTAGACACTGCTAAGTGTATTACTGCCCTCCACAGGTCAAAGTTTTGAACTAATTTTTATATACAATATGTTAGTTCAATAGTATATAACAGTTAGTTCAAACTTTGGCCTGCGGAGGGCAGTAATACACTTAGCAGTGTCTACACTGCCAGAATTCAAATAGAGAAGAAGAGAGCTAGTTCAAGATGAGCATTTATGGTTAAAACATATATACTTTTTAATTTTATTTAGAAAATGAGCTATGGTTTCTCTAGATAAGACCCTTATTTCTCATCTGGGATCCTGTAGAACGCTTTGAAGCTGCAATGAAACTGTAATTTTGACCTTCAACCATTTGGGCTCCATTGAAGTCCACTATAAGGAGAATAATCCTGGAATGTTTTCATCAAAAACCTTAATTTCTTTTCGCCTGAAGAAAGAAAGACATGAACATCTTGGATGACATGGGGGTGAGTAAATTATCAGGAACCTTTTCACAAAAGGCGGTGCTAAACTGGGGGCTCGATGACGCACTGGAGCCCTCGAGCATGGCCACGCCCCTAACACTATATAACTGTCTGACGCACTAGAGTAACCGAGCATGGCCCCGCCCCAACACTATATAACTGTCTGACGCACTAGAGTAACCGAGCATGGCCCCACCCCTAACACTATATAACTGTCTGACGCACTAGAGTAACCGAGCATGGCCCCGCCCCAACCCTATATAACTGTCTGACGCACTAGAGTAACCGAGCATGGCCCCACCCCTAACACTATATAACTGTCTGACGCACTAGAGTAACCGAGCATGGCCCCGCCCCTAACACTATATAACTGTCTGACGCACTAGAGTAACCGAGCATGGCCACGCCCCTAACACTATATAACTGTCTGACGCACTAGAGTAACCGAGCATGGCCCCGCCCCAACACTATATAACTGTCTGACGCACTAGAGTAACCGAGCATGGCCCCGCCCCTAACACTATATAACTGTCTGACGCACTAGAGTAACCGAGCATGGCCCCACCCCTAACACTATATAACTGTCTGACCCACTAGAGTAACCGAGCATGGCCCCACCCCTAACACTATATAACTGTCTGACGCACTAGAGTAACCGAGCATGGCCCCACCCCTAACACTATATAACTGTCTGACGCACTAGAGTAACCGAGCATGGCCCCGCCCCAACACTATATAACTGTCTGACGCACTAGAGTAACCGAGCATGGCCCCGCCCCAACACTATATAACTGTCTGACGCACTAGAGTAACCGAGCATGGCCCCGCCCCAACACTATATAACTGTCTGACGCACTAGAGTAACCGAGCATGGCCCCGCCCCAACACTATATAACTGTCTGACGCACTAGAGTAACCGAGCATGGCCCCGCCCCAACACTATATAACTGTCTGACGCACTAGAGTAACCGAGCATGGCCCCGCCCCAACACTATATAACTGTCTGACGCACTAGAGTAACCGAGCATGGCCACGCCCCTAACACTATATAACCGTCTGACGCACTAGAGTAACCGAGCATGGCCCCGCCCCAACACTATATAACCGTCTGACGCACTAGAGTAACCGAGCATGGCCACGCCCCTAACACTATATAACTGTCTGACGCACTAGAGTAACCGAGCATGGCCCCGCCCCAACACTATATAACTGTCTGACGCACTAGAGTAACCGAGCATGGCCCCACCCCTAACACTATATAACTGTCTGACGCACTAGAGTAATCGAGCATGGCCCCGCCCCTAACACTATATAACTGTCTGACGCACTAGAGTAACCGAGCATGGCCCCACCCCTAACACTATAAAACTGTCTGACGCACTAGAGTAATCGAGCATGGCCCCGCCCCAAAACTATATAACTGTCTGACGCACTAGAGTAATCGAGCATGGCACCACCCCTAACGCTACAGCAGCTTGCCCGCTTAATCTCGAGTGTCAATACTGTTAGTTATACAGCCTACATTTTGCTAGCTAGTAATGCCTTCATCACACAAATGCATATTACCTGGTTGCGATAATATACAAAAGAAGCTTGTTCTCCTTATTTAAATTTGATATGAAGAAGGGGTGGATTCAATTAGTCTCTGCTGTGATAATTTTACACCGGAGAGTTTTACAAACTTTCATCAGACAACTGGGATTCACTGACAATCTGCTGTTATTGGTGAATGGGGCTGAACAGACTATCTCCCGCCTCGGCCTTCATCCTCCCATCTCACGGCGCCGTCACCTGTTGACTCGACAACAGTCGGCAGTACATGCCCACCAATGAGTGTATGTTGCCTTGTGTGCTTAATTAGTAGGTGGTCCACAGTAACTACTAAATTTTGCAACCCTCTAACGTGATTCTTTTGTTTATATGCATCAGTGAGTTTGACTGATTAGACAAATATGTTGAGGCGGCAGCTCTCGCGAGTGGGTGTGGTTTCAGCGCTGACAGCGGACACGCCCCCAGCGTTTGAGAGCAGAGAATACTGCTAATTTTTTCAAGATTTTGATAATTTATTTAATTTACTTGGCGTTTTTTTAATCATTCAAATTTGGCTGGGTGGTTAATAACACATTTTACTGTGGTGTGACATACTTAGAACACAGACTTTAATAGGGCTTTACAGGGACTTTAAGCTTGACGTCGACTAGTCGCTGGTCCTATAGAGGGCGCAGCAGCATAAGAAATGTTTGATGTTCACATTTACGCTTCATTTCCAAAATGGTTACGTTGCTACAGCCTTCATATTGTAACCGTATCAAAGAACCTAAAAAAAATATGAAAATAGATATTCCCAAACATTTAATATAGGCTATAGGGAATTGCACACAACACATATGGATTTGTTTTTAATTTTGTTTTTTAATGACCCGCCCCGCAAATAAAGTGACAATTTCTTATCCCGCCCCAACCCGACCCGCAGGGTTCGCGGGTTATGAGACGACCCGCGCATCACTAACCTACAACTGGAGAAGGTTAACAGATGACTGTCATGCTATGAACCTGACATGACTAATGGATAAAATTCAAGATCTTGAATCTGCTCAAAGTACACCCAAATATGTTGGATGAAATAATGAAGTTGTGTCAACAACTATGTTCTTGCAACTTCTTTGAGAGTCCCATATAAATATATAATGTATGGATAATTTCATGTACTGGTAATGTGGTTTAAGAGGTACATTGTCCTAATGAATTCTCCTCCTTTTTGCAGGTCTAAGCCAGCCACAGTGGATACAGTGAAGCCACAAACACAGTTCATAGTTCTTGTATTTCTATTACACATTAAATAATAAAAAATATAATGTTAATAATTTTTGTCAGATGTTTATTTCCAGCTGGGTTTAGTAAAAAAGATGGTCTTGATCCAAGTATAATTTTGATTTCAGTTTCATGTTCTTAATTCTTTGCAAAACACAACCTGAACAGTTAGCTATTGAAAAGTTGGTGTGCAGTTTATATCAATTAAAATTATATATTCTTGAGCGTTTTTTTTTAAGCCACAAGGAGAAAACCAGTGTATAATTGTAGTAATAATTTAAATTATTTAATTAATCAATGACCTAATTAACAGCTACCAGTTAAACATACAAATCAGAACCAATACAAAAACTGCAATGGAAACCATTAAATATTTGCAAATAAAGACCAATGCAAATTTATAATGGAACCATTAGAGCCAATACGAAAACTACAATGGAAACCATTAAATATTTGCAAATAAAGACCAATACAAATCTGTAATGGAACCATTAGAACCAATACAAAAACTGCAATGGGAAGAACCATTATGTGCAAATAAAGACCAATACAAATTTGTAATGGAACCATTAGAACCAATACAAAAACTGCAATGGGAACCATTAAATATTTGCAAATAAAGACCAATACAAATTTGTAATGGAACCATTAGAACCAATACAAAAACTGCAATGGGAAGAACCATTATGTGCAAATAAAGACCAATACAAATTTGTAATGGAACCATTAGAACCAATACGAAAACTGCAATGGGAACCATTAAATATTTGCAAATAAAGACCAATACAAATCTGTAATGGAAACCAATACAAACCAATAAATCCTAATGGAATGTGCCCAAAACACACTACGTAATGGAAACCATTTTGTAATGGTTTTAATGGTTAATGGCTGATGGTTTCTATTGTTTTTTTCAGCAGGGTTAAAATTCACAAACATTAATTTATTGCACATTTATTGGAAAGTCTGAATTTATCAGAAGTCCGAATATAAAACCAACTTTACCCAAGTAAAAACACAGCGCAGCCAAGTTCACTTACAAATTGTTTTCCATTTGTTCGTGAATCGGAAAATTACTGCTTCTCGGCTAACTCAGATCCTCGAATTTTCGTAATTTTTTTGAGAGCTGATTCACCGCCCGCCCGCTCCACTTTCATCATGGATAAAGGTCTTTTTGCCATCCGACGGAACGGTAACATGAAATCAATAAGAAGATCCCGATCACAGAAACTAGTTAGGTAAGAATCTAAATGTATTGGCTATGTATGTAAATGTATGTATTTAACAATGACTACATTAGGTAGCAAAACTGATGACACACCAGACAAAATCTGAGAGAGAGTTGAAGAATAATTTACATGTACAGGGTTTTAAACTTACACAGTACCAATACTTTAGATGAGGGAAATTTCACTATGTACAGTAAACTGTAGCACGTTGTACACCCTCAAACTTTCTCTGTAGCCATTTGTTATACTGTATTTTGCAGAACTGAGAAATGACTGTCTTGTGTCAGAAGACCAATACACTGCTATAGTACCTTTATACTGTAATAAAATTTGGCCAAATGTGCAGAGGATGCTGAATTTAGTTTCACTGTAATTGACAGTACTGTATTGTGGTGCATACCAAGTTCATACATATCTACTGCCAGATCAATTTACAATAGTAAAATGAACAAAAGAAAAAAAAAATCACTGCTGTATTTTACTGTATCTGTAAATTTATTGTTGTATAGTGTAGTAGACAGTGAGCTGCAAAATAATTCCTGAATCCCAGTAAGCGGTATTTTTGTTACAGTGTTTTATGAATTGGTCTCACTAGTGTTCACTGGGCAGTGCAGTAGTCTGTGTATTTGTTAAGTTTTGTGTGTCATCTAAGGCCAAAGTTTGATTTTGTCAGACAAGAATAAGTTTTTGACTAAAACATTTCATTTTGACCTGGAAGTTTGAAGTTTGTACAAGTTGGTTCATAGTTTTGAGATTGTGTTTATAGTTGTAAGAAAATGTTGAATTGTTTCATTTCCACTAGATTAAAAGTTTGAAAGACAAATTTTTGCTGGCATGTCATAAAGCCAACTTACAATCTTGTTTAAAAAACGTAAATAGTTTGGTCAGTTAGGCCAGAATATAGATGTTCTGGGTGATTGCTAAAGTGTTGCTAGGTGGTTGCTAGGAGATTCTGGGTGGTTGCTAGGCTTTTGCTGCAATTGCTGGGGTGTTGCTAGAGTATGTAGTTGATAGGGTGTTAGCTGGGTGAACACACACAGATATTCCCACCTCTGTTAATAACAGAAACTCAGAAATGTTTGCAAAAAACAAGTTTTTTTTTTTTTTTTGCCAGAATATATTTATTAAATTTTGTGCATACACAAACACAAGACAAACAACCACAATGCCTATCAGAAAGCCATCTCTGTACAAAGCAACGCTCTGTACAAATATTTATCACTTATCTTTAAAATAAAAAAAATATAAAATAGAATACATGAGTTATACAAATCAGGTGGTACAAATTATTATTCAGAAGTGTACTGCAGTGTCCACACATCTCAGTCATTATCATCTGTTAAATCCAAATCTTTGGCATAATCAATAAAAGTATTCTCAAAAAGATATTCTCAAAAAGTCCCTGTTTGCCTTTTAGCACATATGTAATCCTCTCTAGTGGCAGAGCAGACAGCATCTGCCGTAACCATAAAGTGCCTCTTGGTCTACATGTTTTTTTTTCCAAAATAAAGCTATACATCTTTTGGCGTTACGCAGACTAAGGTCTATAAATGTACGTTCATTTTTAGTATAGTTATGCTTCTCTGGATATAAGCCCAATAAAAACAATTTTGGATCTAATATTATTTGTTTGGAAATAATATTTTGAATAATGTCTCTTACTTCTTCCCAAAAGAGTGTAATTTCTGTACAATGCCACATACAGTGAACCAGTGTTCCTCTATATTGTTTACACTTTGGACACACATCAGGAATGTTTCCATTATATCGACAGAGTTCCACTGGAGTCACATAGGTTCGCATTAACCATTTAAATTTAATAACTTTAAGACAAGTATTTATTGATGTTGTGTGGGCTAAAGTGCATGCATTCTGACAGTCTTCCTCTGAAAGTTGTAATGACAGATCATCCTTCCAAGCTCTAAATCTATCATGAGAACTTTCCGAAACGTAAGACATAATCAAATTATAAAACTGAGAAATAATGCCTTTGTTTTGACTATCTTTTAATAACATTTCTTCCAAGTCTGAAGTGGTGGGTTTCGTTAATATATTGTTTTGACTTGCTCTTATAAAACTCTTGAGTTGGAGATATTTAAAGAAATGTTTTTTATCTAAGTGAAATTTATCTTGTAATTCTTGAAAGGTCGTAAGTATGTCAGATTTTGGTAAATACACATCTCGAACCATTCTCAGTCCCTTGGTTTTCCATAACTTAAATGTTGCGTCTGCCCTGCCTGGTGGAAAAAAATGGTTGCCCCATAATGGACTAAATTGAGACAGACAGTGTGGATATTTCAGAAGTGTCTTCACATCACTACATACTTTTATCATGTTTTTAAGAATTGGGTTTTTAATTTCTCTTAATAGTTTCTTTATTGTATTTGAGTATATATATATGAGGGAAGAGGTAAGTTCAATCCTTGTGATTCCATTTCTATCCAATGCGGTGAATGATTAGTATAGTAAAACATAATAGACCTTAGTTGCGCAGCCCAATAGTACAACTTAAAATTAGGACATTTCAAACCTCCACGTTCATAAGGCAAGTACATTAAAGACAAACAAAGTCTTGCCCTTTTATTATTCCAGAGAAAGTGTATAAACATTTTCTTCAGCGTATTGCAATTGCAAATGATTCTATTGCTAACGTGAATAATAAAGGCGAGAACGGGCAACCTTGTCGGCACCCGCGTTTTATTGCTATCGGTTGAGAAATATGTATGGAAGTAATTTAATGCCAAATGTTTTTGAAATAAAAAGCTTGTTGAATTGCACTAATTGAAAAAAAAAACATGCATCACATTAGCTGTGCTTGCATTTAGATGCATTGTATTTTTTAGATGCATTTATACTGGCCCTGATAATCATCACACATTCACTTACCGCTTGCTCCATTTCTGTAAATCCGTTTTTATGAATGAATGATGACTTACTAGCCGTTGCTCGTCTTTGTAAACAGCCGCTAGCGGCGCCTGCTGGTGAAGTCGACTAACAGCAGATGGAGATCATGCATCGGCACTCTACTGCTTTTCCTGCAGTTCCCCGGATGTGAAATGTTGAATTTTCTGTCGAATTTGAACCACTGAATTTGTGGAAGCGAATTTGTAAAGCGAAATAAAATGGACTGAAAATTGCTAGTCGAATTTTATAGGTTGTATTTTTAAACAGAATGAATATTTTGGAATTGAAATCTGAAAGGTGAAAATAAATTATTGAATTTTTAATAATGAAAATGTGTGTGAAATATTTTTTATTGAAATATTCACAGCTTAAATATACGACCATGTTGAATTTCAGCCCATAAAAATGCAAGCCTTAAAAATACAATGCATCTAAATGCAAGCACAGCTAATGTGATGCATGTTTTTTTTCCAGTTGATGCATGTTTTTATTTCAAAAACATTTGGCATTAAAATACTTCCATAAATATGTCTATTAGTGATGATTTCAGCAATGGGGTTGTCATATAATATTTTAACCCATTTAATAAAATTGTTACCACATCCAAATTTTTCTAATACCCGGAAAAGATATGGCCATTCAACCCTATCAAAAGCCTTTTCGGCATCTAATGATAAAAGAGCTATATTTGGCGCATCCTTTTTATAATGGATAATATTCAATAATCTCCGTACATTGTGGAAGCCCTGCCTTCCCGTGATGAATCCATTTTAATCTAGATTTATTACATAGGGGAGAGTTTTTTGTAATCGTTTTGCTAATAATTTAGAAATGATTTTTAAATCTGAATTCAAAAGACTGATGGGTCTTAAATTTTCACATTTATCTAAAGGTTTTCCTGGCTTAGGCAGGAGAGTAATCAAGGCCGTATTTAATGAAGGAGGAAGAAAAATTCGATTGAAAGATTTCTTCAAACATGTCCAATATCGGTACCAAAAGTTTATTCTTAAATTTCTTATACAGATCTATAGGAATGCCATCAGGTCCTGCTCTTTTTCCAGATTTCATGCTATCAATGGCTTGTCCAATTTCTTCTATTGTAAATTTTGAATTTAAATTAACTCTATCCTCCTCCGAAATAATGGGTATATCTATTTTATTTAGAAAGATGTTTATATTGTCAAGTTTAATTGATGCTTGTGCTTTATACAATTCTTCATAATAGCCCTTAAACGCATTATTAATTTCTATTGGATCCAACAGTGTCTGCCCATTTGATATTATTGAAGTGATTGGCGATTTCGTTTCAAGCTGTTTTATTTGCCATGCCAACAATTTGCCAGCCCTATCACCTTGCTCGTAAAATGTCTGTTTCAAGCGTAGAAGACTTGAGGCAGCTCTAAAAGCAGACTGCTTATCATATTCAGCTCTCAATAATAATAATTCTTTCTCCAATTGTGAATTACTAATATTTTCAGAATTATTTACTTTCGTTTGAAGGGCTCTTATTCTACTTTCTAACTGTAATCTAGTTTCCTGTGTCTTTTTTGATTTAGAACCTGTGTAACTGATGATATGCCCTCTCAGGAAAGCCTTGAAAGCTTCCCACTTAACGCATGCAGTAGTTTGTGTAGTGTTAATTTGAAAGTACTCATCTATCTGTTTTTCTAGATATTTCACCAAGTCTTCATCTTGTAACCATTTATGTTGGAAATGCCATCTGGGTGGATCTCTTAATAATTGATCATCTCTGTAGACCAAACAGCATGGTGCATGATCCGAGATCACAATATTATCATAAGAGCAGTCAGAAATTTTAGATTGCAATTCTGAAGAGATAAGAAAAAAATCTATTCTAGAGTACGTCTTAAAAGTACCCGAATGACAGGAATAAGCTCTAACATTCGGTTTTCTCTCTCTCCATATATCTAATAAATTTAAATCTCTCATAAACCTATGGATTGTAGCTCTACAATTGTTATGTGAATTATCAACCCCAGTTGATCTATCTATTTCTGGGTTTAATGTACAGTTGAAGTCCCCGGCTATCATATGGAGTCCTGGAAGTGTTGAGAGAGTAAGAAATAGGTCATTATAAAAATTGCTATCATCCACATTAGGACCATAAACATTTGTTATATTTAGCATTTCTGATAACAAAGATCCTTGAAGTATTAGAAATCTTCCCCTTTTGTCTTTAATAATATTTTTTATTTTAAATGGAACTGACTCATGAATTAGTGTCATAACCCCTCTAGCTTGAGATGTAAACGATGCCGCATACACAGTGCCCTTCCACCTCCTTCTCACCCTTATATTATCATCAATAAGATGAGTTTCTTGCAACAGTACAATTTTAGCATTCATTTCTTTCAGTTTATTCATAACCTGTTTTATCTTTTGAAGACGTTGCAGACCTCTGCAGTTCCATTAAATAATATTAAGATTCACTTCTTGAGACAAAACTTATAAAAAATAAGATTTTTTATTTTTTTATTTACCAGGTTGCTTTGCAATGTAAAACTATCCTTGTTTATAGGCATAACAAATTGGGATGTTAGAACAAACATCCAACACTTTGAACTAGCATAACTCCCCTCTCCCCTCCCCCACTCAAGAGGGTACCCCCCCCCCCCCACCCCGTTGTTGGTCTCCCGTTATTGCTCTCCCGTTATTGCTAAGACCGGTCCACACCAGTGAGGATCAGTCAAACCACTCTCTTGTTCCGACCTACTCCAATTACTACTGCTGCTGCTACACTCTAACAAGTCTTAACTTATAACTCCTGCTCATTTCGATTAACACTCGGCTTGTTATATGATAACAACACCTTAATTTGTCTCATAATAATGTGACATCTAATGATCACTGTTGAATATAAGTACACAGTCATGCTGTATAATACACATTTGTGAATATATAGCTTCAAACTTTAGTACAGAATAATTACGTGTCAGCCTGTGTTGTACTTACAACAAATCACATATCACATTAATTGGCTCTATCATCTTGTGTTCCTGTCTGTTCTTCATGTAAGTGTTCCTGTATTCTCTTGAGAAAAACGTGTGCTTCAGCAGGGGTTTTAAAAGAATGAGTTTTGCCCTCGTGAGTCACCAGCAGGGTCGCAGTATGAGACACTCCATGGCGAATACCCAGTTTACGTAGTTCCACGTGAATTGGGTCAAACTTCTTCCTCAGCTGGGCAATTCCCGTAGCCAAATCTGGGTAGAAACGGACTTGTTGGTCTTTGTAATAAGCCTCCTTTTTCTCCCGTGCAGCGGTATAAACTGCCTGTTTGTCCTTATAGTTGTGAAACCTCATTTTCACGGTCCTCGGGCGTGATGCATTGTCGTTCTTTGGTCCAATTCTGTGCGCTCTTTCCAAAGTAATAGAGGACTGTAGCCCCTCATTCTCCAACGTCTCGGGGATCCATTTCTCTAAAAAGGCACAAATGTCCCTACCTCCAGCGCCTTCTGGCAGGTTCACAAGCCTTAGATTGTTTAAACGAGATCTGGCTTCTAAATCCATAAGTTTATCTTCCATGGTTTTGTTCTTGGCTTGTAGCGTATTGACTTTAGCTTGTAAGCTAATTAGCTCGTCTTCCGCGGTGGAAATGCGCTCCTCCGCATGGGACATGCGTTCATTGCAGTCACTAATCTCCTTTTTCACATCTTGTAGAGTTGCTGCCAGTCTATCAAGCCTAGAGGTGAACCCTGTTTCCATTGAGCCTAATTTTGCCAGTATTTGATCAGCTTTGGTACCTGCTGGTCCATTTTCATTTTCAGTTTGCGTAGTCATGGCCTGATTAGCCTTGGTTGCTTTGTCACGAAGACTACAGTCAAATAGGCTCGACTGTCTGGTTGTCCCACCTTTCCCCTTCTGTGACTTTACCGAGCTAGGCATCACACCTCAAAATCTTCTTCTATTTGAGACTATAAATGAGCAGGAAAGCTTTTTTGCGAACTTAGCAGCAGAGCAGCAAAAAACACGTCTTCCTACATGGCCGCCATCTCCTTTATTGATACAAGGTCAGACTCATTTTAAATCTGTTGATGTTTTTCATATAGTGCCTTTACTTGGTGCCATGATGGATATTGAAATCTTGTTATTTATTTTGGTAATGTAATGTTTGTGAACACAATTGTGTATGTCAGGCCATAAATCTCCAAAAACTATGCATGGGTGCTTGCTTTGGTGTTGCCACCCCTCATAGACCTCATGCCACCCCTTTGCCACCCTATAAATAATTTTCTAGATCTGCCCCTGGCTGGTGCAATCATATCCACGTTGCTATGATCAGATGCTTTCTTTCTGCTGTCATTTTTGTTGTGTTTATTTTGAAGTGTGCAGTACATGTTACATATTCTATCAAAATGCCTCTCAGCAGCGTGAATGGCGTCAGGATGTTAAGTGAGCTCTCAGATTCAATGCGTTTCCCGAGTATTGGATTTTAACATGGTCTATTTTGCAAACAACATGACTCTTGTCAATCTCCTTGTGGTTTCTTTATAGTTGAAGCCAAAATGAATCCACATGAGCTCTGTACACCGCAGCGAAAGCCAGAATAATTATATTGTCTTGTGAGCTGGGTTTGCTAATGCTAACGCCAGTGATGCACGCTCCTTGTGCTTCCCCGCGTCAGTTTACGTTCTGAGATAACACTGCCATATGGCGACTAGCGGTTGGGATTAAACCGAACTCAAAGCCACGAATTTTGGATGTAAATAAATAAATATCGATACAGTGTTTTTGAGAATTGATACAGTATCGCCGAACATAATGTCACGATATTGATGTGTATCGATATTTTCTTACACCTCTACTATTTAAGGGTCTTTCTCAAGGGCACCACAGTGGTATTGAAGACAGAGGGGACAAATGCTGTTTTTTCACCGATCTAACGCACATTTAATGCAGAACAACTTTTATTATATATAAAAAAGATGTGACCGCACACTCAACTTGCAAATAGTTTATTTACCAACGTTTCAGCAAAAAGCCTTTGTCAAGGTATAATTTCACTCCAAGTGGAAAGAGCATAAATAGACAATCAACAAGTGTATACAATTAATCCCAATCAAATATACAATCAATCAATTAAGTATTCTAAAAAACTGTCCAATATACATGACAAGAATAAATACACAACAATAGAAAGTAGAAGAAACACTTATAGAAAACAGCTTAGATCAAATTCAACATTCAGACCGTAAGGAGTAAGAGTTCTTGATGTATATATCCAATAGGCTTCACGTTTGAGTAAAATGCGATCAAGATCGCCACCTCTCCTCGGTAGAGACACTCGCTCGATACCTATATAACGTAAAGAGGAAACGGGATGATTAAATTCAACAATTTTTTTTTGTTGTTGTTATTTTCTTGTTTGATTAACGGCTGCTTAACATTAATATAAAGCTGTTAAAATGCCATTGCCACAGACTCAGAATTATCCACATTCTACTATTTTAATTTTCTTGTTTGAATAGTAGCTGTTTAACAAATGGAAGACATTTTTTCATAAATGTAATATTCACAATAAAATATGTTGTGCTAAATTAGATCACTCTAATTTTTGCTTAAGTCCACAAATGATGTGTTATTGTTTGTGATGGACCTTTGTCAAGTTCAGTTGTGTAAACCTCAAGACATAATTGATTGCCTTTTACTATGTTATACAATGGGTGTATGATTATTTTATGTGCAGGCTTATATATACACTTAAATTATGCAGCAACGCACCTTATAAACATCCAGAATATGACACATTTAGACGTCCAGGGACGCGCAGAAAAGACGTGGAATTTGCGGCCAGATGATGTCAAAGACTTTGGTTCAACTTTCATTTTGGAATTATTTTTCAACGTGTCGGGACGTGTCGGAGGGACATCTTTTCAACGGTAATCAAACGTCCAAATGTTTGCTGGGTCTGTTCACCCTAGTTCTAATATCAAACGTTAAGCTCCATCCACATATACTAAGAATCAGCTTATTATCAACTTTTTAGTCACTGCATCAGCATCTCTTATCACCCTTTCCTTTATTAATGTGCGAATAAGCTCAAAAGGGAAATATTAATAATTATTCAGAATTTACATTGCGTAGAGCATGTAACAAAATCGAGATCATTTAAGTGACAGTTATTTGCAGATAGGGGGACAGAACCAAATATGTATTGTGCACAAGGTTATTAAGTAAATCACGAATACAACTATCTAAACACATACACACAATCACACATACAGTACATGGGTAGAATGGGAAATGAAAGAATGACCTAAAAACGGAAACGGAATGAAGCTATGGAAAAAGTTCTGGAAAGAATCATCAGCTTATCATTACAAGCTCCTATGTTAACAAAGGGGGTTCACAACATTAACTAACTAGCAGGAATTTAGTATATCGTACGATACTTGCATTATGCCTCAGCTGTTTGAAGAGCGTCCGAATATACTGTTGCAGTAGAAAGTTCTGAGAGTTCGATCCGATGGTAAAGTTGCAATCATTTCCTCCTGTGTTGAAGAAAAGATGACAAACTTAAGTGGTTAGTTTGACTCTTGTAGTAGGAAATAGTTCTTTCTCTCTTCTAGATAAGCATATGGCCGGGGGCAGGTCAAGGCCCGTGCGGCCTATGAGGCCTCCGGCCCTAGCCGGAGTGGCCACAGAGCAGCCAGGAGCTATAGAGAGTCAGTCGGGAGCAAGAGAGAGGAGGCAGAGCTGTACGTCTCCTTTTAAGGTCCGGGAGAAGTCACACCCCCCAGGGTGGACCTGACCAATGAGGAAAGATAGAATTTTTTGAGCATGATTAAACTGGGCCTTGTGGGTTTGACTTGAGTTATACTCCAATTAATACAACAAACACACATTGAGTCCTATGAGGAAGTGACATACATGAAAGTGTAAGTTGTGAAATGAGCATCAATTTGATAGGAGACACGATATATGAGGTTACATGAATGAGTAGTTCGCTCATAAGATATGCATAAAACAAAATACCATACAAAAGACACTTTACAAGACTGTTATAATCATACATGCAATGTCCTGGGATGCATGTTCATTTATAGAACAGTTTGACTGTAATTTGAGGCAGAAGAGACAGGCTTTTTACAGGCTTTGTGTCTTCCCTGTAGGCCTGACTTACAATGACTTTTGATACAGAGGTCTGCATAGTTTCGGGTTGTAAAAACCATGGCAACCAGATGCTAGTTCTATTACCTTGGGGAGTTGTGCAGACATCTTGATTTGCATTCGGTGAGGGGTTTTAAGTATGTTTGCTAAATATAACAAATATTTGTGTCTGATTTATCTGTCATTACATAATCCCTCCTTTCGATCACTGTCCCTCCTGTGGGCAACAACGAGCGACATTGCAGGTACAGAAAGATCAGCCATACCTCTGGCACATAAGGCTGGAAAGCCATGGTGGGCTCTGGTTGTTTGTGTCTCTTGGAGTGGTGGTTGTTCCATGGCGGATGGTGTAGACAGTAGACAAGTTCATGTATCTGAGCTTGTGCTGCAGGTGTTGAGGCAGCCAGTGCCTTGACAGTGTGTCAGCTGTCATCCTGAAGCCAGTTAGTTTGGCGCAGGGTGTTTGCTTATGGTTGCAGGAAGTGGTTAGGACTCTGTGTAGCATGAAGAGGGTTTTGGACTGATCTAGTCAAGTCAAGTCACCTTTATTTATATAGCGCTTTTTACAATGCAAATTGTGTCAAAGCAGCTTTACAGTGATAACTGGTATATAATGTTGGTTGCACAGCAGCTCTAAAAGAATGGTGTCAATGCAGGCAGATCAAAGCAAAATTTTTGAATAAATTTAAAATACCAGTTAGACCCACGGAGTTTGCTGTTGTATTGGATGCAATTCCCCAAAAAGTATTGAT
The DNA here is from genome assembly GCF_018812025.1 of Megalobrama amblycephala. Lineage (NCBI taxonomy): Eukaryota > Metazoa > Chordata > Actinopteri > Cypriniformes > Xenocyprididae > Megalobrama > Megalobrama amblycephala. The sequence continues at coordinate 695,962 of NC_063062.1, forward strand.
CCTTCTGAGGAATGCATTACAGGAGGAAGATCTAAATTTTACAGATATCAAGGGTAAAATATTTATTGGTAATACAAATATTTTACAAAATAGAGTCTCAAATAACTATATTAGAAATATACTTAATAATATTTTTTATCCTCCAGCTCGTTTTTTCTGGTCTTCTGTGTTTGGGGATGTGAATTGGCGTAAAGCTTGGCGAACAGTGGATAAATTCTATGTTAATAATAAAGTAAAAGAAGTCTCTTTTAAAATAATGCATAGAATATACCCAGTAAAACATGTTCTGGAATGGTTTAAATTAGATATTGATTACTCTTGTAATTTCTGTAAAGGTGAAAAGGAAACTATTTTTCATTTATTTTTCCATTGTATACGTACAAAAATATTTTGGATTGATGTGAAGCATTTATTTAAGAAAAAAATTAACATTGAATTGCAGTTGAGTGGACTTGATATAATGATACACTTTAATGATCATGGGATTGAGAAAGAGAATGCATACTTCATACAATTGTTAATATTAATGGGAAAGTTTCACATTCATAAGATGAAATGGTCTGACTCCAAGCCAAATTTTTTTTGCTTTAAAAATGATTTCAAACTGTATTGTTCTGTTTTGCGTAATTGTAAAAGTAAAAAGGCAATTTGAGCTTATAGCATTGTAAGCAGATGTATAAACTATTTATACTTAACGTCATAGAAAAGTGCATTAGTACACGAACTGGGACGCACCTTCTGTCTGTTCTACATTCCGGAGCAAAAGGTGGCGGTAATGCGCCTATTACGCTGGTTGCCAGCCACCGTTGAAGAAGAAGAAGAAGAAGAAGAAGAAAAAGAAGAAAGCGAAAGTGTTGTTCTGAATCGCAAACCGCTGTTTGTCAGCTGATGAAATGATGGAAGGAAATCGGGATGAAGCTGAAAAATGTTTAAATATCGCCGCTAAAGCCCTCGAAGATGGCAATAAAGACAAGGCTTTGAAATTCCTCTACAAAGCAGAAAAACTGTATCCAACCAAAAAAGCAAAAGGTAAATTATGAATGTTTTATTTACAAACGGCACATGACCTAGTCTAGCAGATAGAAGCTAGCTGAAGATATGTTTATCTTTTTAAAATGTTATTTACAAAATCAAGAATTAATACACAGCATATTGAGAACATAAACATAACAACAGACTATAAGTTAACATACTATAAAATTCCATAAATGCGTCATAAATGCACATAGGTTAGCAGAGGAACACAAACATGCATCGAAGTGTCATTAAATAACAGACAGAGAGAGAGAGGAATAGGTCATTGCTTATTGTGTTTAGTAATGAAAAAATGACAAATAATAATAATCAGGACATGTAGGGTTTCCAACTTCAAAGGAAGATAAGGGACAATCTTGTTTCTTTATAGGAAAATAAGGGATACTCAAAATATTTGTACTGTACCACATAATGTATGTCACTTCAGTATCTGCAGTTGATTACTTGTTTGTTGTTGCCTGAATTAAATACTAAAATTATTTTTGGACGTGAGCAGTTGTTTTTGCAAAACTTAACTATAAAAATAATTATATATTATTATAGAGCTGCACCAATGACCTGTGCAAATATGTGTACAAAAATTCAATAAAAATCAAAACAAAGTTTATATATCCTTGTATCCAAATATCCTTTGTTTGATTGGAAAGACAAGAGGCTACTTATTAAACAGGCTATTAAATAAAACAATGGAATGGCATGAAAACATAACAGGCCTTGCAACAACTTGCAATAACGTGATATGAACATTTTACATTTACATTACAATTATATTCCATTCACAAAATACAATCAAAATAAAATATCAGATATTCTAGTTTTCTATTAAAATGAACTTAATAAAATAAAAAAGTCCAAATCTTCCAGAAGCTCAAATGCGCTGTGTAACCAATGAGGTTCATTCTCGTGTGTTAGCATTCGCAAGATCTTCTGCAAGAGGTTTGTTTCGTGCATCATTCATGTTCGCTTGAGCTTTTGTTTTTGTTCGCTGATCATTGTTTTTATGCGAGTTAAAGCCCAAATTAAATCTGTTCATCTTAGAAAGGGATCGAGACTCTTCAGAAAATTTGGACTAAACAATTAAATTCATATGGATTAGTTTTCCGATCTCTTTATGAACTTTTTTAAGTGTCAATGTTACAGTTACGTCGGCTGTCAATGGAGGGACAGACAACTCTCAGATTTCATCAAAAAGATCTTCATTTGCATTCCGAAGATGAACGAAAGTCTTATGAGTACAAATTTTCATTTTTGCAACTAACCCTTTAAAACCATGGATGTTGGAACTATCTGAAAAGTGTGGGAGATGCATTTTAAATAGGCCATCAACCTCCCTTATTTTTTTTCCTCTAAGGTACATGTAATTTGATGCTGTTTCATGCATTCTGACTTTGGCTGCGTCCTAAAACCTAGGTAGCTGACTTGCTGCCTTATCAAGCAATGACTTGTAAGTCAGCGTTTGTGCATGAAGGCACCTTATGAAATGGATTTCGGACAGACTTCTGAGGCAGCAAAACAGTTTAATGATATACAGCAATATAGCGTGAGCTTTGGTGAGAACTAAACAAATATTTAATTACTACAGTAGTCATTTCTTGCTAGAAATGACATCAAAAGTGGAAAATGTTGGTCAAAAATTTACATTTACTCACAAACTGACCAGCAAACTCAACTTTCGGATGCCATATTTATTTTTCTAGCTCAACTGTCACAGAATGGAAAGCATAGGATTGTGGGATATCAAAGGCAGATAAGGATACATCTATGCTGCCTTGAAAAATCGATCAGATGAAGGTATTTCAGGAAACAGCTTTTTATGAGAAAAAAGTCATTAAATTACGAGAACAAATATATATATATATATATATATATATATATATATTTGTTCTCCTAATTTAACGTCTTTTTTCTCATAATTTAATGACTTTATTCTCAACATTTTATCTCGACTTTTTTCTCGAAATTTAATGACATTTTTCTCATAATTTAACGAATATTTTCTCGTAATTTAACGATTTTTCTCGTAATTTAATGACTTTATTCTCAACATTTTATCTCGACTTTTTTCTCAGAATTTAACGAGTTTTTTCTCGTAATTTAACGAGTTTATTCTCAGAATTTTATCTCGACTTTTTTCTTGAAATTTAATGAGTTTTTTCCCGTAATTTAATGAGTTTATTCTCAACATTTTATTTTGACTTTTTTCTCGAAATTTAACGAGATTTTTCTCGAAATTTAACAACTTTAATCTCGAGATGGTTTTATTTTTTTATTATTGCTTGGCCCTAATCCTCTTCCGTACCTTCCGGATTCGGATACGTTTCGGAAAGTTTTTCTTGAGTATGGCCCTGTATCACATCATAAAGGGCGGAATTTCTTGTATGGGCACTTCTCCCAGATAAGCATGTGCACACATCACCCAGAGTGAGAGCAAGAGCACACCCATCAACACGCTTCGTTTGTGTTATTGAAGCCGAAAAAATTTTCAACGGTGTCACCAAAGAAAGGAAAGAGAACCTTTTTTAGCTTCCCAAAGAACCCAGCATTAAGGGGATAGTGGATGCAGTTTGTTTTTCCGGGGTAGCAATGGAGTTGTGCACGTATGTTTGTTTAGTCCCGGAATTTCGGTGACAAATGTTTTGTAAACAAGTTCCAGTTTGACGCTGGATTTGCAGATCCCAGTTATACATCCTGGTCATGAGTCAGAACCGCAGGCGGTAAGTAAAACTGCATCAAATGTCTTTGTTTTGTTTGCAATCGGCAAGCAAGTGTTTCCCTTTTATTTATAATGATGTTGCAGCTTGCAGATGATCACTACCCAAAAGCTGCGCGTGCTCGTGACTCTAGTTCTGCCTACGGCATGCCTCCAGGAGCTCAGCTTTTTTCGGAAAGAGTCGATACAGTGTATCCATATTTTATAAATATGATAAATAAAATTAAAGACTTTTCTGAGATATGAAGGATACAGTACTACTCTGTAGGTACTCAAGATTAACATGAGATTGGCGGAAACTGTGTGTGTTATGTACAAAGAACGTGTTTCAAAACCTTGCATATTCCCCCCCATTTCACTGCCCTCATCTTGTTTTTTTTAAAGCAGAAACGCGTTCTGTGTGAACCAGCCCTTCCAGAGAATTAGTATGGTCTGCTGCCTCCTGCTTTGTCTTAAAGCCTTCCTCGAAGGGCTATGTTCGCAAATCAATGATTGTTCAAAAAAGTCAACTGCGAGAGGAGTGCAGCAACCGGACAATTTAGAGAGCATTCATGCTTGCAACGGGGGAAGCATTATGAATGATGATTGATATGAACAACCGTGCATATCAATATCTTAACCAACAGAAAATAGCCTTAAATAATGTACATTTACCAGCACACGTCAATCTTTTCTTGCGATCTTGCCGTGTACAGGTACTTTTTACACAAAAGAAGCACGTTCAACGTTGATGCGCACTGTTTTCTGTGGTAATGAACAATATCTGCCTGTATAAGTGAATAAAATGGCGCTTATTATATATTTCTCAGATCCAGCTGATAATCACTTCCTATGATTCTAGACATCTGTCAACTTGCCGCTCACATAAACTGATCACATTTTAATGATGCAAAAGATGCACACGTTCACACCATGTGAGACATATGAAAGGCTGAGGCTTAGAGTAAAATAATGCAGTTACAAGGTGTGTATAATTTAAACTACTTTATTAAATAACTCACAACCGATTGGCACTAACAGTAGCTGCTGTTCAGTTCTCGTGCTGCTGCTTTTCTGCTCTCTTCATGAATTCTTCCCTCTCCACGTTGAGTTTAACATCACTAGCCACGTGGATTATAGATTATAGAATAAAGTATGTGTATTTAAAGTTTTTATAGACCTATTTCACACCAAACATGAACCAGCACGGTGTATGCACACATATTTCATCATGTCATCTTCTTCATTTGTCCCTTGTGCTTGGGAGTTTGTTGTAATTTTTCTCCATGCTCATATATTAATATTCATTATTCTGTATATTGAGTGTGTTGTAGGTCTGTGTTTCATTGGATGTTCTCTCCCCTCTTCCACTCCTTCTGCACTCAAACTTTTCCAGAGCTTTGCATGCCCATTTTCACAGAGTTTTCCAGCTCAGAGGTATGAAAGACCAGGCTAAAACCAGGGTATCCGCAGGGCATAAAAAAAGCATTAAAAGTCATTCAATTGATTTTGCAAAAATTAAGGCTTTAATTGGCATTAAAAAGCATTAAATTTTATTTCTACAAGCATTATATTTTTTAGATAGTTTTGAAGAAAAATAATACTACCAGTTCATTTTGAATAAAGCCTAAATAATTAATAACTTTGATTTGCTTTCGCAAAATATGTACATTGGTGTGATACACACACGGAACCAGTTTGGTAATTGCCTCCGGCCGGTGCAAAATTTGCTTAACTCTGGTTTGGACAGCGGCGCACTGGGACCTGTAGACAGAAGGCTGCATCAGTGTTGCCAACTTAGCGACTTTTCAGACCCCTTTTGAGACTTTTTTCAAAGAAAGCGCGTTGTGACGAATATAGCGACCCTTGTTAAAGGGTCATGAAACCCCAAAACACTTTTTTTGAGATGTAAACAAATATGTATAGGCTGCACGTCATTGAAAACACTAAAGGTACTCAATGTTATTCATAAGTGAAAAATAGTTATTTTTGCATTTTCAGAGCGACTTCTGTCTTCCAGTTTGAAAAGCTGAGTCGGAGCAACGTCACAAAATCTGACGTAATCGTGTACTTTCGGCCCAAGTATGAGCATGGTCGAATATGCTGACGTAGACCGTTTCGAGCGATTCTCGACATATTCATGACATAAAGCTCATTTAATTCCAATCACTGCGCTGTAGTATGCATAAAATTATAATTGCGGTATTATGCATGAGGAAGTCTCACTTTTCTCGGCTCGGTCTCTATGTTGTCATTCAGAGACATATTGTTGGTGTTAGTTTCCTCAGTGCCACAACACAATGTGTTTTCCTGTGACGCGACCAGAGCAGAGGTTGGGTGCATGTGGATTGTTTTGCTGTGATCTACTAGCACAAATGGAAAATATGTTCACGTGAGATTGCATAATAGCAGAGAATTCAAATGTCACAAAAGTGCTGTTCATTCACCTCTGCCTGCTCTAGCTGCGTTCAAACACGTGAGCCGTAGGCTATGTTTCCCTCAGCGCAGTAAGCACGTGTGTTGTTTGTATTTTGCTCGCAATGCGGTCAGATCTGGAGTTTGAATACGAACACATTAAAAATACGACTGTTATGATATACACGCGGAGCGCATATAATCGGTTTCAGCGCGGAGCTTCGCGTTGTTTAACAACACTAGCCACGTGGCTCATAGCTCATAAAGAATAAAGTATCCATGTTTAAAGTTTTTATTTCACACATTCTCCTGCACCAAACATTAACCAGCACGGTGTAGTTATGCACACATATTTCATCAAGGGTGCTTCAAATTAATTATATGTGCAAATTGGACACTGATACAGTGGTGTAGCCTATCTGAACGCAACGACACGATTATTCTAATAGACAAAAGACTGATTTTGAGACTGCAGTGCTCGTAAACGTAATCAAAGTAGCCTATTATTAGCCCTATTAAATATTCTTTCGCATTTCTCCCTTGTGCTTGGGAGTTTGTCATTTTCTCCGTGCTCATATAGTAATATTCATTATTCTGTATAATGAGCCCTGACATGTTAAAGGGTCATGAAACCCCAAAACACTTTTTTTGAGATGTAAACAGATATGTATAGGCTGCACATCATTGAAAACACTAAAGGTACTCATTAATGTTATTCATAAGTGAAAAATAGTTATTTTTGCATTTTTCAGAGCGATTTCTGTCTTCCTGTTTGAAAAGCTGAGTCGGAGCAACGTCACAAAATCTGACGTCATCGTGTACTTTCAAACATGTTGACGTAGATTCTCGACATATATATTCATGATATAAAGCTCATTCAATCCAATCACTGCGCTGTAGTATGCATAAGATTATAATTGCGGTATTATGCATGAGGAAGTGTCACTTCTCTCACCTATGTCTCTGAATGACAAGAGACATATCGTTGGTGTTCGTTTCCTCAGTGCTTCAACACAATGTGTTTTCCTGAGACACGACCAGAGCAGAGGTTTGTGTGGATGTGGATTGTTTTGCAGTAATCTACCAGCACAAATGGAAAATATGTTCGCGTGAGATCGCATTACAGCGGAGAATTCAAATGTCCCAAAAGTGCTGTTCATTCACCTCTGCCTGCTCTAGCTGCGTTCAAATACACAAGCCGTAGGCTGTTTACCTCAGCACAGCACGTGTGTTTGTATTTTGCTCGCGATGCGGTCAGAACTGGAGTTTGAATACGAACACATGAAAAATGCGATTGTTTTTATGATACACAGGCGGAGCGCGCATATGCTCGGTCTCAGCGCGGAGCTCCGCGATGAGTTTAATAACACTAGCCACGTGACACATAGCTAATACAGAAGTATCTGTGTTTAAAGTTTTTATTTCACACATTCTCCTGCACCAAACATTAACCAGCATGGTGTAGTTATGCACACATATTTCATCAAGTCTTCTTCAAATGAATTATATGTGCAAACTGGACACTGATACAATGGTGTAGCCTATCTGAACGCGACGACATGATTATTCTAAAAGACTGATTTTGAGACTGCAGTGCTTGTAAATGTAATCAAAGTAGCTATTATTAGCCCTATTAAATATTCTTTCGCATTTCTCCCTTGTGCTTGGGAGTTTGTTGTCATTCTCTCCATGCTCATATATTAACATTATTCTGTATAATGAGTGTGTTGTATGTCTGTGCTTCATTGGTTGTTCTCTCCCCTCTTCCCCCCTCTACACTCCCACTTTTCCAGAGCTTTACACGCCCATTTTCACAGACTTTTTGAAACTCAGAGGTGTGAACGACCAGGGAAAAACAGGGGGGTTTCATGACCCTTTAAACCAGCACTAAAATCCTGATTTATAATCGAGACGCTGTCTGACAAAATCACCATACACATAAGATAAAGACATTTGCTGTGATTTTGGCTATATGTACGTAAAATGATCACTCAGGTTAGAAGCAGTAGTATCTATTTTATTTGTTTTTTATTTGAAGCACACGCTCTATGTCTGTGCTTCATTGGTTGTTCTCTCCCCTCTTCTCCCCCTCTACACTCCCACTTTTCCAGAGCTTTACATGCCCATTTTTTACAGAGTTTTTGCAGCTCAGAGGTGTGAATGACCAGGCTAAAACAGGGGGGTTTCATGACCCTTTAACCTGATCTAGCTTCGGAGACCCCCTGGTACTACCGCACGAGCGCGAGATTTTGCTTTCCTGTTGCAGGCGCACCTCTCAGAGAACAAATAGAATAGATACTATTGCTTCTAACCTGAGTGATAATTTTACGTGTACATATAGCCAAAATCACAGCAAATGTCTTTATGTTGTGTGTATGGTGATTTTGTCAGACAGCGTCTCGATTATAAATCAGGATTTTAGTGCTGGTTTAACATGTCAGGGCTCAAACTTTACTTTCCCAACCGGACAAGGATCTGATTAAAACGTCAATACCACAAAAACAAACAAACAAACAAACAAACAAAAAAACAGCAACTTGGGAATCACCAAAACACGAGTATGACTGATTTTTATCACATTTAGCGTTAGTGACGATTGATAGTGGATAATAATAGGCTGTATAATGTAGGCTACTGGTGATAACAAGGTTGTGCTGTTGAGGCTCGCGCACCATCTCGAGGAGAAATGGAAACATGAGTGAAGCGCACACAAAAAGAAACTCAGTTAAACATACTGAGGTAAAAATTCAAAATGTGGAGTTTTTATAACTTGATACTGGTAAGCAAAACCACACGACCAAGAATGCTGTTTTCCTAAATAGGCTACCATCACGATTAAAAATGTGACACTGATTTCACACAACAGTTCAATTAACAAGTAGTTAATATTAAGTCACTTACATTTTAGAAGGAACATTGACTTTTTTTTTTTCTTCAATTTTATCAGTGAAAATAGTTTCAAACAAAGATCACAGCAGTACCAAAGCGCAACAATCAGCCTTGTTTTCACTACTGAATGGTTCAGTGTATTGAATGAATCAGTTGAGTTAAAGATTAAATGACCCATTCATAAACAACTGCCTCATTCTTGAATGAATCAGCCATTGGAATGAATCATTTGAATGAATGAATCAATGACCCACTCAATAAGACGGTTACTTGCCGCCACCTACTGGTGGTTTAGTTTCATTTTTAAAAGTAATTCCCCCCCAACATTTCATATTTGTATTTTCAAAAAATATTTAAAACAATCCCATAACATTATTTAATGCAGTTGTAATCAATCAAAAATATGTAGATTCACATATATGTCAAAGCTGCAATATTCTGAAAGGATATTGCGTCTGAACAAATTTATATTTCCTCCACAAAAAAATACTATTTTTTTCCGTACGAGCAACTGTTACTCATACAAGTAACCGATTTATGCGTGTCCACATGAAAAGGCTTAATGCAATGTAATCTTAATGGGCTGCGTTCCAGTCACCATTTCATGTTGTCTGACAAAAAAACAGAAAAAAAAATATATAGATGAAACAATTTTATTGGGAATTTGGCTGTATTAAAATATATTATGTGAGCAAAAGGGTAGCAGCAGAGAAGCAAACAAATGTAAAGGGCTGACGCTTGGCAGAATGCGAATACATGCATAATGCATCTAGCGACATTTAGCGGCATATATATATTAGAGCCCGACCGATATGGATTTTTGGGGGCCGATGCTGATATTAACTCGAAAAGAGCCGATTTATAAGCCGATATTTTGATTTTGAAAATAAACTGGATATTAGACCCATTTCCTATAAACTACACTTACACAACATTCAATAGCAAAATATCTGCCTGTTCTATGTATGTGGGCTGTATAAACCATTTTCCAGAAGGGATTATGTTAAAAAAAGCCTTAGATTACAGTCTCAATGACTAAACAATTGCACATCAAAAGTATATATTTTATTAATGATCAAAAAACAGTCTGGTTTTAAACATTTAACAGTTTTACTTACTTCCAGTTGAAGCTGGTTTTAACAGTCTGTGTGTGTACTGTAAATAAATTATAATACTAAAGTTAAAGTAAAAGAGCTATACCAAACAAATTCAATATTCCACAAAACCATGCCAATGAATTGAAAATAAAATTAAAATGTTAAATGGGAAACACTGCAGATATATTTAGAATAAGTTAAACGCTAACGTTATAGTTTGACCTCTTATTAACGTTCGCGCTCTTCCACTGATAAACATGGTATTAGCTTTGTGGCTAATCTAATATAGCAATGCATTAGCGGCTGTAAGTGATGTTACAGAATATTTAGAAGTGATAACGATAGGACCGTTAGCTAGAACTACCACACTGTTTTTATATACAGTGAACTAAATCTACAATCATTTCACATGACGAACGACAGACTCACCGTCAAAAGAGTACATCTCCGTGGCTCGGCTGATAGCTTTCTTCTGTAGTGGATTTCTGGCGCTGTTGTCAACTGGGGAGTTGCAGAGCTCCCTCTGGTGGGCAAACTATGCAACACTCATAACATGAGTGAAGCATGAGACTCTGTTTCTCATGTTTCATCGGCCGTTATAAACGCCGATGCCGATTTAAATGCAGTTAGCTCATATCGGCCGATAATATCGGCCAGCCGATATATCGGTCGGGCTCTAATATATATATATATGGCATTAAAAAAAATTGGCATTAAAAAGGCATTTAAAAACCTTAAATTAGATTTGATGAAACCTGTAGAAACCCTGTAATACGTATTGCCATGTAGATGTCTTAACTTACTATCAAACGTGAAGTTTGGAGCAGATCAGACATTGTACGCCTGAGTTACAACGACTTTCTGTTTCGTGCCATTAATCGCATACATTGGCACTAAATCATTCAACACCACACAAGTGTTGAATGATTTAACGTGTTTCTAGTATGTTTGGTACTTCGTGGCATATTGAAATGTGTTTCGAGGAGTGAATTACAGTGCAAAGCATGCCATTTCCTGTTGCCAGCAGGTGGCGTTATGACTAATTGAATATTGGCATATAGATGTCTTGAGGCCTGGACTCTCATCAAACATGAGAAGTTTGGGCCAGATCAGACATTGTATGCCCGAGTTATAACAACTTCCTGTTTCATGGTGAAACATCCAATTTTGTCAGGACGCCACAGACACGCACTTCAGCAAAAACTCTAGATCTTCGCGATTTAACATTACAAAGGCCTTTAGATTAGACTGACCAAATATGACCTTGATCTGATTAAAGCTCTAGAAGGAGTTTGTTAATGTACAACGTCTGGAAATGGCAAAAATAGCACAAATTTTCCAAAGGTAATTCAAAATATCCAACTTCCTGTCAGTTTTCAGATTTTGCTCCAAGAGACTTTTTTGTATGTATGGGACTGTTAGATGTGTGTGCTGAATTTCATACTTGTATGTAAAACGTAGCATCAGGGGCACTTCGTTGAAATTTTGTAGGTGGCGTTATCGAGCCATTTTGCCACAACTAATTCTGAAACCCATATCAGATGTAAATTTTCACCATTTCTGACACGTGTGCAAAGTTTCATGAGTTTTTGAGCATGTTTAGGTCCTCAAAAATGTGATTCATTTCGGAGAAGAAGAAGAATTGGCCGAGCATTACAATAGGGTCCTCACACCATCAGTGCTCGGGCCCTAAATACAAGCAATTCTATGTAAATTAATTGTGGAAATTAAATTACAGAAAATATTTATAAAACAAAAGGTATTTAATTGCATAATGACAAAACAGAAAAATTTGGTAAAAAAAAAAAAATACACACCATTACCTGTAAAATTACAATATGCTGATTTGTTGGTCTGTTCATATGCATTTTTGTGTGACACATTTTGTCATCCTTTTTACGCCATCGCTGCATTATAAGATTATATAAAAGGAGATTATCTTTGACAAATGTGCCTCAAGATTCTCATGTTCTGTTTTTTTTTTTTCTTTTGTGCTCTGTCTTATGTAATGAGTGAATACCTAATGGACACCAATATGAAAGAGGACTGTCAGACATTAGTAATTATACCTCAAAAAAGGTATAATTGACCTTGTAGATTCATTTTAAATAACCGTTTAGCTTATTCATGAATGGCATTTTAATTTCCCGGTCAAATCTGCTATTTGCATTTACCTAGTTATGTTTTGTTGGCAGTGTTGTTGGAAGCCTTGCTGAGGAATGGTACTTCACCAGGGAACAGCACTGCATACTGCAGAAAGTCATCAAATGAAACAGACCCTAGATCCCAAACCCAATATGAGGCACAGAAACAGGATTCAGCTGTAGATTTAACAAAAGGATTTACCAAGGAGCAAGCTGAAGGGGTACAAAGGTAAGTGATCTTGTGTATATATTATTAGGACCCAAGCACTGAAGGTGCCGTGGTTCCTATTGTATTCTTAAGGATAATTTATTAATTTATCTTAATTAAGATTTAGGTGCTTTTGGGACTTCTAACATGCTTAAAGACTAGTGGAATTTTGCACAGTCAGGTAAAAGATAGTACATGATCAGGCCTGGGATGGCGAGGTTAGGTTCTGCAGCACCCTTTTAGGCAGTCCATAAACTAGGAGCATATACACTCGCCAGCCACTTTATTAGGTACAGCCTGCTAGTACTGGGTCGTACCCCCTTTTCTACTCAGAGCATGTAGCCAGTTGATCTTTGAGCAGTTTGTCAAAAGACCTTTGATTAATGGAAAGATAAGGCTGCAGCCTGGCACAAACTTAGGGTCCTTAGAGGACTTTTAGCTCAGCATCATCTTCATGTCAGAATTTCTCAAAATCAGCTTGTGATCTTGTGATCATTGATCTTTTAAGTGTGAAGATGTCACACTCTGGGAGGGGAATGAGCAAATAAGGAGTATGTAAGAGATGGCCCAGTGGTCAGAGGGAATAATTACAGTCAAGCTGGCCAGAGGTTTAGTGGTTCCCAAAAAGGTGGTTTATTATCGTGAGGGGGTGGGAAAAATTACAAGGCCACATACTGGAATACCAACAGGCTACACCAAATATTCTGGTCCAATTTGCAACAGGGTCTCCTTTGCTTCCAACAAACAAGACTCCTCATGAGCTCCATAGCTCCTTACTTATAAGGGCTCCATCTTCAGACTGTACCAAATGAACCAACAGGGTCCATACATACATACAATACATTATACTCAAAAGAGAAAAACAAAACAAAACAAAAACATGACACATATACACAAATAACAATCAGTGTAAACCCATGAATACTTAAACACACCATATAAAAATGAAAAAGGAAAAGAAAAGTAAAGAATCCTTCAGCTGCTATTCCCCTTCCCCCAGACAAAACTACCAACGGTTCAGTCCAATTAGGGCATGCTAATGCTATAAAAACCTGTTTGATCCACATGGTCTGTTTGATGGAGCAGAATTAGTCTGGAAGGCCAACATTATTTATTATTTGAAAATAATAACCGATTGAACAAAATGTTGGCCAAAAAAACAAAACAAAACAACAACAACAACCTAATATCATACTCAATTGAACCAGGCAAAACAATTACACAACACCATAATGATTTAAAAGATGGTAAATGCCGGCATAATCAAGTAATGGTGTGTGCATACGTATCAAGCCCATGTAATTTCTAGTCTGTCACCAAGCTTACCTTGTGACAGAGTACTTTCAGAGGAAAACTTTTGACTTCTAGTAGGGTGCTTTACATATAAAATTAGAGTTGTCAAAAGTACAGACTTCAGTACCTAGTCTGTGCTGAAATTTAAAAAATGTAATGCTTTGAGCTAATTTGAAAACATCTCTGATTGGCTATTGTATTTACACACTCATTGGATATGTCTGTGATTGGCTTCAATGATAAACGCTTCAAAAACATTGTAAATAGTCATCAGTGACGCTCTTCGCCGAGTGCTTACACAGGTACACACGGGAGCATTTGAAAGCAGGCATCTATTGTGGACCAGTCTGCTGATAGACATCTGCTTTCAAACGCTTCCTCTCCCGCTTTCAAATTCAAATACTTCCATGTGATTTCAAACACTCCTGTGCGTTGATCATTGTTGCCAATCACAGACATATCCGATGAGCGTGAGAACATAATGGCCAGTCAGAGGTGTTTACGAATCCACTCAAAGCCTCACATTTTTAAAATTTCAGTACCCAAGTCAGTACTTTTGACAACTCTATATGAAATTGGATTGGGTGTTAAGAGAAGAACCTTCAAGCAAACCGACCAGTCTCTTTGAAACCGACCAGTCTCTTTGACACACACCTACACACACCTACACACACCTACACACACCTACACACACCTACACACACCTACACACACCTACACACACCTACACACACCTACACACACACACACACAGAGTTGTGGTCAGAATTATTGGCACCCTTGATAAATATGATCAAAGATGACTGTAAAAAATAAATCTGCCTTGTTTATCCTTTTGATCTTTAATTCATAAAATTAAATAATAAGCAAATATCTAACCTTTCATTGAAGGAAAAGAATTGAAAGTGGGGGGAAAATCGCATTATGAAATAAATGTTTTTCTCCAAAACATGTTGGTCACAATTATTGGCACCCTTTTATTCAATACTTTTTGCAACCTCATTTTGCCAAGTCCTCACCTATAATGCCTGGTGAGTTTGGAGAACACCTGACAATAGATCAGAGAGCATTCCTTCATGCAGAATCTCTACAGATCCTTCAGATTCCCAGCTCCATGTTGGTGCTTCTTCTCTTCAGTTCAGTCCACTCATTTTCTATAGGGTTCAGGTCAGGGGTCTGGGATGGCCATGGCAGAAGCTTCATTTTGTGCTAAGTGATACATTTTTGTGTTGGTTTTGATGTTTGTTTTGGATCAATGTCCTGATGGAAGATCCAACCATGGCCCATTATTGGATTTCTAGCAGAAGCTGTCAGGTTTTGATTTTTTTATCTGTTGGTATTTGATAGAATCCATGATACCATGTATCTGAACAAGATGTCCAGGACCTCCAGCAGAAAAAATAGGCCCACTACATTAAAGATCCAGCAGTATATTTAACCGTGGGCATGGGGTACTTTTTTTCCATGTGTGCACCAAACCCATCTTTTTTAGTTTCATCTGACCATAGAAGCCAGTCCCGTTTGAAGTTCCAGTCTTGTCTGACAACTGAATATGCTGGAGATTGTTTCTGGATGAGAGCAGAGGATTTTTCTTGAAACCCTCCCAAACAACTTGTGGGGATGTAGGTGCTGTTTGATAATTTTTTTAGGCTTTCTGAGACTCAAGACTCAACTAATCTCTGCAATTCTCCAGCTGTGATCCTTGTTGAGTCTTTGGCTACTCAAACTTTCCTCCTCAATTCGCATTAGGATGATTTAGACACACCACCTCTTCCAGGCAGATTTGTAACATCTTTAGTTAAGTCAAGTCAAATTTATTTATATAGCGCTTTTACAATTGGTAATTGTTTCAAAGCAGCTTTACATATTAGAAGCACAGAAAAAAGGGAAGTGGTTAAAAATAAGCTGTACAAACAAGCGTGGTAATATGTAACATATACAAGATGGTGCTACATTAAGCCAATGTCGGCTGACTCCCAGGGGTGGAAAAAACCCCCTAGGAGAAAAACCCAGCGTGCTAACACTGGGAAAAAAGTCCTAGGAGGGAAAAAACCCCTTGGAAGATATATATAATATATGTAAATGGATATGGAGATCAAAATCTGAATTATACATTTTTATTATAGAGATTAAAAATAGATTATATATAAATATATGTAAGCGGATACGGGGATTAAAAATCTGAATTTAGTTGATTGGAACTTCTTAATTATTGCCCTGATAGTGGAAGTGGAGATTTTTCAAGCTTTAACTATTTTCTTACAGCCACTTCCTATTTTGTGAAACTCAACAATCTTTTGCTGCACATCAGAACTATATTCTTTGGTTTTTCTCATTGTGATGAATGAGTAAGCGAATTTGGCCTTTGTGTTTCCTCATGTTTATACTTAAGTCATGGCTGGACAATTTCATGTTCATGATCACCCTGGTGTGCTAAAAAAATGTAAATATGAATGGGAATATACAGTGGGTACGGAAAGTATTCAGACCCCCTTAAATTTTTCACTCTTTGTTATATTGCAGCCATTTGCTAAAATCATTTAAGTTCATTTTTTTTTCCTCATTAATGTACACACAGCACCCCATATTGACAGAAAAACACAGAATTGTTGACATTTTTGCAGATTTATTAAAGAAAAACTGATATATCACATGGTCCTAAGTATTCAGACCCTTTGCTGTGACACTCATATATTTAACTCAGGTGCTGTCCATTTCTTCTGATCATCCTTGAGATGGTTCTACACCTTCATTTGAGTCCAGCTGTTTTTGATTATACTGATTGGACTTGATTAGGAAAGCCACACACCTGTCTATATAAGACCTTACAGCTCACAGTGCATGTCAGAGCAAATGAGAATCATGAGGTCAAAGGAACTGCATGAAGAGCTCAGAGACAGAATTGTGGCAAGGCACAGATCTGGCCAAGGTTACAAAAAAAATTCTGCTGCACTTAAGGTTCCCAAGAGCACAGTGGCCTCCATAATCCTTAAATGGAAGACGTTTGGGACGACCAGAACCCTTCCTAGAGCTGGCCGTCCGGCCAAACTGAGCTATCGGGGGAGAAGAGCCTTGGTGAGAGAGGTAAAGAAGAACCCAAAGATCACTGTGGCTGAGCTCCAGAGATGCAGTCGGGAGATGGGAGAAAGTTGTAGAAAGTCAACCATCACTGCAGCCCTCCACCATTCGGGGCTTTATGGCAGAGTGGCCCGACGGAAGCCTCTCCTCAGTGCAAGACACATGAAAGCCCACATGGAATTTGCTAAAAAAAAAACACCTGATGGACTCCAAGATGGTGAGAAATAAGATTCTCTGGTCTGATGAGACCAAGATAGAACTTTTTGGCCTTAATTCTAAGCGGTATGTCTGGAGAAAACCAGGTACTGCTCATCACCTGTCCAATACAGTCCCAACAGTGAAGCATGGTGGTGGCAGCATCATGCTGTGGGGACAGGACGACTGGTTGCAATTGAGGGAAAGATGAATGCGGCCAAGTACAGGGATATCATGGACGAAAACCTTCTCCAGAGTGCTCAGGACCTCAGACTGGGCCGAAGGTTTACCTTCCAACAAGACAATGACCCTAAGCACACAGCTAAAATAACGAAGGAGTGGCTTCACAACAACTCTGTGACTGTTCTTGAATGGCCCAGCCAGAGCCCTGACTTAAACCCAATTGAGCATCTCTGGAGAGACCTAAAAATGGCTGTCCACCAATGTTTACCATCCAACCTGACAGAACTAGAAGGATCTGCAAGGAGGAATGGCAGAGGATCCCCAAATCCAGGTGTGAAAAACTTGTTGCATCTTTCCCAAAAAGACTCATGGCTGTATTAGATCAAAAGGGTGCTTCTACTAAATACTGAGCAAAGGGTCTGAATACTTAGGACCATTTAATTATTTCAGTTTTTCTTTTTTAATAAATCTGCAAAAATGTTTTTCTGTCAATATGGGGTGCTGTGTGTACATTGAGGGAAAAAAATGAACTTAAATGATTTTAGCAAATGGCTGCAATATAACAAAGAGTGAAAAATTTAAGGGGGTCTGAATACTTTCCGTACCCACTGTACATCAGAGATATTTTAGTTATAAAAAATTCTAGGGGTGCCAATAATTGTGGCCAACGTGTTTTGGAGAAGAAATTTATTTCATAATGTGATTTTTTTTTTTTTTTTTTTTTTTTTTTTTCCCCACTTTCAATTCTTTTCCTTCAATGAAAGGTTAGATTTTTGCTAATTGATGCATGAATTAAAGATCAAAAGGATAAACAATGCAGATTTATTTTTATAGTCATCTTTGATCATATTTACCAAGGGTGTGTGTGTGTGTGTATGTATGTATATATAATATAATATAATATAATATAATATATAATATTTAATATATATATATAAATTATAAATTTCTTATAAATTTCACTATTTGAGATATTTTGTTGCATATTTTATTTGGTGGACAACGCAGCAACATTTTAAACTTGGTTTTGTGAGCAACTCAGTTTCAATCTATGTGTTTATTCATTTTTTTTATGCACGCTTCTTAGATTGAGACAAGTCACAGCCATGCACTCACTTCTCTGATAACTGAAAAGCTTAAAGCTCATCGTTCAGTTGAGTACATTAACAGCTGCTATATTTGACGTTTTAGCCACTGTTAATAATTGTTTAAAGTAAACTGCAGTTTATTTGTTAGTTTTTCTTATTTTTCCTGAATGGGAGTCAATGGCACCCACTGAGCCAAGGGACGTCCAAAAGACGTCATTTCGATGTCTTTGTCGGATGTTGAAAAGACATCCCCAGAGGAGCCAGAATGAACGTTTTTATGACGTCTTTTATGGCAAGCCAAAGTATTCATAAACGCCTGGTCGGACGTCTGATTGCACACTGACAGGTCAAAAGTGCGCTTTTTGACAGCAAAACGCGCGTTCTTAACTCGCGCTTTTGTATCATGGAAACCGCACGTCGAGTACCAAAACGCGCGTTCTCGACGTCGGATTTGCTATTAAAACGCACGTTCTTGATGTGCGCTTTGGAGTGACCAAAAACACGCGTTTTTGACGTGCGTTTGTCATAACAAAAATGGGCGTCGAATACGTGCGTTTTGAGTCAGACAAAACGCTCATTATGAACGTGTAAACAGGTAAACCAAACAGGCAGTGCAAACGTGTGTTTGAAGTGTCCAACAGGCGAAGAGAATGCGCTCTTTCCTCAGTGTTCTCAAAATTGCATGTGTGCAAAAAGCGTGTGCTCACTCTTTAGGGCTTTTAGTTTATGTTTTTGTCCGCTAAAGGTTTAGGACAGCATTATAATTAAACTCAACCAAAACAACATGGAATTATCGAGGATAAATTTGGTAGATGAATATAATTGTTGAGTTATAATCCAGCATAATTAATATGAAATATGCATATGAAAACGTAAAACTTTGACAGGATAAATATACATTCGATCAAGGCCAATACGTTGTAAGTTTGTAAGGAGCCAATAAATTACTACACCACATTTATGATCATCTTGGCTATATATTACAGTGGCACATTGCCTATATTAATATTATAATATAATAATATAATAATATTTTTTTCACTCAATTATGTCATTAAAATGACATCTTTTCTCGTAATAACGAGATGTTATGTCGTTAAAATGACATATTTTGTTGGCATATATGACGTGAACATATAGGCTAGCTTTATCTGATCTATAATAGATAATTTATCAGCGCCTTCATCACACTTCCGCACTCAAAAAGCAGAAGCAAATATAGTGTAAAATACCATTCGATGCCTGTATCGATGGCAGTGCCCATAGAGTAATGAACACAATATTATTGTTTTATTGGCGAGTAGCCTATACAGTTTCTAATAGCCTAATAAAACACAATTTTATTATTTAGCATTACTTATTTTCTGGAAATTAACTCGCATCTGATTGTCACATGCACCAAGTCAGAATTAAGCTTTTGAGAGAAAAAAAAAAGATCATTGGTGTTTCAGTCGCATTTTATTATAGGCCTATTCAAAAATAATGTAGCTAAAATACTGGTAAACAGGCCTGGCGCCACGGATACAATAATAATGTTATATTGTCATAGACCTATTTATCAAAATAAAACTGATGAAAGTGGAGACAATAGCCTACCTCAAAAAAAAGTTCTACATTACTTTTCCAACATCTGTGCCATTATTCTTAAAAGTAGCCTAATGTAAATTATGTTTGCAGCTGTAGGTTTATTGGCCTCAATGAGTCTGAGACTCCCGGTCAGAGATTGTGTCTCAGACGGCATTAAATAATTCGTGAATATTTGTAAATATTCGTGGCTCAAACAGCTGGAAAAATGACTGTAGGTATACTGCAGTTCTGTGGATGTTTTGCCTAGGCAAGGTCATTAGCCTATAGTTAACTAAAAAAACTAAAACTATTCAAAATATTTATGATAATCAAAATAAAACTGAAATATAAGGAAATATAGCTTAAATATTAATTGAAAATGACCTTCAGCCGACGCGATCCTTTCATTAACCGACTTAGATTATATTAAATTAGAATTGAAAGAAATTAGAATGAGAAAAAATCCCAGGGGTTTAGTTGTAGCCTAGGCTATATAGAAAAAAACAACAAAACATCAGGATTCATTGCATCACATGCAGCGCTTATTTGAATGGAGAAAATCCGAGATAAAATTCTTATAAAAAAAAAAAAAAAAAAGTATAAAATTAATAAATAGCCTGTTCCTATATAGCTAGGCACATTAAATATATTTCACCTAAATAATTAACATATTAAGAAAATTAAAGAAAAAAACTGCGACAAATAGACCATATGCTGAGTTCACGGAAAGGCATTGCTTGTCTTTATTTTTCAAGCAGTGTTTTATTGTGTACAAATAGTAGTTACAATAATAGTTATACCTACACAGATTCGAATGGTGTTACTCTTTTGACCATAAATGTCTGAGTATTTTAAGTTGTTTACGCTTTTATAAGAAAATTCAAGTGAACGCGCCGGCGCCATACACTATTAGTTTTAGTAGCTAGCCTACTATAACTTGACATCGCAGCCTGTTTATTGTCAAAATAAAATACAGTCAACCAAATACAGATAAAGTTCCACTGCTCATTTTAAATAGTCTGTGTACAACCTGAGCTGGGTTTCCCGATAACGTCTATTGGCGCGCTACGAAAACTCTAAAGGTTGACCTTAACTGAAGATATACCGTTAGGCGTGTTCCCCGAACTATGCCTTAGGAGGTTGCTTAAGGTATATCTTCTTAAGTGTGATGTTACCAGGTGCTGTCCATGGCGGTGGTGCTGAATTGTTTGATATCGATGGCTCGAGAATCGATAATTCACTCTATACAGGGGCTGCTTTAGTGCATTATGTGAGAAATCAGTGTTCTTTATAAAAAGAATTCAGAACTGTCGGATTGATGAAATCTTGCCCGAAATACATGAAAGCATGTGGCCGGTGAACTGGGAGAAGAATATAGTAAACTTTATTGTTTCATACACAATGCACAATTAGTTCGTTTTGGCTTGTCGTTTATATATTATATTTTTCATTATTTTTCTGTTTTTCTGAATACCATTAAATTTAAAAGATTTGTAGCGCGAGGGGAACTAAAAAAGCCTACGTAGTGGTGCCCCTCTATGGGATTAATTGCCCCTATGCCAACCTGAAGGCGGGATAGCCGGTAAAAACAATTTTTTTTCAAAAAAATATGCTAAACATGTATTTTAGGCTATTTCCACAACAAATCCTTTAAATTGTTCTATACAAAATATAAGTATTAAATAAACATAAATTATATTGGCATTCATTACCTACGAACAATATTGTAAAGCCTAAACTACTAAATTTTGTTATACATTCAAGTTAATTTTACTGCACAAAGGCAGAGTTTAAAAAAATAGTTTTTAAAAGATTTACATGTATTAGAAAAAAATTTTAAAAAAGAAAATGTTAGCCACATATTGGCAATCTAGACAAATACAGCCAAAAAATATCCTAAAATTTGTCGATATTCTTAATGAATATTCATGAATATTAGCAGGTTATTTAGAATGATAAGAAATAAATTCAATAGGGATTGACTTGATATAGGCCTGTATTGTTCATTTATTAAATAGGCCTATATCGGCCTATAGCCTATATATTTTTTTAAATCCCTCATTTGGGGCTGAGCCGCCCTAATATTGAAATAATCGACCCTGTTCCAAACATGTTTTTGCGCATGTGAAGAGTGCTGTTTTGGGACATGAAAGCATTGTTTAACAACATAATAGGCGTAAATATATTTTAACGTCCAAGTGCTAAAAAACAATTGGATTTGTGCCGAATGAGAGCCCAACAGTTTCGATTTAAATAATTTTTTAGGCTTTTAAATAAATATTGTTTGTAATGAATAACACTATAATTTGTTTATGATTATTTTATAAAATTTATAGTAATTTTCAGTCTTGTTTTGAAAATCTAATTCCGCACGAATACATTTTTCTTTGTAGTACCTGCTTTCTTAGTAGGCTACAGCGTTTAATATAGGCTAGGCCTAAACATTTTTCTGAACATCGCTCATTATTTCTACCTTAATACATTGTTTAAATTAATATGTTAGCTAACTACATATAGCTTATGTAGGCTATATATGTCTGAAATTAGGCCATAACTTACTCCAAATTGTAATGTTGAAGCATTTCCTATAAAGCTGCTTTAAAACTATAGGCCTAAGTTGTGAAAAGCGCTAAACAAATAAATGTAAATTTAACTGATCAGGGCTGGGTTTCCCGATAACGTTGTCTCTTAGCACGCTACGAAGACTCTAAAGATATACCTTAACTGAAGATGTACCGTTTCTAGGCGTGTTCCCCGAACTATACCTTATGAGGTTGCTTAAGGTAGCCTATATCTTCTTATGCCTCGTTTCCACTGAGCGGTACGGTTCGGTTCGGTACAGTTCGGTACGGTTCGGAGTGGTACACCTTGATCAGGCTTGCGTTTCCACCGCAAACAGTACCCTTACTTGATAGGCGTGGTGTAGCCTGAAAATAGTGATCGACGTCATTCTCGCGCGAAGAAGAAAACGATATAGTAAACAACAATGGAGGACATACTACATCAAATCTTGTTCTTGCTTATCGGCTTGAGGCTGTCTGTCACAAGAAGAAGACGAGCTTTGCTTGCTGCACGCTAACATTCGGCGTTTGTGTAATGAAATGTAGTTTTAAAAGTTTTTCAGGCGAGAATGTAGTTGTTTAAATCTCAAATCTATGGTTAATTTATAAAGATAGCGCCTATTTGAAATTTGATCTGACGTTGTCGGAGTTGTGAGATCCAGGCGATCACCGGGCGCTCGGTGCTCATGTACCCAGCCGAGAGCAGCTGTACCTCGGCTAGTCCTTCTGACATTCGCCGCTGGCTCTGATGTCTCTGTAGTGGTTAAAAACAAGATGATATTCATCTTGTGTATAACGGGCAATCTTTGGTCTCATTAATTTATAATTTGTTCCCGGGCAAATCGTTTTGGCTGAGGGGAAAGTGAAGTTTTATAACTTTATATATTTATTTAACTTTACCGTTGTAGTGCGCTGTACGTTTGACTGAATTGTTTGCTTGTCTTTATTTCTTATTGTATAGCTTCTCATATTTTATTTATAATGGTTATTATTGATAATTAAAACTGACGTTTAACAAAAAGAGAAGGTTGTTTTGTCTTATTTCATTTTATTATAGGCTACATACAGTGAAGATAATCAGAGTACATATGCACATATTGCCTGAACCACACATTAATAGGTTTCATATTTTTTTAAATAAAAACGAAAAGAGGCAGGGTTGTGTTTTATATTTTGTTTTGTTATATAGCCTACATGAAGTGAAGATAATTAATGCACGTGTTGCCTGAACAACATTTGTGTGGCGCCTCTTGTGTTGTCATTCCCCTTGCAGCACGTGCAAGTGACGATTCTCTGTCAACCAATCAACGTTCTGCAGAGTGTAGCTCCACCCTTTTGGTACGGTACTGTTGTGCTTGGTACCCCAATGAAAGGGTCCCAAAAAAGTGGTACGGTATGGTTCGGAATTAGGGTATCATTCACAACTTTTGACAATGGAAACGGCAAAAATTGCGTACCTTACCGTACCGAACCGTACCGAACCGTACCGCTCCGTGGAAACGAGCCATTAAGTGCAACGTTACCAGGTGCTGTCCATGGCGGCGGTGCTGAATTGGTTGATATCGATGGCTCGAGAATTGATAATTCACTCTATACAGGGGCTGCTTCACTGCATTATGTGAGAAATCAGTGTTCTTTATAAAAAGAAGTACTTCAGAAGTAGAAATTGCATTTATCAGGACTCATGGGATGTTATAAAAGTAATCCAAATTGCAAACTAAATCTATATTGTAATTTATCTATATTCTGGGGGCGCAGAGCCCCATCAGCATGAGTTTGAGGCGACCGTTATTTAGAACAAAGTTTTAATTCCTTGGAGACACGTCATGCAGCTGACAGACATGTGGTATCGCGTTTTTTTTTTTATTTTTATTTTTTTTTTATAAATATTCACAAACTTGTTAACTATATCATGAATTTTATGATATATTCCGATTGTAAAATATGTGGAAGTGAATGTGTTTTGTTGCCCGATGAGTTTGCACGGCAGTTAGAGCTGTCGGATATACGAAATCTTCCCCGAAATACATAAAAGTATGTGGCCGGTGAACTGGGAGAAGAATAGAGTAAACTTTATTGTTTCATAAACAGTGTGTATCTGATATGAATAAAACACTTCGTCAAATTATAATTGAAAGGGTTATTGTTGCAGCTTCCGTAGACATCAGTGTAATTTGAATTTAACAAACTATAAATGTCTTTTTTTATGCAGTAGCCTACATAATTCAAATGTGTATTTAAATGTCTGAAACCTAAAATAAAGCGCGAAGAGGTTAAAAACACAGAATAGTTGTGATAACGTTACATGACAAGCGTGGAGCACGCGTCTGTCTCTGGATCAGTGCTAAAGCACATTTGAACTTAGCAGTGAATTTTTTGCATTTTATTCTTTGCCATAATCCGAATCGAACACAGCTTCAGAATTATATTCGTATTGACTGTCAACAGTGATAAGGTATAGCTAAGAGTGCTCCAGACCAACCTTACGAAAGTATGACTTACAGAAGATATACTTAACTAAGAACGTTTCGGGAAATACGTATTAACGTTAAGGTGCAGCTTAAGGTATAATTTAAGAACGACGTAGAGTTAAGAAGGTTTCGGGAAACCCAGCCCTAGACTATATGAGCTTTATAGATCAGATAAAGGTATAAAGGTATTTTTCGTTCACGTACAAAAATGTCCTTTTAATGACATAACATCTCGTTTTTATGAGAAAAGATGTTGTTTTACAACATAATTGAGTGGAAAAAATATTATGAGGCAATGCGCCACCGTAATATATAGCCAAGATGATCATAAATGTGGTGTAGTAATTTATTGGCTCCTTACATACTTACAACGTTTTGGCCTTGATCGAATGTATATTTATCCTGTCAAAGTTTTACGTTTTCATATGCATATTTCATATTAATTATGTTCGATTAAAACGCGCGTTTTTGGTCACTCCAAAGCGCACATCAAGAACGCGCGTTTTAATAGCAAATCACACGTCGAGGACGCGCGTTTTGGTACACAAAAACGCGCGTTCGCCATGATACCAAAGCGCGCGTTAAGAGGCACCGGCGAGATCACTTGCATTTTATTCCTGACATTTCCCCGACACAATAATTATTAGGCTATTTTTGTTGGTGCTTTGCAGCAAGCTTTCTGCATGTGCTTGAGCGCGTATTAAATTATGCCTATATATATCAAAGGCTCATTATGGTTTATTATATTAATGTAATGTATAGTCGACTAGAAAATTTTTATAGTCAGATAAATTCCGCTTTCAAAACCATCACGTCTGTAATGTTGATCTTTCCTAAATGCGAAAACGCAAATCAAAATAAAATAGATATTTTATGTTCTGTGAAGAGTCAACCATTCTCTATTTGGTAGATACTGTTGCTTTAGGTTTGTGCATTGTAATGCTCATTAAGTCAACAAAATATGTTGTCTGTTTTTGTCACGTCCGCAAAGCAAGTGTATTTCCCTCATCTAAAATATAAAACGCATTTATAGGCTGAAATTTTTCTGATGTCTAGACTCTATTTTCAGGGGTTTAGAAAAATATAAACAGATGATTCAATATATTGGTAATGAATACATTCTATAAATATAAATATTTATAGAATGTATTCATTACAAAAAAAACAAAACAAAACATAACATAACAAAAATCAAATAACAAAATCAAAATTTTGAGCTGGGGACCTCTAATTTATTTGACACAGAATGACACACAAGTGTAAGTTTGAGATTTTACTTACTAGCCATATTGTTCATAACTTGGAGATGTTATCTGACAGGAGGTCCATTCAACTCTGCTGGCATCAGCATGGAAGAATCTAGGAACATAAGTGATTTGTTAACAGTATTATTATATAATGTTAGGTTTGTTAGAAATACAGTACCATGTGAAAGTTTGGGAACCCCTTGCAGAATCTTTGAAAATGTGAATAATTTTAACAAAATAAGAGAGATCAAAGATATTTACATATAGTCCACAAGACAAAAAAATTGGTGAATTTATTAAAATAACCTGGTTTAAAAGTTTGGGAACCCTTGGCTTGTCACAGTCACCTGCACCGGCACTATGTTTCCCAGCATCTCTCCTGTTTCTCACCTGCACACGATCATCAATCAGCCGCACCTGAAGACCATCACCATCATTACCACTCATCAGAACTCCCTTCATAAGCAGTCACCATCCTCACCACAGTGTCCGGTCTCGTATGTTCCTTGTGTTGTGTTGCGTTTTACCTGTTCCTGTGTTATCTCCTGTTGTCTTACTAAGTAAAGACTTGTTTGAAAATCATCTATGTTTGTCTGTTCCTGCGCAAGCAACCTGTTAGATGGTTCTTAATACTGTGTGTGGTTACCTGGACAATCTACGACTGTTTGTTTGTTAATTTGAACCCTTTCCAGCAGTGACTGTATGATTTTGAGATCCATTTTTTTTTCACACTGAGGACAATTGAGTGACTCAAACACAACTATTAAAAAGGTTCAAACATTCTCTGATGCTCCAGAAAGAAAACACGATGCATTAAGTGTTGGGGGGTGAAAACTTTTGAACAGGATGATGTCCAAATTTTTATTTGAGTTTTTTTTTTTTTTTTTTTTTTTTTTTTTTCATTTAGTGCTGCCACAGAATTAAATACAGAATTAAGTACAATATTCATTGATCTTCAAATTCAAAAGGTTTTCACCCCCTGACTCTTAGTGCATCGTGTTTTCTTCTGGAGCATCAGTGAATGTTTGAACCTTTTTTAATAGTTGTGTTTGAGTCATAGGTTTGAGTCCCTCAGTTGTCCTCAGTGTGAAAATACGGATCTCAAAATCATTTAGTCACTGCTGGAAAGGGTTCAAATTAGGGATGGGCAATATATCGCATGCGATTCTCACGCGCATTTCGTCAGTAAAGCCGGTTCCCTGATTACCGCTAAATCGCCATCACCTGCTTTCAAATGGAGCGCCATTTAACAGACAGAGCCGTAGTTCACTGATAAGCCACGCAATATCACGTTCATATCGCAGATGAATCGCCTTCGATAATGAACGCGATATTTGCGTGGCTTATCAGTGAACTACGGCTCTGTCTGTTAAATGGCGCTCCATTTGAAAGCAGGTGATGGCGATTTAGCGGTAATCAGGGAACCGGCTTTACTGACGAAATGCGCGTGAGAATCGCATGCGATATATTGCCCATCCCTAGTTCAAATATGCCAAAAATGCTTAAACTGAAGAATCTGCAGGACCTGGACGATTTTTCTGAAGAACAGAGCTCAGTTTAACTGCTCAGAACAAACAAACTTATAAACAACCATCACAAAACAAAAAAAAAAAACAGTCTTGGATCATCCAGGTAACCACACACAGTATTGAGAACCAATGGTTCCCAAACTTTTGAATGGGGTTATTTTAATAAATTCAGCAATTTTCTTTTTTCTTGTGGACTAAATGTAAACATATTTTGTGTAAAATATCTTACTCTGGACAGTACTAAATAAAAATAACATGCATTTTGTATAATCCCTGTTATTTTGTTAAAATTTTTACATTTTTACATATTCTGCGTTTCCCAAGCGGCGTTTCCCAAACTTTTGCATGCCACTGTAAACAAGCGTGAGCATATGTGAAATGCAGAAAAGAAAAAGAATAATATACAGAATATACACAAAAAAAAAAAAGATAACTTATTTAGTATTGCTCATACAGTGTCACTTACATTTGGATGTCACGGCCTTCTTAAAACTAATACATAGAGATATATAATTGAAAAAAAGTACATATACATATAGGTGAAGTATATCGTGAAAAATTGCATATGAGGTTATTTAATGAGCTCATATGAGGTTATTTAATGAGCTCATAATGAGCTAACAGTTCACCTGTTTCCTTCAGGTCAGCAGCAAGGGTGGAGCTTAATCACCCTTTGTTGTAGAGGTTTTTTTCTGTCGCTCCTAAAACCACAAAACAATTTGTATTAATAGTTTACCATGAGAGATTAAACATGTTTGAACGAGTCTTTTCGCGCTTCATCGAAGTGAGGTCACTGATTAACAGTACAGCGCATTCTTTTAGGTCATATAAATTAGCATACTTCCAATCACCCATTGACAAATTACCAGCAAAACCTTTACAAAACTTTCAAAAAATCTAATCTACACATAAGATGTGATATAAAGGCCGAATTTTAATAAACAAGAGCTCAATCGATAGACCTAGCATACCTTCTCTGAAAATGGTTGAGATGCTAACGGACTTTTTCAAAGACACTAAACCATTTCTATAAAGTAAATATTCAACAGAAGCGTGTCAATTACAGGTAAGAAAAGTGTCAGGAACAGTTGTATGTATTATTTGTGTGATTTTATGGACTAAACTCACCTGAAAGTAGTGAAAACAACAGTGAGAGACGGAGGACTTTTTGCTGCTTGCTTGTCCGTTGTTGTTTCCCCATTTCCATGGCAACTCCGTGCTCCGCTTAACGTGCACGCGCATTAAAACACGCCAAAGTCATGCAGCATTTACATAAATACATATAGAATTAAAACATATCATTTAAAATCTTTATATAATTATAAGCCGCTGATTTTGTACCACCCATAAAACTCTGGCAGGCTGATATGTTACTCTTAGCTGAAATAACCCAATGTACCTATAAAACAATTAGAAAATAATTCAACACAGTGACCCAATACGTGTAACTCAGCACTTGGGGTTAAAAAAAAAAGAAGTTTTTTTAGTGGATTGTATCAACTGTTAACTTGTATGTACAAGTTGTACGTAAAATGAGAATATGACAGCAGTATTGAGAATGTAAATCAATGAAGTCAGCTTAATATTATATAATGTTATATAATATACTATGATATTATAATATATTGCATACTTATAATATAACGTTGAGTGTCACAACGTTATACTGCCAAGTTTCTGTACCAGTCTTGCACGTCCACTGACGTCCAATAAACCTCCAATCTGGACGTAAATATTGAACTTAATATCTACGTCCGAGAGACGCCGTAGTAAGACGTCCGAATACCGCACCAGATTTGCGCGTCGTGTAGACGTACAGATATGGTCCCGACCGACCGACTCGATATAGACTTGATCTGCACGTCGGGCGGACGTCTCATGTTTGTTGAGCAGCCCTATCAATGGAACATGAGAAAATGATGAAATCTGGCACAATTGTAGAGATGGTCATGAATAGTGATTGAACTCTATAGCGCCACCACCAGTTCAAAAATTCACTTTTTTTAAAGGTTATAACTTTTGAACCATTTGCTCTAGAAAAATGTAATTTAGTACATCTGATTAGTCTCTTCATACTAATGCTATTCAATATCTTACATTAAGTCTCCGCCCATTACAGTAGCGGCCATTTTGAAAAGTACATTATTCCGTTTTTTCGCTACTCCTCCTTCAAATTTTGTCCAATTTTGTCCAGAATCTTTGGCCTGAGCTGCACGGAAATGACTGGACAGATTTTTTTTATTTGTCTTTCTTCCAAACTTTGAGCAATCAAAGCAAAAATTGGTACACTTCATCAGAACTATGATCTGAGGGTCCATGCCAAATTTGTGAACAACACCACCTACAGGTCATGAGATCTGAAACCATGTGTCCGCCATTTTTTAAACAATTGAACATATCTTTACAAAAACTGGTACGTATCATCATCAGAATGTCTTGAAGGTACCTGAGAAGTTTGAACACAGCGCCACCTAGTGTTCTAGAGATATAAGGATTTTTTGTAAAAATGCTTATAACTTTTGAAAACATTGCCCAAAACATGTCTGCCATATTGAAGTAAATGAAAAAGTTTTTTCGCTACTCCTCCTGCAAATTTTGTACAGTTTTGTCCAAAATCGGCTCAGATGATCTTTGGACTGAGCCGCACAGAAATGACTGAACAGATTTTTGATATACCGTTCCTGAGATGTTCGTCTCCGAATGTGACCTTGCTTGTGTTTGTTGTCTTATGTTAGTTAGCTTAGCATGCTAATTGCTTAACATGCTAACCATTTGCCAATCTTTCTAATGTGGCTCTTCAGCTATCAGGTTAACCATAAGCTGAATTAGCATTAAGTTATCTTAGCATGCTAATCTGGTTAACATGCCAAGTAATATTTTTTTTGTGTTCTCATTCTCACACTAAAAGTTCTCTTCAGCAGCTTGGTGAATCTGCATCCTCAAGTAGCTCAATGTTAAAAACCATATGCCTAATAAGCACCTTACCCAAAGATTGTGGGTTCGAGTCTAGAGTGGAGCAGTTTTATGAAACTGAGTTTTGATTCCTTTATTACCTGGCTCATCGTTGTACTGGTCTTAATTACTCTTGGGTTCGAAATAATTTTTTTTTTTTTTTTTTTTTTTTTTTTAATCATGCTGTTCTCATTTTCATTTAAACTTCTATACATTCTGAGTTCATTCTCATCCGTAATTCTGAACCTGCTGTTTTTCATGTTTGTTTAATTTCTGCTGTTTTTACTCTTCCTGCTCCGCATTGTGCTACAGCATGATGAGCTGCTGAATGATCTAAACTAAAGTTATTAAATATAACATGTGGTACATTTTTATAAAAGTTCTTTATTTTGAGTTCATTTTCACATGAACTA
This sequence comes from Megalobrama amblycephala, assembly GCF_018812025.1. Taxonomy (NCBI): domain Eukaryota; kingdom Metazoa; phylum Chordata; class Actinopteri; order Cypriniformes; family Xenocyprididae; genus Megalobrama; species Megalobrama amblycephala. Next base: position 727,015 of record NC_063062.1, read on the forward strand.
CTGAACATCAGCAAGTGTGCGAAGACACATCTGCCAAGTGGTGCAACAGGATGATTGTCAGGCACATGACCCAGAGATTGTGGGTTTGAATCCTATGTGGGACAACTTTATACAGTTCTGTGTAATGTGTTGTCATTTTGATTCCTTTATTATCCAAATAAGCATTGTACTAATCTTTATTCCTTTATTCATTCTGTGTTCGCTTTCTCATCTGACCTTCTGTTCTTTTTGAGTTCATTCTCACCCATACTTCTGAACCAGCTGCTTTTCGTGTTTATTCAATTGCTGCAATTTTTGCTCTTCCTGCTCCACATTGTGCTACAGCCCCTTCAGGGGCTTGGCACCGTATTGCTGTTCCGCCGCCCACTGGGATCATCTCGAGACCTGGCTGTGCACCATGACCAATGCGTTCCTGCCCAATGCCACCAGCGACCTACAGCACTTGAGCAGAGAGCAGCTGAACGACGATTTGAACAGGCTGATGGATCATGATCCGACCCAGAGCTACACCCACAAAGAATGGGCCAAGATCTTCGGTGGCATTGCCCACAACCTCATTGCCCAGGCACTGCTGAACGAGAAGAGCAACATCCACCTGGAGCAAGAAGCAGCAGCACTCAAGCTCCAGGCCAAGGAGGCCCAGAAGAACCAGGCTCACTCTCAAAGTCACCTTGATCTACTACTCCTCGAGACCCAGGACCGGCGTGGGACAGCAGATGAAACGGACCCAGAGCTACAGGAGGAAGTGGAGAGACTCCAAAATGCCCTGGCAGAGCCTTGTGTAGAGACAGAGCATAGAGAGCAGTTGGAGAAAGAATCCAGAGAGGAACTAAATGGAAAACTACAACGAGGTCAAGCTCTCCTAGCAAGAGCAGAGATTGAACTGAAAGAAAGTGACGCTAAGGCCAAGGCCTGTGAAAACCACCTGCAGGCGGCCCAAGCTGAAATCCTTGCTTTGGTACAACAAAGAGACTATTTAAAAGATGAACTTGACGCTGTTCACAGAGAACTGAAATATTCTTACAGACTGAAAAGTGACCAGAGAGGGGAAATGCACACCACAAAGTTTACCCTGACCAGTGGGCCCAGGCCTCCCAGTCAAGAGTTCCTAGTGCAGAAGGGGAGTGAAAGTTCACTGCTTAAGACATCACCAGCCAACATCATAGAACCCCCATCAGCAGCAAAGGGGTGGGAGCCTTTCCAGAAAATCCTTGCCACTAGTCACGGCATAGCTCACAAAGAACTTGACAAGCTGGCCAGAAACATTCCTGCATTCACCCCAAACCCTGCGGGAGGCCATGATGTGCATGGCTACCTGCACGACATATACTTTTTCTTGCAATTTGTGGCCAACATGACTACATGGGACATATTGTATCTGCTCAGAATCATGTCTAGCTATGAGGTGTGTAGTTTCCTAGATCGGCAACCAGAAACAGATCAGACTACCTGCAGCTGACAGGCTTTGATTAGAGAGTTTTCTGACCCTGAATTGGAGCAAGATCTCATCGCCACCATGGACCTTACATAGGACCGACTTGAACTCTGTTCCTCTGGAATCTGCATCTTACAGTGAGTCATCACCTAGGAGTCCTGGCATGTCCACCCAACATCTGTGGGACTTAGCCCTTAAGGCCTACGCCAAGCAAAAGACTGCTTCTGAAAAGACTGAAAAATCCAACAATTTACCCTGTCTCTGATCACTGTTCAAAACTGGCCCTAGAAGGCGCACAACAACACCACAGTGACAGACTTTTTAACAGAGAGTCAAGACCATTCCCAGCTAGCAGAGGGCAGCATCACTATGATGGTGCCCATCCTAAGCACCAGACTGGGGACTCTGAAAGATTTGGGGACAAGCCACGTCCATCCAACAACCCAAGGGGTGGAGCCATGTGGGATGCCAGCCAGTGGCTCAGAAATGGCCGACTGACAGCCCAGACAGCCAGCAGAGGAACACCTCTCGACATGCCCTGAACAAGCCCAAGCCCGAGCTCTCACCAGAGCAGAACCTTGCAGCTACGTCTGAGTCTGCAGAGATCAACGTTTTAAACCAATTAACTACCGCCGGTGCCAAGATTGCCCTCCACAAAGGACAGTGGTGCTGAACCAAGGTCAATTACATGGGCCTACTTATTGGATAACAGGGCATTGAAACGCAGTCCAGTCACATCCAAGCCATTCAAAACATCAAGCCTCCCATTAATGTCTCAGAGCTGCAAAGTTTTCTAGGTGTGTGCAACTACTTTTGGCAGTTCATTGAGAACTTCTTGGACATTGCACTACTTCTAAACGCCCTTCTGAAAAAGGACTGCCCATTCATCTGGACCAAAGCTCAGACAAATGCCATGAATGAACTGAGATGAAATTTATGCACAGCTCCATGTCTAGCTTACCACGACCACAAAAGGAGTTCTACTTGGAAGCTGGATTCTCCAACCACTGCCTTAGTGCTGGTCTTTACCAAAGGCATGACCAGGACAAAAGAGTGAGCAAGACACTTCTTTCACCAGAGTGTAAATACTTAGACTGTGAAAAAGCTCTGCTCTGCACTGTTTGGGCCATCCAGCTACATCGGAGCACAAAAGATTACCATTGAGATATCATAGAGATATCATACACCAGCCTGTAATGTTCCTCAACAGCCAACACATCCGAGATGGCGGATAGCCACATGGTTGATGGCCCTCCAGGGTTGCAATGTTGAGGCATGATATGCCCAGAATCACAAGTCTGTGCTGGGAAATGGCTTGGCTACCTGCCAAAACTCTTTTGACACACTTGCTGTGGCTCTGGACGTAGAGGGACCCCAGCAACAACTGACCTGTCACAGGTACTTTGAAGAGAATGCGTGCCAAGGTATGCACACTGCTTATGTTGATGGATGTCTCTACAACCACGAGGGCATCCTAAAAGCAGATGCAGGTGTAACCACAGCACTTCAAATTGGGTCCCCAGTCATCTAAATATTCTAAGGTAGCAGCTATTCTCATAACCCTTCAAATTGCCCATAACATCAACATAATTCAAACTATGCCAGACTCCACCTTCCGGGCTGGAAACAAAATGGCTTCAAGACAGCAAACAACAAGCTGGTCAAACACCAACACCTGTTCCAAGCATGTGACGACATCACAAGAACACACAACCTGATCGTCTACTGGGAAAAAGGTGAAGGGACACTCAAAATAACCAGGCCTTGACAAAGACTTGAATGACCAAAATGATGCCCTTGCCAAGACTGGTGCACTACATGGCAATCTATGGTCACCTCCAACCCAGCCACCCACCCTTAGCATGGCAGCAATAACCCACAGCCAGCAAACTCTTCCTGCAACAGCACCCACCTTACAGCCACTTTCGCTGGCTCCATAAATTTCCAACAATGACATTGCTGACCTTCAAGCCTCTTACACCTCCATACAAGCTATTATAAACCATCTCTGAGGCCCCTCGAACCACCTGATCACAGCGTCTGAACCCACAGCTGCCCCTTGCCTCAGACAACTGCATGAGATCAAACACATGCTGCGTGTTAGAGAAAACATTCTGTGGTATGGCCCTGATGACCTCACAAGGCTTGTGGTGCCACGGTGCCAAAGGGGGGTCATGCTAATGTATGCTCACAATGCACCATGTGCCAGACACCATGGTACCAGAACCACATACGAGGCACTGAAACAAGTGGCATGCTGGCCCGGCATGCAGCAAGATATGGCAGAGTATGTCAGAGGGTGTCTGGTTTGCTGCCAATTACAAACAGCAAACCCAAATCACAGAGCCCCACTGCAATGCAGATGAGTCACATTCCCATGGTCAAATAGACTGCCCAGGTCGATGAGGGGCAACAATTATTTCCTTATGGTCGTGTGCCAATTCACCAAGTGGATAGTGTCTTCAAGCACCCAATGACACTGCCCAGACCACGGCATACCTCCTGATGAACCACATCTTCTCCAGGTTCGGATTGCCACTGAGAGTCAACTCTGACAGAGGTACCCACTTTACAGCCGAGATCATGCAGCAGATTTGGAAACTCCTGGGTGTACAAGCTTAACTGCACATCAGCCACCATCCCATCTCATTAGGCCAAGTGGAATGAACCATTCGAACTGTGGTCAGCATGCTGAGAATGTATGTGTCTGCCAACCAGAAAGACTGGGAAGTGAAACTTCCTCTGGTGCTCATTTCCATCAGAGCCACCCTGCATGAGCCAACTCTTGTCACCCTTTGAACTAATGACTGGGCGGCAGGGGACATTGCCGCTGCACCTGGGAGACTCAACCGGGAGACTCCAGCCTTGTCACAGCCTACACCACTCACCAGTACCTCGACGAACTACATCGGCACCTGAGAACAACATTTGCTTTTGCCCAACAACAGCTTCAAAAGAGTGTTAAAGGCCAGGAAGCATATTATGACTGGAAAACATCACACCAAGAACTGGATGTAGGTGACAAGGTCTAGTATTAGTCTTTCTTTCTTTACTTTCGTTATCCTGTATATATGTATTCTTTGCTTAAGGCCAGTACACACCAAGCCGACGCCGACGAACTAGTGGCAATGAAAGCAGACTGCGGAGTTTGCTCACGTCGGCAGCGTCTGTGTCCAAAGTTGCCCTGACACACCAAACCGACGGCCAAGCAGCACAGTTCTGTTCTGCGCCTGTGTGAGATGAAATGCCTTTCCGAAACAGCAGGTGGCAGTAGCTGAACAGCCAATCAGAATGATCCAATGGCCCGACGGACCGACGAGCTCCAACGCCGATTTAACATGTCGAATCAGCCGAAAAAAGGCCAACGAGGACCAACTTCAGCCGACGGTGCGGAACACACTGAGAAAACTTAGTCGGCCGACGAAGAAAAACTGCCCGACGGCCGACCGTCGGCTTGGTGTGTTCCTGCCTTTAGATTTAGTTGTATGTATTCGTAGTTTCATTTATTAAAATCCATTATATTCATGCTTGACTGTCTCTGTGCTGCTCATAAACCAGGTCACTTTAACGTTTTGATTTTCTCTACATGCTTTTGTTTTGTTAGTACTAGAGTAGGAGAATTATTCTGTTTGGCCAGAAGAATAATCTCCTTTTTAAGAGTTGATAAAAAGATCGTACTGATAAGTAAAGTGGACAAACCAACCAGTCTCTTTGAAATTAATTCTAAAACTAAAACTAATTCTGCAATCTGACCTAGACCATATATATTCACAATTAATTACATTCTGTCATATATATATATATATATATATATATATATATATATATATATATATATATATATATATATATTTTTTTTTTTTTTTCCCTTTAGGGTTGATGTATATTTATAATTGATTATAACATGTTATGATTTAATTACATATATTTCACCATTTGAGCTAATTCCCTATATAAGATATTAATGTGTAACCTTCAAGAGTCTTATAATACTAAAGTTAGCAAAATGTAATGTAAATGGACTTACAGGAAATTAAAATTGCAGCTCTTGATACCACTATACATGTGAATGTTTATACATTTCTCCAGTGGTTATATATAGCATGTATAGGAATAAAGGAGTTTATTTGTGTGTTTAAGGGTGCGTTCATACTTGTTATGTTTGGTTCGATTAAAACGAACCCTGGTGCGATTTGCTCTGTTAGTGCGGTTCATTTGAACATATGTGAACGCTGTCATCCGAACCCTGGTGCACACCAAACAAGTGGACCGAGACCACTGAAAAGATGGGTCTCGGTCCACTTCCAAACGAACTCTGTTGCGGTTCGAATGATATATGAACGCAGCACGGACCAAAGACATGTAAGCTAACCAAAAACAGGAAGAAGAGACCATAAAAAGGACAGAATCCTCATGCATGTCGGTCTCGATTTTGCCCATCACAGGCATCAGACGCGCGTCTCCATGCAGCAGATTGTTTGTGTGTGTGACGGATGGATTCCCGCCGCTGTTTTGACTACTTTACACATTTTATAAGCTCTTCACGAGTTCCCAGCTGGCCAAAATGCCATCATATGCAGGCTACACACACACAACAAGTGCATTTACCTCAGCACACAGCATTGTTTTGAATGTTCAGTAAGTTCTGTCTCAAAATAGGCAATATGTCATAAAATCCAGCCAGTCACATTGTGAATGTATCCCTATGCCTTAAAGGTCCAATGGCATGAAAATTTCACTTTCTGAGGTTTTTTAACATTAATATGAGTTCCCCTAGCCTGCATATGGTCCCCCAGTGGCTAGAAAAGGTGATGGGTGTAAACCGAGCCCTGGGTAAATTGAGAAAATGAAAGCTCAGATGGCCCAATCTGGAATCTTCCCTATATGCCGTCATACGGGGAAAGGTTACCTGCCCTTTCTCTGCTTTGCCCGCCCATGAGAAAATGAGCTACTACAGTGAGATTCGAGCACAATATATTTTTTCTTTTCCTCGAGAGACATCATGGCTTGCAAACGAGTGAAGCATTGGCAGTTGCTCAGTGTATGAATGTACAAATGAACACCGAAGAATTTTTTTAGTTCCTTCATCCGAGCCTATGAAGAAACAGTGGGTTAATTTTATTTTCTCTGGTAATGCGCCGATACAACTTCCCATAGTTTTGTATGTCTGCACCACACATTTCACCGACGACTGTTTCCTCTTTATAGAAAATTGATATAAACATATGAGAATCCATCAATATTTCTCCAAATGTGCATGCTTTTAAGCATATTAAGAAATTACGGTCAATATAAGATTTTAAGAGTCAAAATGTGAAGCTTGAGTCTTAGATCTTTGTAATGATGTATAGTTTGTCAACTGCACATTAACATTTAGGCTATATAATATAACAAATATAGTAGCCTATATGAAATGCCATAGAGGTAGGAATGTTCAGACACTTTTTTAAAGTAAAACTCCTTTGAGTTGTAAAACAATCTTATCTTGCAGATGTGCCTGTGCTGCCATGGTAATCAGTGGCCTGGGTGTTAGCTGCAGTTTGGGGGTGGTTCCATAGAACTCTACCTCATGGTTTACTTGTTGGGTACAAAGTATTGTGGATTATTTGTTTAATATTACAAATAATTGCATGTCTCATCTGTCTCAGTCACCGTGGTCATAAAGGGACGGACATGGTCAGCAACAATACTCAGGAAAGGAAATATGTCCCACACCATTACACCACCAGCAGCCTGAACAGCTGATACAGGGCAGCATGGATCCATGATTTCATGTCGTTCATGACAGATTCTGACCCTTCCATCTGAATGTCACAGCAGAAATCAAGACTTATCAGACCAGGCAATGTTTTTCCAATCTTCTATTGTCCAATTTTGGTGAACCCGTGCGAATTGTACACACAGTTACAAGCAGTAGAACAGGTGAACCTAATAAAGTGGCTTGTGAGTGTATAGTAGATTCATGTACAGTACACGTATACAATAGTTTTCATTGACCCAAAGAAATTTTGCTTTGACATTCATTACCTCTGCCTAAAATGAAGTGGGCCATTTTGGATTTTGTGAAAAGTAGGGTGAACTTTATATTACTGCTCCTAGTGAATTTGTGTGATCATTACCATTCTTGTTCAACATTATGGCAAGACATTTGAGATGCTAAATTGCAAACAGGTTTTTTTATATCTTAAATGGTTTTGCCATGGTGAGACTATAAATTCATGGTGAAAAAAGGAAAACGGGAAGTGTCTCATGTCTTGTCTCATAAGTGTATTGTCATATTTAGATAAAATTGTTGTTGTATGTTTGGTCATGGGGCTGTTCAAATGAAAGTGGCTACTGTGGGTCACAGTCATAGCTCCACAGCAGGAAGTGTGACACTTATCACACACTTTGAAACAGTCGTAATATAGTTACCTATTAAAGTTACCTAGTGAAATGCATATGTGCCATCATCACTTCTTGTCTACTAGGTGGCAAGATGTATACTTAAGCTGCGGCTTTTTAAGAACTAGTCACATAAAGACAGTAGAAGAGGAAAGAGAAGAAGAAAATGAATTTATTTCCATTTTCAGCAGAGTTGTTCAAAATTCTGGATTTATTGCAAATGTGTTTTAAATTCAAATGTAATTCTTGAAATTGAACTGAGGTAGCAAACAGAGATGTAAAGAGTAAGAATTAATATTATTTGAAGTTCTCATATAATTGTAACTAGAAAAGCGTTGAATGTTTGACAAAGCATTGTCTGTTATTTTGAAATTCTGCATTCTGAATAATAAATAAATATATTTCCCCACTAACCTGCCGCAGTCCAGTGCTCATCTTTTTATTAACATTGTTTTTCTCTTACTGATCATATTTTATACCTGTTGAATTTACATTTTTTTTTAAATGAATTTGACAGATAAACAACCTTACGAAAGTGAACCATGGTTTTACTATAGTAAAAGTGTAGTAACTATGGGTGACGATGCATTATTAAGATGGCTAGACTACTTTTTACATTCACAATTGTACCGCAATCAAATACGAGTTAAAACTGACAAGCATCGCTGATTACCTCCGGACAATCTGTTTACAGATTGACAATAACTGTAAATCCGCTAGTACCGTTAGCATCTGTAGTGAGCAACAGACGTGATGGCACCAGAGCTTCACAACAGACATTCTTTTGTCACACTTTGATTAATCAAAAGAATGTGATGGGACCCTCAACGACAAGTAAATGACTATTGTAATCAGGACTGCCAAAGGTGGGAGACAGGAAAGATGACATCAACGGCCCATTGACGATAGGCTAATCTCATCACGAGTTGCCTTTGTTCACCTCAGGCTTCCATGCCTGAGTTCAAGGTGCGAATGACCATGGACTCCTAGGGCTGCCAAACCGGTTCTGGCTAGAGCACAGCAAGAACAAAGAAATGCTCAGAAAGGAAGACATTTTCTAAACAGACAGCACAACTACTTTGAATATTAAGATTTTTGGCATAAATGTGTGATATACATACAGTGAAATGATTGTCAATGAAAAATGACAGAATAGTGATTAAAATATGTTAATACAAATAAATACATTAATACAAATAAGTCTAACTCACACTGCAGTGTCACGAATACTAGTTTAAAGTGCTGACACCGTGTGGTGAAATCACGGCTTATGTTGGGTTAAAACATAACCCGACATATGTCCTCATAATTCTCCTCTTTTTGTAATACCTATGTCATACCCATGTCATTATACACATTTGTGTCCTGATATGTCACAAAAACGCACACACACACACTCTAGCCCTGTCCAAATACCCACACTTGCGGTCTTGGCCACTTGAGAGCGCATGTATGCGACAGAAAGTAAGTGCGCAAGACTGTCCCATGTCTTAAAAATACCCAAGTGCAGTGCCCTTAACGCACACTAAACCCACACTTTTTGGAATACCGCTTCGGAGTGCTATTCAAGGCTAAGCATATCCCATCATGCATTATGTTCGGGAATTCACTTGCCCCGAAATCGCGAGATGTCAAGGAAAACCTTTGACTGTAAGTTAAATTAATTATATATTACATATAATTTGGTAGTAAAATATAAATTGTTGCACGTTTTATTGATGCAAAGATAAGTAGACTGTGTGTATTTTGTACATCATTTGAAACTGCGCTTTATCACTTAAAGAAGCACCACAATTTTAATATTGTGTCTTCTGTTAGTTACATAGCAACCACTAAACATGCATTTAGAAGTGTATTTTAAAATGCAAAGCACTGAAAATAATAATTAAAAAAAAAAAAGCTCTGTAATCACTTACATTTTTTTGCAAGACTATAAGTGTGTCCCTTCGGGTAATCAAAAGTTCTACACACACTTGCAGTCTTCATGCCCACTTGAACAGGAGCCAAATACAGGAAATACATCATATAAGTAGACAAGTGGTCAAGTGCAAAGACTGCAAGTGTGGGTATTTGGACAGGGCTACACACACACACACACACACACACACACACACACACACACACACACACACACACACACACACACACACACACACACACACACACACACACACACACACACACACACACACACACACACACACACACACACACACACACAAAATAGACGTGGATCATCCAGGTAATGACACACAATATTAAAAATCAAGTGTATGTAATTTGTCTTGTATTTTGTCTTATGGACTAGGCCAGTAGTTCCCAACCACGTTCCTGGAGGCCCCCCAACACTGCATATTTTGTATCTCTTCTTTGTCTGACACACCCATTTCAGGTCTAGGAGTCTCTACTAATGAGCTGAAATCAGGTGTGTTTGATTAAGGAGACATGGAAAACATGAAGTGTTGGGGGGCCTCCAGGAATGTGGTTAGGCTATATGTAAACATCTGATATGTGAAATAGCTTAATTATGGCAGTACTAAATCAAACATTTTTATGATCCTTCTTATAAAAAAACATTTGCAGGTTTTGCAAGGTATCTGTAAACTTATGACCAAAGTGTAGATGTAACAAAAATCATAGCATTATTACATCCTGTCAATTATTTATTATTTTATTTATATATTGTCATCAGGACCTCAACTAGCTTCCTATCAAGCAAAAAATGGTTTAAATCAGTTTTCCCTTTGTACTGTAATTGCAATTAATAATGTTGGTTAATAGGATTTACATTAATTATAGTTACTTTTTGTGGGGAGACAAATGCATGTCATGGATCTTTTTCACATTTCCGGGGTTCTCAGAAGCTTAAGTCATCATAGTTGGGTAAACTTCTGTAGCGATGAATGGGAGATGACAGCAAATAAATTTTTTGTATTTGCATTTGCTCTAATAGCAAAAGAAAAAAAAACATGATAGTATTTCTACGGCTTTCCAAAAGAAGGAAAAATACAGAGAGATTGACTACAGTAGTCAAAAGAGAGCAATATGTCAAATCTGCCATCACTGCCTCAGCCGTTGTATTAGAAACAACCTCACAGCAGTATTAATTTGTTTAGTTTTTTTGTGTGTGTAATTTATTGCCAAAGTAATATAACACAAAGTATATAGATATAAATTTGTATTAACATATTTTATAAAATGAAAATAGTAAAAACCTTACAAGATTGTGATGTTGATAACTGTGGAAATGCGTCATCACAGTCCGTGAAAAGGGCCTACTTTTACACATCCAAACTGTTGCCTTCATGTTTCTTGTTAACAGCCTTGAGGTGCCAAAACGTTGCTATGGTTAACACATCCTCATGTTGCTATGGTTATGATGTCAGTCATTGTAATTTCATGACTCACACAGAACAATAATTTAGCGGATTCACTCCCACATTTAAATGTTTTCACTCCTAAAACTTTGCAGTGTGAACATGACCACTGTTCCTCTAAGCAGCATGAAAAACAAAACTATTATTTAAATTATCAACAGCGCTCCCTTTAAGCCGTCACTTACCGCATTCTGCACTCATAAAAACTCTCATTATAAACAATGAAGCTGTCCACACTACACAGTGACTCTCTTATTTACATTGCATCTAGGCTTTGCTGGTTACAATGAGAGATTTTGTGAAAGTATAAAGCTTGTGCTGAACACATCCATTTTGAGCGAATTCTGCACATGGTTAATGACTCTAAAATGACTCTGATTGGCCATTGCGTCCACGCGCTCAACATACATGTCTGCAATTGGCTACAATGCTCTATGCTGCAACAACACAATGTAAGTATTTTCGTTTCATTTTTAAATAATACTATATTGTGTCCTCCAGTGTCCGGACTCGACTATAATCTGAAAATTGTCCAGAAATAGAAATAGTCTGTGTCAAGTCCGAGTATGACAAGTCCGAGTTCAAAATTATACTCAAGTCCCAAGGTCGAGTACCCGAACTCTAGCAAGTACATTTAACCACTTGAACGGAGTCGCACACAGTTGCATACACCAGCACTCTTTTACAAAACGCACGTGAGCATTTAAAATTGAAAGCAGTCTTCTGTCAGTGAGTTTTAATATTTTTAATATATAAGCCCACTGCATTCCAAAAGACATCAATGATTCCTTTGTAGAGCATTTGTAAGGAAAATACCAGTGGGCGAGACCAAACAGTGCAAGCGTAACATCAAGAAAAGTGCACATTTCTCACAGCACATCCTATGTCCTTGTAATTCGGGGAGGCGGTTAGGGGAGGCGTGTCCATCCCATCCTGTGTTCCACCATGACAAATCTAGTCATCCTACTTTACTGTCATATTGAGCTTGAACTATTTACAATTGCTTAAAGGTGACCTAGAACTTTTTTTTAAAAGATGTAATATAAGTCTAAGGTGTCCCCTGAATGTGTCTGTGAAGTTTCAGCTCAAAATACCCCATAGATTTTTTAAAATTCATTTTTTTAACTGCCTATTTTGGGGCATAATTAGAAATGAGCCGATTCAGGGTGTGTGGCCCTTTAAATCTCGTGCTCCACGCCCCAAGAGCTCGCGCTTGCCTTAAATAACATAAAAAAAGTTCACACAGCTAATATAACCCTCAAAATGGATCTTTACAAAGTGTTCGTAATGCAGCATGTCTAATCGCGTAAGTACAGTGTTTATTTTGATGTTTACATTGATTCTGAATGAGTTTGAGGCTGTGCTCCGTGGCTAACGGCTAATGCTACACTGTTGGAGAGATTTATAAAGAATGTAGTTGTGTTTATGCATTATACAGACTGCAAGTGTTTAAAAATGAAAATAGCGACGGCTCTCTTGTCTCCGTGAATACAGTAATAAACGATGGTAACTTTAACCACATTTAACAGTACATTAGCAACATGCTAACGAAACATTTAGAAAGACAATTTACAAATATCACAAAAAATATCATGTAATCATGGATCATGTCAGTTTTTATTGCTCCATCTGCCATTTTTTGCTATTGTCCTTGCTTGCTTACCTAGTCTGTTGATTCAACATCCAGACGTTCTGCCCTTGTCTAATGCCTTTCATAATGTTGGGAACATGGGCTGGCATATGCAAATATTGGGGGTGTACACCCCGACTGTTACGTAACAGTTGGTGTTATGTTGAGATTCGCCTGTTCTTCTGAGGTCTTTTAAACAAATGAGATTTATATAAGAATGAGGAAACAATGGAGTTTGAGACTCACTGTATGTCATTTCCATGTACTGAACTCTTGTTATTTAACTATGCCGAGGTAAATTCAAATTTTGAATCTAGGGCACCTTTAAACTGGCATGGCTTAAAAACACATGCAAATAAACTTTTGTCGGGACACTAAAAATAGAACTGAAATACTGGGAAAAACTGGACGTCTGGTCACCCTACAGTAAAGAGAACTCGATTTTGTACTCGCACACTGTCTAACAGGTGGTTTTCTGTGTGCATACTCGAAGTGCCTGCACAGAAAGCTCGTGTCTACATGCCTAATTACATTGAGTGGTTGCCATATGATTGGCTGATAGATATTTGTGTTAATGGGCAGTTGAACAGGTGTACCTAATAAAGTGGGTGGTAAGTGTGCTTGTGTATATATGTAGCTCGGCAAAGCTGCACTTGATAGCTTCTTGCAGCCACAGTTGTAATAAAAAAGGTTTAATATAAAATAGATTTAACATTTAAAAACTGTTGCTTTTTGTTGTCTTTAGGATAAAGAAATGTAAAAATTACTATGAGGTACTGGCTGTCAGAAAAGATGCCAATGTTGAGGAACTGAAAAAGGCCTACAGAAAACTGGCTTTGAAATTCCACCCTGACAAAAACCATGCACCAGGAGCAACCGAGGCCTTTAAAAGTAATGCTGTCACTGAAACACCATATCCAATTATTCCAATACATTGTTAAAAAGTTGATGTACATAAAATATAAAACAATAAATGCTGTTCTTGTTCTTCACCAGAGATTGGAAATGCTTACGCAGTGCTCAGTAACCCAGAGAAGAAGAGGCAGTATGATGTAAGTGGAGGAGAGGAGCCCAGCAGCACTCATGGAGGATTTGATTTCCACAGAGGCTTTGAGTCTGATATTACACCTGAAGATCTCTTTAACATGTTCTTTGGAGACGGCTTCCCTTCATGTAAGCCATTTTTATATAGATGTAAAATCATGTCAAATCAGTACAAGTGTGGATTTTCTCCACACAGATGGATTACTCTGCACAGTATTCACTTTATAAATCCTGGTTAGAATGAGGGGTTGTATAGGGTTAAAGAGTGGTGGATGATATATTGCTACACACGAGAAACCTGTTTAAATTTGATTATTGCCTCTACCCCACGGTTATGCATATTTGATGTTGCTGTGATTCTTTGTCACAAAGTGTATTTGCATGTGTTTTTAAGCCATGCCAGTTTTAGCGATTCTAAACAGTTCAAGCTCAATATGACTGTAACGAGAACTCAATTTTGTACTCGCACACTGCCTGATAGGCGGTTTTCTGTGCACACACTTGAAGTGCCCACACAGAAAGCCACCAGTCAATGCAGTATTGAGTTCTTTTTCATATCTTATTGTGCTTAAACAGTTAAAAACAAAAAAGTTATAAAAAACACATTCAGTTATGCTCAGGTCAACATTTTTCAGAGAGGGTGGTAGTGACCCAGTGAGCATTCAGAGAACATAGGGGGTGCTGGAACAATCCATACACCCACCCACCCACCCACCTTGACTTATCCAGGACTGAAAATATAGATGTCTTTTATCAGTAAGAGATTTCTGAGAAACACTGTTGATATTTGAAATTCACCCAAACAAACACACCCCTCTCTTCATTGCTCCACCCTCAAAATGCATGAACATGCAATGCAAGACTGTGTCTCTTTATCACAGCAGAGATGATGAATGAATGACAAGAAAAGAGCAAATCATGAACCTGAATTTCACAAGATTATATACAAGCAAGAGTTTGTCGTTAGTCACCAGCAGCACATAAGCTCCAGACAAACAATGTCACTCAAAACTGTCATGTTACTATAGTTAGCATTACAACAACAGCTTATCATGGTTCTGTGAAACATAGCAAAACCAGTGTTACTCGTGTATTGAGTAGAAGCAATGCAACCTCAGCATCCATTTTTAGACCTTCTCGCTTGAGTCTCTCCAGCGCTGGAAAGCTTTTCTAATATTAATGAGCATCCTAAAGCTCTTGCTTGATCATAACCCTTCTTTTTTGAGTGATATTCCATGAACTTTTCTCTTTTGTAATGTCTCTCAGCCATATCTCTTTGTTGTTTACTTCACCTTTAACATGTCAGATCTGGTTAGGCATGTGGGTAACTGAATATGTGATTTTGTGTTTTTTCAGCTAACACACATGAATTCACTAATGACCAAACATACAGTCACCATTCGGACCAAACCAGAGGAGAGAGAATGGAGGAGAGAGGAGATGTATGAGCATAATTTTTCTGTCTTTCTTAATCATATTAGAGACTTAGTAACTACTATCTGGTTTTTAACGAACTCTTTTAGGTCGTAAGCTCTCTGTAAAGTAATGCATAGTCGCATAATACAATGATTATACTCCAATAGCAGCCTTTAAATACGAGAGTAGAAAATGTTGAAATGCTGAATGCTTCAGTTTCCTTTAGAATACGATAATACTTAGGGCCAGATTTACTAACAGCTTGCGCCAGTGCAAACCCTCTTTTGGTGTTAAACTACTGTCAGGATTTACTAATGACACGCAGGGCAAAATTAACGCTAAAAAGGTGTGGACTGAGTTGTTTTTGCGGCTGACCTTATTGCATATGTATTTGTACGAGTTTCTGAACATATTGTTTGCCAAGCCATGTTGGCCTATATGTGTACGTGTTTGTCAGATTACATGTAACAAGTTGCGCCGGTGTCGATCCACACCTTATGAGCATCAGCTCTGCTTATTTGCGACCCAACGCTAATTTGCACTGCTCTTAGTAGATTGCGCTGGTCATTATGTAAATTATTTGACTGCGTCTGTGTTCTTTAATTGGCGCATCAGTAGTAGATCAAGCGCAAAACTTGCCACTCCCATTGCCGCATTTGTGGAATTGAGCTCTCGTTTAGTAAATCTGCCCCTTAATCATGAATAACATACATATTTTTGTATGTAAATAACAATCAGAAATGGTATTTGAAATTAATAAGGATCAATAAATAAATATTGTTACAAATAACATAAGAAATTAAATTAATTTATTTTGATTGCTTTTATTTGACATGCACAACACAGGCCAATGCACACAGATTTGCACTGTTTAGGACGGAGTCGTGTTGAAGAGCCGCTAACAAAGCAATTTATTTACATGATGTTCTCTTTCTTAAATGTAAGAGTGTAAATGCCAGCATTAACATACTGTCATGTGAAAAAGAAAGCATACCCTCTTTGGATTCTAGAGTTTTAGGTATCAAGACATTAAAAATCATCTGATCCTTAGCAGGTCTTAAAATTAGGTAAATACAACCTCAGATAAGAAACAACACAATATATTACACAGTCATTATTTAACAAAAAATAATGCCAAAATGGAGAAGACATGTATGAAAAACTAAGTACACCGCATGATTCAATTGCTTGTTGAACCACCTTTAGCAGCAAAAATTAAAGTGAACGTTTTTTGTATGACTCTCACTTCATTGTGGACGAATTTTTATCCCACTCTTCTTTACAACGTTATTTCATTGAGGTTTGTGTGGTTTTATGCACAACTTTCTTAAGGTCATTCAACAGCATTTCAATCGTGTTGAGGTCTGGATTTTGACCGGGGCACTACAACACCATGACAGCACTTTTCAGTCATTCTGTTGTAGATTTGCTGGTGTCCTTGGGATCATTGCCTTGTTGCACGAACCAATTTCGGCCAAAATTAAGCTGTTGGAGAGATGGCTTTAAATTTGACTAGAATACTTTTATATACAAAGTCGACTCAATGACTGCAAGGTTCCCTGGTCCTGTGGCTGCAAAAAAGCCCAAATCATCACCCCTTCACCAGCATGCTTGACAGTTGGTTGGAGGTGTTTGTGCTGATATGCTGTGTTTGGTTTTCTCCAAACATCGCACTGTGCATTACAGCCAAACATTTTCACTTTGGTCTTGTCTGTCCAAAGGACATTGTTCCCGAAGTCTTGTGGTTTGTTCAGATACAACTTTGCAAACCTTCTTTTTTTAGAGAGAAGAGGCTTTCTCCTGGCAACCCTTCTAAACAAGCCTTGTTCAGTCTTTATCTAATTGTACTGTCATGAACTTTAACATTTACTGGTGCCTCTAGAGTCTGAGATGTAGTTCTTGGGTTTTTTTTGTAATTTCTCTGAGTATAGCACACTGACCTTGGGGTGAATTTGCTGGGATGTACACTCCTGGGAAGATTGACAACTGTCTTGAATGTTTTACCCCTTCCAGATTGATGGGCAGCAACAGTTGCTTCTCTAAAATCATTGCTGATGTCTTTCCTCCTTGGCATTGCATTAACACACACCTGAATGCTCCAGACTTCAGACAGCAAACTGCCAAAACTTCAGCTTTTATAGAGGTGGTCACACTTGCTGATTATCAATTAATCAAGGAATTTTGATTAGAAGCACCTCTTAATTCCTATGGAAGCAGTAAGTGTGTACTTAGCTTTTCACATATGGTTTCTTCTTCTCTTCTAGGCTAGGCTAAACTAGGCACAGCTGGTGAAAGTAACCCCAGATATTAGTCTGTTTTAGTATGCTTGTCTGTATATATTCAAGGCTATTTGTGCATTTTTAAATGTTGCATGCTGTTTCACACATACACAGAGTGGAATCTCTCACTAGTGAGGGAATGGAAACCCTGCAGATTGCTCGAAATCTTGGAGGGAAAATCTGTCGCCCAAAATCTGCCCATATAAGCTGTTCCAGGCCGACTTTCTGTCATTGCATTGCTTGATGAAACCTTATATATGCTTCAGCTTTTATTGGCACTATTTTTGTGTCTGTAAAAGAAATACAGCTATGGAAAAAATTAAGAGACCTCTTAACATTGATTTCTGAACTTGGAGTGGTCTCTTAATTTTTTCCATAGCTGTATATTAACTAACTGGCCAATATGTCGGAAATATAAGTTACTCTGTACTAATTTCTTATTTATAAGAACTATTGTATAAAAACAATATTACACTTGCAGTCGTTTTGTAGCTCTGAATATAATCACAGATGTGAATAACTGTAGCATGAGGCCATGGAAGTATTCAGTGTTGCTTAAGTGTGTAAGATTGAGATATTTATATAGCTGGGTGCTTTTGTTCCCGAATATCAGCTCAGCTGTCATAGATATGAAGCCATAGACCATCACAGCCATGCTGCTGATATTCATAAAAAAACAACAAAAAACAGCACAATTGTGAATATGATATTGCTTCTATACATTTTATAAATTTTATTTTGTTGCTTCTATACATGTAAAATGTACATTTTAGAGACAATTTTGCCACTTTGTCTGTGACAAATTTATTGGCAATTTATTCAAGGTGGAGGAGTGAGTTTTGTGATCCTACGAACCCGGGAATGCAAACGAACCTACGATCTTACGAACCCAGGAATGCAGATGTAAATAAAATCTCATGTGCTTGGAATAATAAGAACAAATTTAAAATTTATTTAAAATAATAGGATATAATATCCTATTTATTATTTGATCACCTAAATATTTTGTTTAAAAAATAGGAAGGTAGACACGCTGTAGTTAAAATGATTTTCTGTGTTGCATTTTATCTCAAAATAATGTGTCATTTTAAAAATGTGGAAATTAGCAGAAATAAGTAAATGCAACCTCTTATTTACATGAGGTAAACAAAAAGCTGCTTGGTTTATATATTTAATTTATATAATTATATATTATAAACATTTTAAAATTGTATGGCATACCTATTTCAAATGTTTACAAGCTTTTTTTTCCTCGTCTTTTTGCTCTTAACAGCTCCTACATGCTGAGATGGAGCAGTGATGAAATATTGTTCTTGTAAATACTTTCCAGTTATTGTACGGTGCTCCACAGTGGTCAAAAGGATTTAAACGATGAATTTTGAATTTATCTCTTCTTGTAAACTGATGTGGATTCAGAGAGCAATTAAATTATCACATGACCTTGGATTTTTACACGGTGGCGAGAGAAACACTGACACCAAACATTGACATTCTGGATTTGGACAGCAATAAAATCACAGATTAGCCTTTGTAAATGTTGAAAATACCTTGCGTCCCTATGAGAAACAATAACCGTCCAAATAGGGCTTTACTTAACAACAATCACTTAACCTACAGACAATCATTATTCCTACAGAAAAGGGTACTGAAAAATGCACAGACTGACAGTCTGTCTGGAACACACAAACACAGACAAGAAGAGTGATGCAAACAAAGAAAGGTCCCAGTTTGGACTTGCACTGGTCTTGGAATGCTGCTAAACCAATCAGATTTTAGGACCATTACTAAATGTTGTATAACTCTAAATACAGACTAGGACTTTTCCCACTTACAATTGTTAAAGGGTTATTAAGTACTCACCCTCATGCCGTTCCAAACCCGCAAGACCTTCGTTCATCTTTGGAACACAAATTAAGATATTTTTGATGTCCAAGAGGTTTTTTCATCCTCAGTAGTAAAAGTAGTAAATACATTGTTAAAATAGTCAACTTGACTACAGTGGTTCAACCTTAATGTTATGAAATGACAAGAATACTTTTTCTGTGCAAAAACAAAACAAAAAAAATATAGCTGCAAGCAGCGATGATGGGACCAAGCCCCGGCACCACCGCCACCCCGGTGGCTTCAGGTCAACTGTGCATGTCAGGCAATAGGTATTTAAAATGGGTAAATGTAAAGGAATTATGTGAAGATATGAGACTCTTGCTCTTTCCCTTTTTGTTAATACTTTAATCGCTCGCCTTGGCAACACCATTTGAAATATCCGATCACAGTTTAACATCAAATTGGTGTCTTGCCACCAAAGTTTGGTGTGAATCGTATGAATCACGTAGGAGGAGTAGTGAAAAATTAAGATCCTGATTATTAAAAAAATACACATTCAAACCTAAATATCTGACTACCTGTTGGTCAGAGCTAATGACTGTAAATTAGAAAGTTGTCCGGCTCAATGAGAGCAATATATGTACCGAGTTTGGTGACTGTAGGTAAAACTACCCCCTCCACACACACACTTTTGTCAAAATGTGGTGCTACAGAGCTCCCTCTCCATGCCTGTTTTAGGCTTTGCCCATGTGTACTGGCTGACCACTGTGATGTGTGTGTTGAGTTTCATGTAATTTGAAGCATGCTAAGAACCTCAAAAAATTTTATATGTTGCCATAACAACAGTATTTAAGATAACTAAAATCCTTTCACAGGTCTACATCTGCTGTGTTTTGTCATTATACTAATGAAGTTTGAAGTGTATCGGATAAAATTGAGAGGGTGATTTCAAAGCATTTTGAATGCGACACACTTCATCCTGCCAGTTGGTGGTGCTATAACTTAGACTCACAATAGTCAAATCAATGTGATTGGCTTCCTACAACAAACACAGAGCTGACGTTTTGTCCAAATCAGTCAATGTATGCCAAAGTTATAACACACTTCCTGTTTCCCTTTTTTCACCATATATTTGTTGCCTCGCCATGGCTTCATGTTGACCGAGTTTGGATGAGCTTGGATAAATGCCTTTATTTTGTAATTCAAATATTCATAGAAAAAGTCAAGCCCTAAGGGATTTTTCTTTCATTCACAGCAATGAAAGTGTTAAACTCTAACCATCAAGTGTGAAATTGACTCACAGACAGACACACACACACACACACACACACACACATGCACAGAAAGAGGGAGACAGAGTGATAATCAGAAGATTTAACAACATTTTAAATAAAAAATAAAATCTAAATTGTGACAGAAAGTAGTATTTTATAATGTTTAAATATACATGCTGATGCAGTGTGAAATAAATGGAAATGATTGCACTTTAAATCACTGTTTAAACAAAAAAGATTTATCCAACCCTGTTTAAAAATAGGCCTTTGGTGCCATCCTTTGGTTATACAATATATTACATTTGTTTTCATTTCATCTCAAACAGAGCACTAATTTGATTATTTTTAAGTTAAACATACTACATTAATTGAAAAAGAAACTCAAATGTGTTTTTTCTTCGCCCTTTCAGGGCTTGGGCCCTAATTAAAGCTGCAAGCAGCGATGAAATGGCCCTTGCACACGTGCCACCGCCACTTGGTGGTTTTAGGAAAACAGAGCACAGTGGGCAATAATCATTTAAGTATATAAATATAGGAGGACTACGTCAGTCATTTGTATTTGTCACACTTCCTGCTACCAGCTGGTAGAGATTTGACTATAACAAAATTTTGGCATGTAGATGTCTTTAGGCCAGGGCACTTATTATTTGAAGTTTGAGGTAGATTGGACATTATATGCTTGACTACAACAACGTCCTGTTTTATGACAATATTAGCATGCTTTAGCACTCAGCTAAGTGTTTCTAGCATGTTTTAGAATGTTTCTAGCATGTTTAGCACACTCAATTGCATATATAGTATGTTGCCAGTAGTGCATCACAGTGTTAAACACATCACTTCCTGTTGCCAATGGGTGGCGCTATTGCTATAACTGAATATTGTCATGTAGATGTGTTCAGGGCAGGACTCAAACATGTGAGGTTTTGGGTAGATTGGACATTTGTATGTCTGAGTTACAACAACTTCCTATTTCGTGGCATTGATCATTAGCTCTTGGCCAAGTGTTGCATGATTTAACATGTTTCTAGCATATTTGGTACTTTGTGGCATATTTAAATGTGTTTCAGTGAGTGAATTACAGTGTAAAGCATGCCATTACCTGTTTCCAACAGGTGGCGCTATGACTAACTGAATAACTGCATGTAGATGTCTTCAGGCCAGGACTCTTATCAAATGTGTAGTTTGGGGCAGGTTGGACATTGTATCCCTGCCTTAGAACAGCTTCCTGTTTCATGGCAAAACATCAAAAGTTTCCAGGCCGCTACTGACACGCCGTTCAACGAAAACTCAAGATCTTTGCAATTTAACATCGCTAAGGCCTTAAGATTAGACTGACCAAATATGATGTTGTTCTGGTTAAATCTTAATGAGTTAATCACAGTGTAAAACATGACATTTCCTGTTGCCTGCAGGTGGCGCTATGAATGAAATTGAATATTCGCATATAAATGTCTTCAGGCCAGGACTCTAATAAAACGTGAAGTTTGGGGCAGATCGGACATTGTATGCCGAGTTACAGCAACTTCCTCATGGCGAAACATCGAATTTTGTCAGGCCACCACGAACACACTTCTCAGCGAAAACTATTTATTATTCATAATGGAGTTGGAATTGGAATATCCATTGGTATTCATATTCAGTGAACTGCGAACAGGTGCGCGTGATAGAAGGGAGCGCGAGTGCATGGACATATTAACGCGAAGGGCCTTGCATCACCAGTGCAGACCACCATCAGAAGCTGAAAGCATGCCTGGCCTCAGCGATTTACCTGACTGAATTTGGTGAGTGATGGTTTCAGGCCCCGATTGGCTAATCGGGAGCACCGGGAGAATTCCCGGTGGGCCGGTCTGTTTATTTGGCCGCGAGGGCCGGTGTTGTCAGGTACTGGGTTGAAATACGGCCCAGGGCGGCATGGGGCACCCGCGCAAGAAAAAACAAACAAACGAATGCGCGATCGGGTTTTTACCGCTCATTTGCACGCAACGTCAATGATATCATGTCACTCTGTGGGTAAATTAACCTGGTCGGGAGGGACTCAGAGTGTGCGCTCGGAGAAGACAGCTCACTCAAAAGTATACCATAAGAAGGGATGAGGTGATGTCTGTAGGGACAGCGGGACAAGTACTAAATCAACGCTAAATTATGGTAAGGCAAAAGGTCTAAGCCACCAGAGGCCGATTTAAGTAACGTAAATAAATAAAAAGGAAGAAGGGAAAACATGCAAAAGATAAAGGCATGTATGCAGCTTACTCATATCGTAATAATAGTAGGTAAATAATAAAATATGGCCTATCACTTATGTTATGTTGCTTGCTATGCTATTACACATTGGCCAACAATATTCATTTTTTCTGTCCAACTAGCTTAACCAGACAGTAAAATGTGATTTTGTAACATGTAACTTTTTTTTTAAACAAACATGATAGCCTACTTTAATATTTTACTGTAAAGTTGTGCAATTTTGTAGGATTTATGGTATTTTGTTTTATTTATTTGCCCCAATTTGTAATAATTTAAGTATATACATTTATATAAAATAGCAAAATTTTATGTTAAATTCACTTTAATAAAGATCTACATTTCTAAATTTCATTCATAGTGATAGACATGAAAAATGTGTCTGGGTTTAGTGGACGATTACTGCCATCTACTGGAAAGCAAACACTTAATTAAATTAAAATTAAAATAACATGAATTTTTAACTACAGCCACAAGATGGCTAGAGAATTAATCAATGGTTCACATTATAAAATCATTATTATAACTATAAAAATAAATTTATATCAAATTTTAGCATTTTTTGTACTATCATGGGTATGTAAAGATATTTTTGAAAAATACAATTAATTACAAGGCTGTAGAGAACAGTGCACTATTGCAGACTTATATACTGAGGTTTTATTAATATAGTCAGTCGTGAATTAAAGTGGGCCGGTCTAATGCTGCGTTCACACCGAACGCGTCTGGGGCGTCAAATTCGCGCTAGACGCGTCTAATTGGACGCTTGAACATTTTGAAGTCAGACGCGCGTAAAATTCGCTCAATTCGCGCGTCTAAACAAAGTGTGTTCAGACGCGAATTCGCGTCATGGGAGGGGCTTTCATCTGTTTCTGCACAGATCCTCTGAATAAACAAATAATCTCGTCAGGTTGAAACCTGTAGCGGCAATTTAACTCGGTTATGTCGGCCGACTTTTGCTAGCTAGAAGGTGGGCTAATATCAACGGCTAAAATCATGCAAAAAGTTTTACAACTAACCAGATTGTCCGATTTCTTTGCTTATTCTCTTCCAGGCAAGGTCCTTTTTATTCCTGTCTCGATAAAAATATAATGACACATCATAGAGCTCAGGGTGGCCACACACAGCGACATCTTTGTTCTGGTCTCCACTGCTGATCACATCATAAACACGTTACTACCAAAGCAGAGTCCCTGATTGGTTAACGCACTGCAAATTTACGCCAAAGTTCAGATTTTTCAACTCGGGCGTTTGGGCGTCAGACGCTCAATTCACGCGTCAGCCGCGTGAACGCTCAATTCGCGCCACGCCATTCGCGCGTCAACGGCCGATTCGCGCCGCAGGACACCTAGACGCGCGTTTACATTGACTTAACATGTAAATCAGACGCCTCAGACGCCCCAGACGCGTTCGGTGTGAACGGAGCATTAGGCATGAAACTGCAGGGCTGAAAATGAGTCCCAATCCGGCCCTGGATGGTTTCAATAATTTTAATATTTTCTGCTAAGTTAAGTTACCCAGGAGCTCTGTTGACATAGACTTGGCTAACGTTAGCTACAGCTTGATGAATTGAGTCATTGAACACAGCAGGAGAGAATGCAACGTTAGCCAGCTAGCTAAAGCTCTGGTGGAAAATTATTAGCTAACGCTACCGTTTTTGAGGAGGTAGATTTTGAGGTGAGGGGACTGACAAGGCAGAAGGTAAAGTGGTCCATCGTTCTATCAATAAGCAGAACTGCCAAACTGTACGCAATTTACATAGTGGATACGCATTTTGACTTCAAAGTACGCTGGTACGATTTGTCACTCTAAACTACGCAAAAACCTGGTGACGCCTCTGTGCACGCGCAGTCCTCAAATCAAGCAACAGCAAAAGAAGAAGAGTTCGACCAATCATAGCGCTAGGTTTTTCCCCCAGATAGCAAGTGGGGATGATTGACAGATGCGTAAAGCCTATCGTTAAAAAGAGACTGAAAATCGACACCAATAAAGATTCGCTCGATCCCCCTTCATAATACTTAGTAAGGAGGCCATAATCTTTTTTGACTAATGGCTGAAGTTTCTCCAGCTCTCCCCAGGTTGGCAAAAAAAGCATTTCAAAATGACTGATGCTTTAAAATATGGAATATTTAAATTTTTCTTCTGGGGGAGCATGCCCCCGGACCCCCCTACAGGGGTAATATCCTTCTCACCTTTTTCACCCCTAACCCGTTTTCATGCCTGTTATCTGATAAAATCTCTAGGAGGAGTTTGTTAAAGTATAATGTCTTGAAATGGCAAAAACTGCTATGATTTTGCTCCCAGGGCCTTTTTTTTTAGTTATTGGGCTCTTACCTGTGTCTACTGAATTTCATAATTGTACGTGAAACGTAGTGCCAAGGGTGCTTAGTTGAAATTTTGTAGGTGGCGCTATCAAGCCATTTTGCCACACCTAATTCTGAAACCCATATCACATGTATATTTTCACCACTTGAGTTTTCGAGCATATTTAGGCCCTCAAAAATGCAGTTCATTTCAGAGAAGAAGAAGAATTGACCGAGCAATTACAATAGGGTCCTCACACCATCGGTGCTCAGGTCCTAATAAAAATAATTCTTAGGAAAACAATAGGGCCTCCGCTCCTTTGGGACTTGGGCCCTGGGCACTTATAACCCTTAGAAGATCAATAGGGCCTTCACCCTTTCAGGGCTTGGGTCCTAATAATAATAATAATAATAATAATAATCCTTAGGAAAACAATAGGGCTTCCGCTCCTTTGGGGCTTGGGCCCTAATAACAACTTTATTCAACAAATTCGTCTCTCCACTGTCATTCTCCTACGCTATTTTTGTTGTAAGCGCTTCCAGGTTCTACATCAGAACACCGACTCAGTATTGGTTGACGTCTGTTCACGTGAGCAGTACAATGCATGTGTGTGATGCTGACGCAGGAGTCGGCCAATAATGAGTCAGTGTTCGGACGTGAACATGGAAGCGCTGAACTGCGTTCACTGTCAACTGTGTATGAGTCTGACAGCGGAGTGACGAATTTGTTGAATAAAGTTGTTATTTTTGTTTTGTTTTTGTGCACAAAAAGTATTCTTTCACTTCATAATATTAAGGTTGAACCACTGTAGTCACGTTGACTGTTTTAATGATGTTTTTACCACTTTTCTGGATTTTGAATATGGTAATTTTGTTGCTTTCTATTGAGGATAAAAAAAACCTCTTGGAATTCATCAAAAATATCTTAATTTGTTTTCCGAAGATGAACAAAGTTCTTACAGGTTTGGAACGACATATGGGTGAGTACTTAATGACATAAATTTCTTTTTTGGGTGAACTAACCCTTTAACCATATTTGATTAGTCTTACTAAAAGCTATTTATCATGTTAAAATTGAAGGGCTGGGTATAAATACAGATTTCCCAATTCAGTACAATTCCATTTCACAAGCTATATTTCAGTGTCTGTTTTGCTTGCATATGGAGGAAAAAAAAATTTATCTGATTTAGCTGCAAATATCACAGGGCAGTGTTTCAGGCTGATTCAAACCAGTAAAACTTTTTTTAACTATTCATTCAATGTTGCATTTTATGTTTATTTATTTTGTCTAAAATAAACATAGCTTTGTTTATGTTTCACAACCCCAGGGAAAAATTATTTCTTTTATCATGGCACTGAAGATTCAACGAAAAAAGAAAATATTAATTTTAAAAATGAAAAAAAAAGAAAAAAAAAAACATCAATTCAATATCAGGGTAGTTCAAATAAATATAATAATTAATCTGAAAATCAATATTTTTACCCAGCCCTATCTGAATGATTCATTCTGTTGTTCTTGTTTTGAAGTAACACACAGATAATGACTGATACCGGTGTCTATTCTTCAGGGTGGGTACTCCATGTTTATTCAGCTGATGCCGATAGTTGTGCTGGTCTTGGTCTCAGTCCTCAGCCAGATGTTGGTGTCCACACCTCCTTATAGCCTTTACTCCAGACCGTATGTCATAATACTTTACAATACATGCCTCATACTACTATACAATCTATGCTTTAGATCATGTGTAATAATGCTTTATGACATATGCTTCACAATACCTACAAACTTCAGATAGTATGTAATAACTCTATTTGTGATATGGGGTTAGAAATGTGATATGTTGCATGCCTGCAATTAATGGATTGTATGGAGTCAAATTAATGCCTTAAAGTTTTGCACAAAAATAAAGTTTTGCAAAACAAAACAAAAAAAGAATTGAGCAATAAAAAATGTTTTGCAAACAAAAATAAAGAATTGCAAAGGAAAAATAAAGTATTGAGCAGAAAAATAAGTTTTGCAAACAAAAATAATACATTGCAAAATAAAATAACGTAGTGCAAAAATAAAAATATAATCACTTACAAAAATCAATGACAGCTGTAATCCTATTTTATCTTTGCCACATATTTTTCATGCTCAAACCTACTAAATCATTTGCAACGCTCATTTTGTTCTGCGTTTCAGTCAAGCGTGCGCTCACAATACCGGTTTTCCTTTGCGCTGCACTTTTCTGTGCGGTTCTCTTTATGGCACTGGTTTGACGTGGGGGTGTAGTCAAGAAACGGGGGCACGCCCCTGCGAAACACGTCATCGGCAGGAGACGCAGATCGCACCAGAATAGATCAAGCATAGAGACAGAGCGCATTTATTATAATCTGAAAACCACGCCCACCGGGGGGGAAAACAATCCAACCATCTCCATTGACTTTGTATTGCGTGAGGCTGCCTTCTCGTCTTTTCTGACTCATTACAAAAAAAACAGAACAATGCCTAAAGCTGCTGTGTGACAAGGTGTACAGCTAACAAGCTAAAAAACCCAGAAATATGTTTTTATAAGCTGTCGACCCCAAAAAACGAATGTTTAAGGACACAAATGTGGATACAGGCAGTGAAACAGAGCGCAACGAGTCATATTACTATAAGAAATGCACTGGATGGGGTCGTAATCGGCGACAACATATGCTAAACAAACCAACAAAAACAAACCATTCATTATTTTTAACCATGTCAAAGAATTATTTCACCTGTCGCCGATTACGTTCCCCTCCAATGCATTTCGCAGAGGCGTGCCCCCGTTTCTTGACTCCACCCTCACGTCAAACCAGTGTCATAAAGAGAACCGCACAGAAAAGTGCAGCACAAAGGAAAACCGGTATCGTGAGCGCACGCTTGACTGAAACGCAGAATAAAATGAGCGTTGCAAATGATTTAGTAGGTTTGAGCATGAAAAATATGTGGCAAAGATAAAATAGGATTACAGCTGTCATTGATTTTTGTAATTGATTATATTTTTATTTTTGCACTACTTTATTTTATTTTGCAATTTATTATTTTTGTTTGCAAAACGTATTTTTTTCCGCTCAATACTTTATTTTTCCTTTGCAATTCTTTATTTTTGTTTGCAAAACATTTTTTATTGCTCAATTCTTTTTTTTTTGTTTTGCAAAACTTTATTTTTGTGCAAAACTTTAAGGCATTAATTTGACTCCATAGGATTGTCTAAAACTGTTGATATTATTTAAACACTTGTGTTGTGTTGCTAGAAAGTTCAAAAGGCTGACTCTTATCTGACTTAATCATATTAAAGCTTAAACCCTCACTTTTCTTTGTGCAAAATTTCACTAAGTGTATCTGTGTGTGTGTGTGTGTGTGTGTGTGTGTGTGTGTGTCTGTTTGTGTCTGTCTGTGTCTGTATGGGGGTAGGATTGTAGCAAAATTCCAAATAAATAGATTATGATCCACAAATAAATGTAAAGATATTCACAAAAAATAATCATATCCACAAATGAAAGAAAGCAATTCACAAATGTACAGGTGGTGATTCACAAATAAATGCAGGCAGAATTGTGCTTGTGACATAAAAATATATTTGTGAATATGTTTTTTATTAGCAAATCTCATTTTATTTATTTGTGAATTCAGTTATTTTTTTGTGAAACTCCTAACATACAGTTGTGGATCTCATTCTATTCGTTTGTGGATACGATTATTTTTCTGTGAATATCTTTACGTTTATTTGTAGAGCATAATCTATTTATTTGGAATTTTGCTACAATCCTACCCCCATATGTCTGTGTGTGTCTGTGTGTTTGAGTTAAATATATATTTACTCCTGGGCAAAAGGAAAAAAAAGGAAAGAAAAAGAGAGAGAGAGATAAAAAACAAAAAACCAATGGGCCAAGACAAAAAATGGCTAAGCACTAAGCTTTTAATTGTCTTAATCACAAATTATTAGTCAGGAAATTAGCAGAATTTAAGCAAATGCACTACTTTTAAAAAGCCATTGCTGTCTGCGAAAAAAAAAAAAAAAAAAACTTCAAAGACAGAATTAAGTTATTGCCAGAATATGGGAATTTGATTCATTGTGGTTCAGCAGAGTTGTGTGATGATGCTCCAGAGCAGTGTCTTGTGACAGTATCTCCTGTCAAGTAGGGTTGTACTCAAGTCTACCTTTGTAGAGTCTATGACAAGTTCAAGACCAGGACTAGTCGAGACCGAGTCAAGACCGAGTCCAAGTCAAGACTGAGCAAATCCAAATGAGACAGTCAAGACAGAGACAGAAAAAAAAGAATCCTCCACATACCACATACTTAACTATTGATCATTTATGTGATGAGAGAGACCGCATATATTCTATTCTAAGATAATAATTTTGCATTATTATTTGTAATGATCAAAAAGCATGTGCAGAGTAACAACCCTGTAAAATCAAATTAGGCCAACAAGCAAAATAATCTGCTAGTGGGGTAAGCAAAATAATCTGGTTTTTGATTTGAAATTATTATTTTACCCCACTGTCAGATTATTTTGCTTGTTTTAAGGAAAAAATACTTATTTTTCATATTGACTTATTTTTGACTTATTTCTCATTTTTACTTGTCTGGAAAATGCTTCTTGATTTAAGAATTGTTAGATATTTGGACTAGAATCAAGACAAAAAGCATTTTTTTGCAGTGTAATAAGTAGAATACTTTCAACCATTGTTATTATTATTATATTTCAGCAGCTTGACTGTTAAAGTTTAGCATGTGCAGGATGATGATGCCAATCACATCAGCCAATGTTATTATAGGAAAAATAGAAACTCTTGCTAATTTAGTTGTTATAGCACAAAATGTAAAAGAGGGGTAAGTTGGCCCCCTAAGTGGGGGTAAGAAGGCCCCCTTGGATAAACTTTTACAGAAAAAAAAAATTTTTTTTGATTATACTTCTTATTAATATTTATATATATTTTTTTAAAATATTTAATTATTGTAACATACTAAATCAACTATTTTAAATTTAATTTGACAAAGCATAATCTGAGTAAAAGAGATTTGAAAGGTAAAAGTATTTAATGTCATCTTACCCCAAGGATCTAATTATATCTTTTTAATAAATACTGTCACTATTGATGTGTCCATAAATCCCTCATTAACAAACAGACACAAAAAAAAACTATTCACCATTTTCCAGAGACACAAAATTAGATCAGTTAACCTCAAAACTGATTCAGCTGACTAAATCTCACAAATGTAGATATGATGAACAAAACTAAAAATAGCATAGCCATTTATTTCAGTGTTGAGATGAGATTTTGTGCCATCTATGGTCAGGGAAAAAAAATAAAACATAAGGTGTGGGGGTCATCTTGCCCAGGGGGCATCTTACCTCATGTTACCCTAATACCTAATATTAAGAAAGAAAATCTGAATATATATATATATTAGGGTTCTAGCAGTTTATGCGCATATACCCTTAAATTCTGAATTTTAATACAGTGCCTTTAAAACTGTGTAATGGTTGTGATCTCTGCTCCTTCACATCTAGGTCCACAGGACAGACTGTTAAGAGACAAACAGAGAACCTGCATGTGGACTATTTTGTCACCAGAGATTTCAAATCAGAATACAAGGGTTCAGCTTTACTAAAGATTGAGAAGAATGTAGAGGAGGATTATGTTTCTAATGTCCGTAACAACTGCTGGAAGGAAAGACAGACAAGTATGTGTCATTATTTAATTTTTACCCTCTTATTGTTCTATTAAAGGGATAGTTCACCCAAAAATGAAAATTCTATCATAATTTACTCACCCTCAAGTTGTTCCAAATCTGTATAAATGTCTTTGTTCTGCTGAACACAAAGGAAGATATTTTGAAGAAAGTTTGTAACCAGGCCACTTTGGGGCACCATTGACTTCCATAGTAGGAAAAAACTACTATGGAAGTCAGTGGTGCCCCAAAACTGTTCAGTTTAACACATTCTTCAAAATATCTTCCTTTGTGTTCAACAGAACAAAGAAAATTATACAGATTTTGAACAACTTGAGAGTGAGTAAATGATGATAGAATTTTCATTTTTGGGTGAACTATCCCTTTAAGGGTCTTATATGCTTTGAGGTCCTAATAAAATTAATTTGAAACCATATACGCAAATGTAATATTTTTTACATCATGTCATCCCCTTCAGAAACAGATCTGCTGTATGCTGCTAAGGTCTACAGAGATGAAAGACTACAGCGAAAGGCTGAGCTCATGACCATGGAGAACTGCAAAGAGCTGGACAGATTAAACAACCTATTCCGTGGTGGATAAACCTCATCTGAAACTAAGAGACATTTAGGAATATAAGACACCATGGTATAAATGTATTGTTTGGTTGTTGTTGTTTTTGTTTGTTTGTTTGTTTGTTTTTAAAAAAAAAAACATTATTATAGAAAAAAAAGTTAAGTCTCTCATCTTCTTCTGAAATATGCTTTACTCAGAAATAAATTCAGAAAGAGATCATTTTTACCCAGCACCATCAATCCATTTTTTCTTTTTATAAATATGTCTCTATTATGTCTAACTTTACTAAACAGTGAAAAATGGGCCTAGAAGTTCTATACTTGAATCACAACCTTTTTTTCTTTCTTCTTGACTTTGAACCCAAACTTGCATTGACTCCATGTCAATGTTGTTCTCCTTGCCAAGTTTTAACAGTGCTACTAACTTGAAGAGATCACTATTTTGAATCTTAATGAACCTTAAATTTATGAAATATAAGCTTTTAAATAGAGGACTACTCCGTTCTTATTCAGAACAAAAATTATGATATTTTTAATATCATTCAATTAAAAGTCCACACAACTAAAAGTTTCACACATTGAAAAGATACCATAAAAGTAATCCATATGAATCAAACATACAGAACCACATTAATATAGGCTTTTAATCATTTATAAACATAAAAAAAAAAAAGAAAACCTCACTTACATGGATTTGACCAAATATGGTAAACATGGAAGCAAAACCATGCTTGCTTGATGTATGAGGTCAAACCTCTTTGGTTCTTGCTCATCAAGCAAGCACAGTTGAGCTTTGATTAAACATCTCAATTCAAATGGATTATTTGGTAACACTTTAT
Organism: Megalobrama amblycephala; assembly: GCF_018812025.1. Classification (NCBI taxonomy): domain Eukaryota; kingdom Metazoa; phylum Chordata; class Actinopteri; order Cypriniformes; family Xenocyprididae; genus Megalobrama; species Megalobrama amblycephala. The sequence continues at coordinate 759,321 of NC_063062.1, forward strand.
AACTCTTGCTATGAATCATTAGTTAAGCATTAGTAAATAACTAATTCATCATTTATAAAGCATTGTCCCTACATTAATAAATTGTTCCGAAAAGAACAAAAAGAACAAAGCATTTATAGCTGTATTTATAAACTGCTTACTTATGTCTAACAAAGTTTTATAAATGATTAATTTGCTATTTGCTAATGCTTAACTAATGATTCATAGCATGCAGTGTTGTTATGTGCCTTGCTGCAGAGACGAGTCGAGTACAGATATCCACAATAAGATAGGTTTTAATAGTAAACAAGGAACAGAGATACAGTGTAACACATTAGCAAACAAGATCACAGACAAGAAGTGCAGGGAGTGAGTCCAACTTAAAGGGAGTGCTGACAAGGACAACAGGTGCTGGGAATCCGGGGAGATGGCGGGAAGACTGATGAGGGAAGTGCAGACACGTGTGGAGAACAGGAGGATGCTGGGAACTGGAGTCCGGGAAGGTGTGAATGTAACGTGTTAACAAGTGTTATCGATCATTTAAATGATCTTGCATTAAAGTTTTAGTTGTGTGGACTTTCAATGGATGGACAGAAATGATGAAAGAATACAGTATTTTCACTTGTGTTCTGAAGATAAAAAGTCTTATGTGTTTGGAACCACATGAGAGTGGGTAAATGATGACAGAATTTTCATTTTTCTTTTGGTGAACTATCCCTTTAAAAAACAAAATGTTTTTTCTTTGTTTAATCATTTATCTCAAATTATTCTCCTCCTTAAAATTCTATTCATTTAACACTGTTATTTTTGAGATATAACATCAGTGACGTACAAAAGATAAGTAGCACATGCTACTAAATTGCCTAATTACACCTAGTGAAACAAAATGTTAAAAGTATTCATAGTCAGTGTTGGGGGTAGTAACGCATTACAAGTAACTTGAGTTATGTAATCAGATTACTTTTTTCTTTTTAAATTTACAACAAAATATCTAAGTTACTTTGATTTCCCCTGCATTGACTGACAGCTCTCCTGTCATCATGTTGAGAGAAATCATGAGTAAGTGTAGTGGCATGGTGTGTGCTGTGTAAACATGATGGTTATTATAGTTCTAGACTAAATGTGAGCATTCATTTTCTCATCTCACTTGCACAAAAACAGAGTCAGTATTCCTCAAAATGAATAAAACGGTGAAATGCAATCTCAGAATATTATGCAAACCTGCAATAATTAAATGTATCAAATTAAACAAATATACTTTATTTAATCTCACTTTATTAACCAATGACTTTGCTGCTGACCTTCGATGATCTAAATCAGCTATAATAATAAGCAAAAATTACTTACATTTTTTTTTTTTACTTTTGATTTTAATTACTTTAAAAATCACTTTTTTTTTGGCTGAACTAAGTGTGTTGAACTCCTGCATCCTCTTCTTCTTCAATCCAGAATCCCAGCACAGTGGAAAGTTTTGTTTGAGCTGCGCCCTCTACTGTACAGGCATGAATTTTCTTCAGCCTGAGGCTTATTCATTACAATTTTGTTGTGAAAGGGCCTTTACATTTGCCAAAAATATATGTTTTTTTTATGTTATTATAAAACAAACGAGCAAGCCCAACCCATGTGCGAAAAAGTAATGCAAAAGTAACACAACACATTACTTTCCATAAAAAGTAACTAAGTAACACAATAAGTTACTTTTTTTAGGGAGTAATGCAATATTGGAATGCATTATTTTTAAAAGTAACTTTCCCCAACACTGTTCATAATTGTCTGAAACAAAGGCTTATAGAAAAAGAACTATTTTACAATAATCCTCCTTGCCAAACCTTCTTGCAGATGATTTCTTTTATATCAAATCACAATTAAATTAACTATTTAAAGTTGCAGTATGTAAAATTGACAGCTAGTGGTTGAAATGAGTACTGCAGTCCATATTCAAAATATTGGAGAGGGTTGTTTTTCCCGCCCCTCCTCCTCAGAATCGACTTAGTTGATGAGTTGATTTATTCACGTTTTAATATACCTCTGGTCATAGTGCTTTTTAGATGGATGCCGAGGCTTTTTAGGTCTGGTAGAATCTGCGATCTCTGACCTAGTTTGTTTGCTGGCTTCCATGGCTACAATCAGAGATGGGCATAAATACATGGAAATGTATTTAAAATACAAATACAAAATACTGTGTGGAAAAATGTATTTAAATACAAATACAAAATACTGTGTGGGAAAATATATTTAAATACAAATACAGTATTTTGTATTTTGAAAATACACAAAATACATGTGAAATTGAAGATTCAGTGCAGGGATCCCTATTAGGCTGAAATCTATTCTGACTATTCTGAATGCCAAAAGGCATTTAGATGTGTGCAACTACTTAGAAACTTTCGTTTTAATTTTATATACCTCTTCCCTTCCCCTGCCCTGTAGGAAATAAAAAACTACAAAAAAACCCCCAAAAAACAAATTTTTAACTTTTATTATGTTTTATCACCATCATTAAAAGCCAATGTGACAGGCTGACGTTCCAATGTGTCATTATGAACCCAGTGTGCTGTGACTCCTATGAAACTAGACACACTAGTGGACCAGATGTCAGCCATGGTACAAAGATGTTTGGTAGTTTTCAACAAGTCTTTTACACTACTAACTTTTGATTCGAAGTCACAATCAATTCTTCTGCACAGTGTTCTCCTTGACATCACAGATGAGTATGGGCTTGAATCAATTCGATAAATTCCTTCTGCTCAACTGTTGAGAGTGAATGCATACCTTGAACAACATAGGAAACAATCAGCTCATCTAATCTTTTTTGTGACACCACTGTGACTGAGGACCCTGCAAACAACTTGCTCTGCTTGTATTTGGTGTTGGCTGGAGTCTTTTTCTTTGCTGCTGAGATTGTGAAATCCTGCTTGTGTTGTTCATAGTCCTGAAGTGCTTCAGGGTGTATCCTCTTTAAATGAACTTTGAAATTCGTCGTTGCAGCTAAAGAGCCAGATATGATGTTTTCCTTTTTTGTGCACAATTTACATTTGGCTTCAACTTGGCCCAGTTCTGTTTGTTTCACAATCTTAAAGTATCTGCCATCCAATATTGCCGACCTAACCCGCCCAGTTGAACTACTTGATGGAATTTCTGGTGAATCATCATCATCCTGTTCTGCCAGGTCAACACTGTAAAATGGATGGGATACTGTTTATTAATATTATGCATGAAATTATATGTGAAACATTTAGATTTTTAAATAGAACAGTTCATATAAAAGTTATGGGACAAGAACAAAACACTAATCTCTCATTTAGACACTGACCCCCGGTTTCACAAACAAGGCTTAAGCTAGTCCTAGACTAAAATGCATGTTTGAGCTGTTTTAACTGAAAGCAAGTAGTATTGGCATATCTTAAAATTTGTCAGAGCCATTGTTTTGTCTCAAGATGCACACCAGTAATGTTATTTTCTAGGGTATGTTCATAAAAGCTACTTAAATACCCTAATTGAACTAAGGCCTAATCCTGGCTTAGGCTAAGCCCTGTCTGTGAAACCGGGCCTGAATGTTATATATAATTTGTTAAGCTAATTATAAATAGTCACAGTGAATTAAGAAACTACATAGGCCTACTGACTTTTAATTCCTTACCTCATTTCTGCTCTCTCTGTCATTCTCTCTCTCTCTCTCTTAAGTGCTTGCTTCCTTGCTGGTAATTGCAAATAAACTTATGTAGTGCAAAATAGCAGCCATTTATATACTTACTTCTGACAAGGTTACAATGTAGTCTATTACTTATGGTGAACACTACTAAAAAAAACTGTAAAACTGTGGGAACCTTTTCTGCTATATAGCAAAGAATAGGGATGGGTGATATGACTAAAATCTTAATTTTACTTCACAGTAACAATATATGGCATGGTTTCACAATTATAAATATCAGTTTTGATACCACAGCAAAAACTGAATTTCAAACTCTTTTGATGCTTTTTTTACGCAAGCAGTATAATAACTTTTATATTTATTTAATGTAAAGTTTATTTGTTTCTATATACATAATTTGAAAATATAAAGTTTATCTAAAATAAAAAAAAATAATTAGAAATCATTTGGCACTTTTTTTTTTTGGTGAACAATAAAACTAAAAGTGTAGTGTATCTTTCATCATTGTCATCACAAATGCACACAATCACTACACTAAACTGATGGAGACAGACAATGATTAACCTAATTATTTAGTCTCTACATAAACAAACATTTGCATAGATGGGTAAACACAATCACAGTAACTGGAAATGTGTCCAGTTACATTTTCATAAAGCACCATGTTTGTAAAATTTAAAATGATTACATTTACAAAATGAGCCTGCATAGCAGAAATAATGAATAAAGTAATGGTCGGTGTTTAATACAATCGTTAATTGAAATAAAATAATTAATGAATTAAAAAACATATATAACACAAAATTGTTCAATTTAGTGTTATACATATGTTATCATATTAATATGTTTTGTTCTAATGTCACAAGTCACAATTTCAAGTTTACTGGGTTTAACTTGATTATTTGGTTAGGGTTTAAGAAGTGTACTAAAAAACTTTTTCACATGTGTCGTCAAAATGACCCACAACCTAATCAGTTTACATGTGAAGAAATCCATTTATTCACAAACTTCTCACGAGACGAGTGTTTGACATAGTATAAGAGGTTTTTGACAAATTATTCGGCAAACTACTTCCTCTCATCGCTACTTTTTGGTGGTTTGGAGAACAATTACTCAGAGTCGCTCTCTGTCGTTTCACAGAATTATACAACGGAGAGCATGTCAAGCATAAAAGCCTCGTAGGTTTACTGAGGAGCATGCACAGTAAGCAGGTTCATGGCGTAGAGCCATGCGAATTGCGAAAGTATAAACAAGGCTTCAACTGCACAAAGCTAAAGAGAAAGCGGAAAGTCCTATCTATGTAAACGATTTAGAAAAAGTTCCATCGATTCACAATTTATATCATCGTTACGAGTCTACGATATTGTCATATGATATCACCCATCCCTAACATGCAGTAACGTTACTTTAATCAACAAGTAGCACATCCTCACCTTATTCCAGAAAAGTTGCCGATCCAAGGCTGGGCTGTACAGCTGCGGCTCACGTGCATGAATGTTGGGGTTGGGGGGGAGGGGCGTGTCTGGTCTGATCTAGTTGATGCATGAAAACAACACCCTGATAAAGAGGTTGACTGTCTCAAAGTATTTTGAGTATTTTGAAAATACATTTAAAATCTTAAATGTATTTAAATACAAATTACATTTGATTTTTTCAAAGGCTTTAAAATACAAAATAGTGTTTTGTATTTCAAATACGTATTTTAAATACATGTATCTGAAATACTGCCCATCCCTGGCTACAATAAAGTGTTTTCCGCCAAATTGAACCCGGGGTGTCAAAATTCTATTGGGAAAATTGGCAGCTAGCGGGAGGAATCACAAAGACCAAAAACAAAAACAGACATTCCGACAGGGAACGCACATTTCAAAGTAGAATAACTGGCTGTAGCATTGTTTTTCGGAGAAAAAAGTATGTGAACTTAGCACATACTTGTTTCCTAAATCTCTGCAAACATATTATGGTATTTTTGTGCTTTAGTACAGTTAAAAAAAAAGTACATACAGCACCTTTATTATTCCTAACCATAAAATCCATCTGGGGAAGATTTCCAATATATCAGCTTTTTTTTTTCTCTCTCTCTCTCTCTCTCTCTCTGTTTTTTCATTAAACATCCCAGGAATCCCCCCTTTACTTAGTTTATTGTTTAAATTACAAACCCCCCCCCCCCCCCCCCCCCCCCATTCTATTATATAATTAAATGGTACATGTTAATAATTATATATGTTGTATTTAAGTAATAAGTTGTCATTCAGACAATGTTTTTATCCAAAGTAAATTACATTATGTCAGTGACACTTTAGTTTAGGGTCCAATTTTCACTATGAACTAACTAGTAGCTATGACTTTTGCCTCAATAAACTTCTAATTATTGTTTATTAATAGTTAGTAAGGTAGTTGTTATGTTTAGGTATTGGGTGGGAATAAGGGATGTAGAATATAGTCATGCATAACAAGGCATTAATATGTGCCTTATAAGTGCTAACAGCCTAGTAATATGCATGCTAATAAACAACTAGTTAATAGTGAGAATTGGACCCATTATAGCTATTACAAGAACAACCCCACAGTGCAGCCTGGGGTTAGATGCCTAGTTCAAGGTAAGGGCACAGTGTCTAGTTCAGGGGTACTCAATCCTGTTCCTAGAGATCTACCTTCCTGCAAACTTCAGCTCCAACCCTGATCAAAAACAACTGAGTCAGCTAATTAAGATCTTCAGGAGCGCTTGATAATTACAGACAGGTGTGTTGGATCAGGGTAGGATCTGAACTCTGCAAGTAGGTCTCCAGGAACAGGATTGGGCACCAATAGTCTAGTTTCTTCTGATTTCAGAAGCTCATGTTCCATATTGTGACTTTGTTGAGAGCATGTGGCTTTGGTTGTTGGTTCCTTTACCATGTGCTCTTGTATTTCTGGTATGTTGTGTTTCCGTTTGAGCAAATGGCTTATGATTGTATTCATTGCTTAATAGGTATCCAATGTAGAGATGATAAAATTGGGGGGATAAGATAATATTTTCTTGACTTAGTATCTCTAACAGCTGCAATTTGGACTAACTGTAGCTTGTTTATTGAAGATGCAGGACAACCACCTAGTAGTGCATTACAACAATCCAGCCTAGCTTTTCTGCATCTGAAACAAGTAACACGTTCCATAGCTTGGCAATAGAATGTCTCGGTTACTATTGTAACCCTCGTTCCCTAAAGGAGGGAACGGAGATGTCAGAACTGAACTAATGAATTGGGATCTCGTCTGAGAGCCCAATCACCTTTGAGTGTAAACTACACGTGCCAATGGACATTGGCGCGCAAGATTTGCATCCCGCACTCTGCCCCGTGAAGCGGGTATATAAGGAAACGCACTAACATTCGCACATTCAACCTGCTGGGGCGGAGAAAGGACAGGGCCTAACGCAGAGAGAGTGTTGATAACTGCTGTTCCTTCCGACCAATACAGTGAGACTATTGAATAACGCTGGGAAAGTGTACCTATTGTTGTGAACAACAGTCAAGATGGCATTCCAGGGACCAGTTTACGACAGGGCTCTTCTCAAACTGCTGGTGTGTAAGAAGATGTGCCACACTGTGATTGGTTCTTTGGTGAATAAACATGAACCAATGTTCAGCAACATCAGATAAGATGTTAGGACAACTACCAGACACCTCTTCCAGTGCAGGAAGGGAGACCTTCTGCACCCACCAAAACCAAGGAGAGGACTTCTCATTGGACGACACATTGACTCTAACCACCAAACTCATTCCTAAGGTTTAGGCAAGGACTGCCATAAAAAATCCTTCAAGACCCCCTGGATGGAGCAGCAGTGACTGAAATAAAGAGAGGCCACAGAGATCTATCTAAATCCATTCATACCTATGTTTGGAGGCTTCAATTTGCAATTAAAATTTGCATCACATCCACTCCATCTTCATGCAAAGCACAGTTTATGTTAATGGCTACTGACTGTTAAAACAACAGGTCATGGGACAGACCTATTAACAGATAAACAAATGCATGGGCGATGATTTAACCATTTCATATCGTGTTTGGTGTCTATCTATTCCCTACGATGCCTTTAGTAATTTGAAAGAGGTTTGGTAAAGAAATAATGCATGGGTAAAATGTTAAAAACACTATTTTAACACTGTACTTTATGCTATGCAAATGAGTTCCACACTAGGGTGGGCAACACCGGAGCTACTTCAGATAACAGTGTTCAATCACACTCCAGGATCGGCAAGGCACCACATTTCAATCTCCTCCTCATAAGAAAAGGATAAATATGTCCCCCGGGTAGACATACCCTTGTTCTGCATTTCCAGCTCGACGGGCAAGGAGACATTAACAGACACTCCACGTCCTGAGTTTCTGATCTGATGAGGAAAGAGACTACAAGACTGTTAAGGTGAAGCTTTCGTGAGCAAAACCTTTTACATTGCTTCCAGCTGCACTCTAGCTGCAAAAAGGGCCCCAGCATTGAGGGACTTCATCTGACCCTTACGGCTCCTACAGCAGCCCAGTCCGCAAAGGACCTTTGCATCAGCAGACATTGCCTGTACCACACGGCTCCTCAGCGACACAGCCAGCCTGCAGAGGAACCTGGGAAGATCTGACCCAGCTGCCCAGTCCATCCTAAAGGACCCTCTTGGCACAACCGAAGTTCAGCATCCTCCAGCCAGCGTGGCACGACTACTGGATCGCAACTCCACGCCCTCCCACTGCACGCAGCCTGCATCATCAGTGGAAGACGTCCTCTTCTACCGGATTGATCACTCGACTGTGTGGAACGTAAATATAAACTTACCAAAGCTCTTTTCTAGAGACCTTGGCATTAGTTTATACATGCAGCATATGTTTTTCTTACCTGTTTAGATAACAGTTACTTGAGAATCAGAGAATCAGAATCAGAAAGAGCTTTATTGCCAGGTATGTTGTTTACACATACTAGGAATTTGTTTTATTGACAGAAGCTCCACAGTGCAACAGAGTGACAGCGACAAGACAAGACACATAATAAAAAGAATAAAATAATAATATACAAATTTACAAGATAGACAAAGTGCAAAAAAAGCAAAAAACAATATATATTATAGACAATTGTATGTACAGTTATGTGTGCAAATTGAGATATAAATAAGTGTTTAAGTAAATAATGTGTAATAGTGTTGTGTGTTCCATGTTTGTCAAGTGTTCATGAGTTCCTGTGTCTGGTCGTTCTGGTGTTCAGAGCTCTGTAGCGTCGACCGGATGGCAACAGTTCAAAGAGGGAGTGTGCTGGATGTGAGGGGTCCAGAGTGATGATCTTTGCCCTTTTTCTCACTCTGGCTAAGTACAGTTCTTGGAGAGTGGGGAGGGTTGTACCAATGATTCGCTCAGCAGACCGGACTACCCTCTGTAGTCTTCTGAGGTCAGATTTGGTAGCTGAGCTGAACCAGACGGTAATTGAAATGCAAAGGATGGATTCGATGATGGCAGAGTAGAACTGTTTCAGCAGCTCCTGTGGTAGGCTGAACTTCCTCAGCTGGCGAAGGAAGTACAACCTCTGCTGGGCCTTTTTCACAATGGACTCGATGTGGTTGTCCCACTTCAGGTCCTGGGAGATGGTGGTGCCCAGGAACCTGAATGACTCCACTGCAGTCACAGTGCTGTTCATGATGGTGAGTGGGGGGAGAGCAGGGGGGTTTCTCCTGAAGTCCACGATCATCTCCACTGTCTTGAGCGTGTTGAGCTCCAGGTTGTTAAGACTGCACCAGACAGCCAGCTGTTCAACCTCCAGTCTGTAAGCAGACTCGTCACTGTCCTGGATGAGGCCGATCAGTGTGGTGTCATCCGCAAACTTCAGGAGCTTGACAGAGGGGTCTTTAGAGGTGCAGTTGTTGGTGTACAGGGAGAAGAGCAGTGGGGAGAGAACACAGCCCTGAGGGGCGCCGGTGCTGATGGTGAGGGTGCTGGATGAGAATTTTCCCAGCCTCACTAGCTGCTGCCTGTCTGTCAGGAAGCTGGTGATCCACTGACAGACAGAGGTGGGCACGGAGAGCTGAGTTAGTTTGGGAGTGATGGGATGATGGTGTTAAAAGCAGAGCTGAACTCCACAAACAGGATCCTCACATAAGACCCTGGTCTGTCCAGATGCTGGAGAACATAATGCAGTCCCATATTGACTGCATCATCCACAGACCTGTTTGCTCGGTAAGCAAACTGCAGGGGGTCCAGTAAGGGTCCAGTGATGTCCTTCAGATAAGCCAGAACCAGTCTTTTAAATGACTTCATGGCCACAGACGTTAGAGCCACAGGTCTGTAGTCATTTAGTCCAGTAATTTTGGGTTTCTTTGGGACGGGGATGATGGTGGAGCGTTTGAGGTCAGCTTGTTACAACCCCAGAACGAAAAAAGACAAATCAAGCCAATTTTTTGTTTTTTCGTTTTCATTTTAAAAATGAAAAATGAAAAAATGTGCGGTTTTCTCATTTTTCTGATTTCAATATCAAATCAAAACATGAATGAACGGAAGATACCCTGATTAAATTATACATATCAGGTATATTATTTCTTATCTTTAAATGGATGAAAATAATATTCACTTTTTTTGTTTTTCATTTTTAAAATGAAAACGAAAAAACAAAAAATTGGCTTGATTTTTCTTTTTTCGTTCTGGGGTTGGAAACAAATAACCAGTTTGAATATTCGATCTATACATGTGGGCGGGAATGAAACGCCTCTTTCCGCTGATTGGTCAACCAGACGTCAAACCATGTCATCATCAGTTGTTCGTCGGTTCAGCTCAACAGAATAAAAGTCCCTCGCTCTACAGCTGTATGCATTCTTAACATTTATTCTACATTTAATCTCTTTCTAGTGAATTCTAGCCAGACTAGTGAATGGCTTGACACAAATCGTTCTGATGTAGTGTCAGGGCTTAATTCTGTGTAGACATTAATTCATCACGTGAAATATTAGTTTATCTCATAAATATTAATTTACTTTGCAGCTGCACACAACTACCCCCAGCCTACAACTTCGATACATTGAGTGTAAAAATGTCTTTTGTTTTACACAACATGGGATGGATTTGAAATGATAGATAGGCTATGAAATATAGGCCTATCATTACATTATGCAATTGTAATTCCTACACATATACTGCCCTCTCTGAGCAACTCATAAATCTAAAAGCAACTTTAGGTGGTGCTTCTTTGCCACCTTTTGCAAGCCTTTGGTTGATACTGATTTAATTGGTAACATAGCATCATAATATTGTAATTTAAATTACTAAATTTAAGAACTTAACATTAAAGAAAGCATACATATTTAATAAGATTAGGAAAAAATCCTAAAATCCCCTGTAAATCAATTAATCAACTAATTACTTTTCATTTCTGACACAGACAGATGGCAATAAATAGGCTATAAAAATACTCTTTATCTCATTATTGTTAGTGTTATTTCGGGGTTTTGATATATAGCCTACTATTGATAAAATATAATTGATATCTTCTTAAGAGAGCACTATAATGGTTATTTTAACACTGTTTTAACATTTTTCCCTTTATTTATTTATTTTACTTTTTTTAAATGTGTGAAAGCCAATTTCAAATTGGCATAAACGAGTTCACCTCTGTCATCAAATCATCCAATTCACATTTTAAGTCCATCTCTCTATAGCACCGCTTTGATGAACTAATAATATGTAATATATTTTCATATCTGTCATATTTCAAATTCATCCCATGTCCAAAACTCAGGGTGTTGTCTACAACAAAAGTTATGTCTGCTGCATATTTGCATCGGCTACTGATTTGCACTTTTTTTAATTCAATGTATACCTATACATTCGCTGCCCAGTGCGTTGAGCAGCTTCGCTAGATTTTTATATTTGGTCACTTCAATAAAACAGGCATTGTGCCAACGTAGAATGGGGGTAATTGTGTGCAGCTGCAAAGTAAATTAATATTTCGTGAGAAAGACATAAAATGTAGAATAAACGTGTTAAGAATGCATACAGCTGTAGAGCGAGGGACTTTTATTCTGTTGATCTGAACCGATGAACAACTGATGACGACATGGTTTGACATCTGGTTGACCAATCAGCGGAAAGAGGCGTTTCATTCCCGCCCACATGTAGAGATCGAATATTCAAACTGCTTATTTGTTTCCTACCCCAGAACGAAAAAAGAAAAATCAAGCCAGTTTTTTCTTTTTTCGTTTTCATTTTAAAAATGAAAAACGAAAAAAAGTGCGGTTTTCTCATTTTTTTTTATTTCAATATCAAATCAAAACATGAATGAACGGAAGATACCCTGATTATAATATTAATTGTGAAAGGATTGTTTAACTATAGGGCTATAGGATTAACTAGGATTGTTTAAAATAGCCTACCTTTGCACTCACAATGTTTAAAATTAGTTGTTTTATTAATATATTTGTTTTTTACTACACATTTGTTATCCGTTTAAATCTTTTTTGTTTATTCATTTTTACATGATACAATTCCAATCAGTGACCGCTAGATGTCCTCCGAGTTCCGCTCGTGTGTGACAGAGAGTAGCATCTGGGTCCGTGTATCTTTTGGTCATTCGTTTTTTGATTTAATAATGAAATCGGAAAATGAAAAACTGCACCTTTTTCGTTTTTCATTTTTTTCAAACAAAACGAAAAACAAGAATTCGGCTTGATTTTTCGTTTTTCGTTCAGGGGTAGAAAATGAATAAACAACTTGAATATTTGATCTCAACATGTGGGCGGGAATGAAACACCCCTTTCCGCTGATTGGTCAACCAAACATTAAACTGTGCCGTCATCAGTTCTTCCGCTGTTCAGAGCAGCAGAATAATAGTCCTTCGCTGCGATGGATTCAATGCGTTTATTGCAACTATATAATCACTTTTAAATGTACATTTAATCTTAATCTCTATCTCTTGATCTCTATCTCTCAAACAGCCAGACTAACGAATGACTTGAGACACAAATCGAGGCAGAGCCTGTAGAGGCTTTCTTCTGTGTGTCCATAAAAACGCGTGTTTAGCTCAGAGATATTATCTCAGATATAATAATTTACTTCGCACCTGCACTCACAACTACCTAATAGCAATACCTTTCCCAGATAGCACACGTACGTCGTGCAGACATCTGTGCGACGTCGTCATTTTCGTCTGGAAGACGTATATTTTAGAGCGTTTGCTCATCTGCAATACGTCGCCGAGACGTCCCTTCCAGCTGTTAGAACGACGTCTAGGCGATGTCTATAAGACGTTAATAATTTAGAACGTCGGCAATCCGCTCTTTTACAGACGTTTATCAGATGTTTATACGTCTGCAAGACATCTGATTTATGTAGCCCAGACATCGTTTTAAGATATGATTCCTCCCATTAATAAAATTAACCCCCATAAAATCCAGCCACATCTTCACATGATTAAATAACCACAATAAAACACGCATTTGTTGATGGTTTTAAAAATATTTATTAGGCAAAAACGTATTTCTAATTCATTATATTGATTACAACTTTTAATTAATTATAAAAATCTATAACATAACGCCATATTCAAACAAAACAACAAACAATTAAATAAATTAAGATTAAAATTAAAAATATATATATTAACATAACTCCATATTCAAACAAAACAATTAAATAAATTAAGATTAAAATTAAATAAACAATTACACCCTCCCTGGGGCCAAGCGGAGGAAATCTTTGATATATTTCTCCGCCTCTGCTTCCGTTGGTGACGGCAGGACGGGATTCCTCATGGCTGAAGCTGCATGTAAAAAAAACAAACAAACAAACAAACAAAAACACTTTATTTTTTAAAACGAATAAATTTGTCAAAGACAGCCTATCAGCGAGTTTTCTTCCTGCGCGAGTCTACGCTGATGCTGCGTGGAGAAGACACGTGTCCTGACGAGTTGTGAGGGAAAATGTGCTTAGGGTAAGTATAAAACAAATAACGTTATATTTTAATACTAATTATGTGTGGTGTCTGTGATCGATTATACAATAACCTTGAAATGACGTTATGTTGATTAGGTTGATCATGATAATCACCTTAGTTAGCTACTAACGAGCGAGTTGTGCCCGTTTCTGTGGTTGGGCAACTGATCGGTTAACCCAAGGTTCGTTAAACAAAGCCATTATATTTGCTAACTATTTTTTAAAATGGCACTTTGCTGTTAGTTTTACCACATGTTTGATTATGTTTGACTCATGAACATGTTAGCCAAGTACTTATTTAATTTAACGCTGTAACTTCCCGCCATTGGATCTAATGCATGTACAACTTTTGAACTTACCGGTTAACAGTGACCCGACGTTTGTCCTCCTTATCCGGGTGATTCTCACGAAACCATTAAAACACCACGGCACTAATGATTTTAAATATAAAATGTGTAATATAGTAATATTAAAAAGCATCAGGATAAAGACAATACTGTTCTCTACCTTGCACAATGTGTGATTTCAACATAAGAATTTATTATTTTTCAATTTTATTGCATTTTCTGCTGAAATTCTCATTACCGCAATGCGTCCGGCTGTGTTTGAACGTGTGTTATGTTGTAATTTAAACAAATTAACATAAAATAATTTAGAAAAAAATAATTGGATGTTGTACTAGATTATTTCAGATGACAGAAAAACAATTTACTGAATATTCATGTATAATAATAAAGAAGAAAAATTAGGAAAATGATGTGTCCATGCCAGATGTTCTCATCCTCCGCAACACTTTTTGAGGACTGTTTAAGCGCAGAATACAGAATTTAAATAGAGTTTGATTTTGAGTAGCCAAGCACATGGGCCAGTTACTTCAAGATGGCTACCAGGTAAGATCATCTCTTTATATCTCTCCAGTTAAATGTTAAATATTCTCTTGACAGAATGTTTACACGACATTTCGATTATCATTACCGAAACGGGTAGTTTTCTACATTTCGAAAATTGTTAGATTTACAATTTTTTATGAAAATGTGCTTTATTAAAGTCTAATTATATGCACTGAGTAAAAAAATAGCAAAGCCTTCATGGCTCCTCTATTATTAGCAAAACATACTGAGGTACCTCATCCTCCGCAACACCATTCTCATATACCGCAACCATTTAACGGCAGTTGCAGTAAAGAGAACTTCTGTTTCGGAAATGAGAATTCTTGAAGAAGCAAATGAAGTTCAAGAAAATCTTCAAGATGCTGCCCCAAAAGAACAGCCATTCTTGACTCAGCAGGTAAAAGTCCCAGTAAAAAAAAAAAAAAAAAAAAAAAAATCCAGTTTCCAATTTTGTCAAATCTATTTTAAAGTTTGACCGAACTTTCAAATGTAGAGGTCAACATTAAAAAGACGTAAACTTATAGTTAATTTAGTAGGAGCAACTTATATTATTAAAATATTAAAAAGCAAGAACTTAAAATGTCAGGTTTTATGGTCAGGTGCAACTAATAGGCTGCTGAACATGCTCAGATTGATCATGGATGATGCTCCTGAATAACTTTTTTTTTTTTTTTTTTTGTCAAAATATTCAGAGTTATGATGACATGATGTTTTTTTTTATAATTCATTGTAACAGTTGTGTTTTGTTTCAAGTCACTATTAGAGTGAATAAGGTTATTTTCAGTTAAGTTTCCATTTCAATAAGTATAAATAACTGTATGGTGGTCTACACAAGGTAGAGTAACTAAGGAAGTTTCACATCATTTGTATTAAAGGGTTACTTCAGGATTTAGCATTAAACTTTGTATTAGTAGAATACCACCAGTATTTTCGAATTACCGTGCTTTCCCCCTTCATATCAGCCCGAGATGAGAGATTTATGCATTTTTATTCTGTAAAAAAGCCTCCGATGACGCAAAAATCGTCATTTTGCGTCATCGGAGGCTTTTTTGGCCAGAGGCTTAAAACTACAGCCAGTAATAGCAAGTAGTTCGGCATTTTTTCGCCACGCCCATAACATATGCGCGTTTGAGGTTACTCAAGGACATAGATCAAAGATTTTATCAAAAGTGGGTGTCAGTTATATTTTTAACATTATTTTGTTATAGTCTGCACTACATCAGTGGTTCATCTCGCAAATTCATCGGTCTCTGCAGTCATCTCAACCAATACAGCAACAGGCTTTTGTGGTAACGTTAGCATAAACAGATAAATAGACTAACTCAGTTTTACAGAACAGTGGCTTTACTTTGATAACAGTCAACTTATATGCAACTTATATGTAATTGTCTATCTAACGTTACTTTGCTAAGTTTGCAGTTTCACTGCTACCTACAACACTACATATAGGGCAGGCTACTGTGTTATCAGAAATAAGAGTCTAGTATCAGCGAGTCTTACCTCTAGGCGAATACGCTTAGGCCGTGTGTCCACCAGAGCGTTTTTAGATGGTTTTAGGCGCTCTGCTTAAAAGTCCGTCTGTGAGCGCGCTGTGAGCCGTGAGAGCGCTTCTGCAGCGCAGCGTTTTTTTTCCGTTGAGACGCTTTGTTGCTATGATACGGAATATCCATGGCACTGTTTACTTGTAAATGATTTTGCAGGAATTTGTTTCAGCCTTAGGCCGTGTGTCAATTTAGCACAATTTCGCTGTAAATGTATGAACTAACTCACGATTGTGACCGATAGGCGTGGTTTGGGCGTGGCCTCGCAAGGGCAGCGAAAGAAGTGCATTCTGGGAGTTGTTGTCTTTCATCCACATTAGTCAAAAATACATTTTCTGCCTTTTCTCAGTCTAGAAAGCTCCAAATTCAAAAATAATTTCACATTTCTACTACATAAATGACCAATTTTAAATACACATTCATCTTTCCAGGGGTGAAGTACTCCTTTAATGTAAGATTACTGAACTTAAACATTATTTTCAAAGCCAAACAACAGTTAAGTTAAAATAACTGTATAATTATAATTTTAATGTAATTAAGTTCAACTAACACAATATACACTATTCTCAAAAGTTCTAAAGCTCTTTTTTTAGTTTCCAACTTGTATAAATATATCAATTTTTTTTACAGCGTAATGACATCAACTTAACTCCCCCCAAAAATGAGATATAGACACCAAGAGAAATAAAAACATCTACCCCAAAAGAATCACCCAAAACGAAGAAAAGAAAAATAACACTATCAAAATTAAGGGCAAAGTTGCACAACACAGAAGAGAAGCTTCTGGACATGACTAAAGATACTTTAAACCTAAGGAAAAGACAGAATAGAGATCAGAGAATATTACCCAACAGCCAGAGAAGATTAATGCGCAGAATTGTTAGCCGCTTCTTCCAAACCTCTACAAGCTTCGTTCGTCAGAACATAAATTAAGATATTTTGGATGAAAACCGGGAGGTTTGTGACTGTCCCATTGACTGCCAAGTAAATAACACTGTCAAAGCCCAGATGAAGTATGAAAGACATCGTCAAAATAGTCCATCTGCCATCAGTGGTTCAATCTGCTTCCTGGAAGCGCGTTCATGACTTCACAAGCAGACCACGACACATGCGTACAGATCACGCACAGCGTCTTCCAGCGTTCTCTGTCTGTACACTGGCCTCTACGTTAGCAGGTCACGGTGCATGCATAGTGCATGATCTGAGGCACGCTCGTCTGGCATGTTTGGTCTGTACGCATGTGTCGTGGACTGCTTGTGAACTCATGAACGTGCTTCCAGGAAGTGTCACAGAGGAGAAGAAAAAGTTTAATAAAGTCAATATTTTATTTTATTTGTGCACAAAAAAAGTGTTCTTGCCGCTTCATACAATTCAGATTGAACCACTGATGGTCTTTCATACTTTTCTGGGCCTTGACAGTGTTAATTACTTGGCAGTCAATGGAACAATTACAAGCCTCACGGTTTTCATCCAAAATATCTTAAATTGTGTTCTGAAGACGAACAAAGCTTTTACAGGTTTGGAATGACATGGGGGTAAGTGATTAATGACAATTTTCATTTTGGGGTGGAGTAACTTTAAGTATGAGTATGGTCGGAACTAAAAAGAGGCAGTTATGTGGGTCCATTGAGGTAATTACCTGCAAACTCTAAAAGAGAGAAGTTTAAGATTAAAAGATATGTTATTTATCTGTTATTTGATATTAGTATGTCCATATTTAATATCTTTAATATTTAATATATTTAAATCAAAATTACTGTTTGTTTCTCTTTAAGCTGACATCAACAAAAGCAGGCCTTATCTACATGAGAGAAGTGTCCTACTTTTGTGATTTTGCCTGTGGATGTTTCAGTCCAAAAGAGTTTGACTTCTGAGACAGTGGCTACATTTACATGCACCCAAATAATCCATTTGTAATCGGATTGACGGCTCAATCAGATTGAAAAACGTTCATGTAAACACTTAATCGATCCAATTGAACTCGATCCGAATGAAATTTCGATCGGATTGGAACTTTAGTTGTAAAGATGTATGCCAACAGACAGTAGCGTATATATCCCTTTATCATAATATTGGAAATCTTTCCGTTTTAAAACAAGAAGGGGAGCCAATGGATATCACACACAAGAAGCAACGTGCAAACTTTGCGCAAGAGTTATGCCGATGAAAAAGTCTCAACCTCGGTCAGTATTCACTACAGAAGGTGAAAGTAAACAGTGACGGAGCTGTCTGACGCTGCATTAACAGAACATATTCTCTCAGAGACGAATTTCAACATAATATGCTGATAACAGTATATAACTGTATTCCATTATTTCTCTTGTGGCCGTACATATAGGCTAGTGAAAAAAATGAGAATAATAGCATTTAGTGTTAAACAGGTTGTTTTTTTTAAAGTCGGTGCTTAAAGTAAAGCTGCGCTCAATTTTCATTGATGACTGCAGTGTTAGGAAATATTATAGCCTACACTCTTAATATTTTTAATTATACAACGAATTATAGGTCTATAATAGACCTAAAAAAATGTTTAAAACATTTTCAAAGATAGCAAATAGCCTAATCTTTTATTATCCTCACAGCACGTCTAATATTAATTTAATAATAAAAGAAGCCAAACCAAATAGTTATAGTAATAGACTAGAAGAATGTAACAGGCCTACATTAATTGGAAATACCAAATCCTCTTAATATTGCCAAGATTTGATGCTTTTGACAATATCTCTGGCTATCGTTGATACATAATCATCGTCTGTTGACGCAACCCTGGTTACCGCTTGCCTGGCAAGTCCAGAATGATATATCTTCTACAAGATATATCAGTCTGGTCAGTCCGCCCTCCGTCGCACCTCGAGTCAACTCCAAACCATACCGTGCAATCAGATTTGTTTATTTCAGTGACAGCTTCACTCTAGTGCGGCGAAAGTCCCTTCAATATCAACAAAGATTGTGCACGGGAGACCCGAGAGTTTGTTCTATTCAGCCGTGAATTCAGTTTTAAATGACCAAAAACACATTAATTATTTACTTTTCGCTGTTGACTCTCTTGTTGCTTTGCCAACGTCATATCCACCCTTCTCTGATTGGTTTTCTCCGCTTCCTGTTTGCTCGGATTTGCTCCGCCCTAGAAATTGAATTGATTCAATGGCCGACCAGACTCATCCGCTGGTACAGTGGTGAGGCTGGATTTTCCAGGCAAGGTTACCACAAATGTGATTGATATGACGACACACACGCAGAGCGCATGCTCAAACGTTTTAATCGGAATGTATATAAAACATGTATAAACGGATATTTGAATCAGATTACAATGTTTAGAGTACATGTAAACAGATCTGCAACTTGTTTTTTCGTTTTGAAACAACCACTAATCTACATTGAAAATAAAACTGTTTTGAACTTGAATGCATGATTGTGCAAATATTATGTTTTTTCTACTTTAAAATTAGTTTTTAACAAAATCTTAGACAAGAGTACGTATTATCATTACCGAAATAATTAACCTCATTTCCGAAACCTATGTATCATTACCGCAACAGATGTTCATTAAATGTTAATTTAATTAATAGGAACATAGTACTTTGATTTTAAATGCATGTGCAGAATCTACAAATTATGTTCTTTCATATTTGTTATGTTATTTTGAAAATACGTCAGGTTTCATCGAAATATTTTAAAAAAATGGTTGTAAATTGTGGAAGGTGTTGCGGTAATGAGAGAAATTAATCAAAATAAAAAAAACTGTTAAACTAAAAATAAATATTATTTCAGAATTTCAAGTAACTGTGCATGACTGTTAATAATCCATTTTTAAAAATGTGAAAACATATTAGCTATTCTAACAGTGTTGATGTTTTCAGACTGTTGCGGTAATGAGATTTTTTAGGACTTAAATTATGTTAAAAAAAGTGTTAAATGATAAGTAAAAGTTTTTAAATTAATTTTCACAAATACTCCAGACTTTGTTTCTAATGTCTGGAAAAAAAAAAGTAAATTTAAGCATTTTTTACATTTTCATGCTTGACATTTTTAAAATCAAGTTTTCGTGAGAATCACCCATCCCCCGCTTGTCTCCTCTTCCACACCAGTTAAGTTGGCGGGCGACGTTGGTGCTGAACACCTTGGAGCAGATTCTCCAGACGGTCTTCTTCATATTTGGCCCGCCGCTGATGGATAATCTGTTCACCTTCAACAGGTACATTAAAATACGTTTTAGCAAAGAAATGGACCTCTTCTGTACTATACTAAACACTAGTACCTGTCAAATGTTTGGAATTAATCTTTTGTAATGTTTTTGAAAGTCTGTTCATGTTCACCGATTGCATTGATTTGATACAAAATTTAATCCAACAGTAAACATTTTTTGTTATATTCATATGAACTGTTTTCTATTTTGAAAAGCAATTCTTGCTTTACAAAGCTGAATTTTCAGCAGCACATGATCCTTCAGAAATCAGTCTAATATGCTGATTTTCTGCTCAAGAAACATTTCTGATTATTATTAATGTTGAAAGTTGTGCTGCTTCATAGTTTTGTGGAAACTGTGATAAACTACCTTTCAAAAGTTTAGGGCAGGGATGGGCAAACTTGGTCCTGGAGGGCCACTGTCCTGCAGAGTTTAGCTCAAACCCCAATTAAACACCTGAACCAGCCCATCAAGGTCTAATTAGGCATGCAAGAAACTTTGAGGCAGGTGTGTTGAGGCAAGCTGGAGCTAAACTTTGCAGGACAGTGGCCCTCCAGGACCGAGTTTGGAGACCCCTGGTTTAGGGTGAGTAAAAATTTTAATAAGCAAAATCAAAAATGACAAACACATTTATAACATTTCAGAAGATTTACATTTCAAATAAATGCTGTTCATTTGAACTTTGTTCATCAAAGAATCCTAAAAAATCACTGTTTTCTCAAACATGAAGTGGAAAAAACTATTTTAATGTGGATAATAAGAACCATCATCAATAATTGACCACCAATAGTAATTGCTAATATCCAAGCATAAAAATGACTTATGAGAATGTCATGTGACACTGAAGACTGGAGTAATGATGGTGAAAATCAAGCTTTGATCAGAATAAATGAAATTTACAATATATTCAAACAGAAAAATCATTTAAAATAGTAATAATATTTAAAGGAACACTTTTTTTTGAAAAAAGGCTCATTTTCCAACTCCCCTAAACTTACCGTTTTCAAACCAATTCAGTCGATCTCCGGGTCTGGCGGTACCACTTTTAGCATAGTTCATTGAATCTGATTAGACCGTTAGCATCTCGCTCAAAAATGACCAAAGAGTTTCGATATTTTTCCTATTTAAAACAGCAGGAGCGATGATATTACGCAGCGCCTCTCACAAATGTCTCCCTGGTTGCAAGGCATGCTCCCTGTGCAAACAGGGGGTCACAGCTGCTGCGTAATATCATGAAATGGATTTGAAAATGGTAAAACTCAACTGTTTAACTCTAGGAGAGTTGGAAAATGAGACTATTTTGACAACAGACCCGGAAGAGAATTCAATGCTGAATAAAGTCGTAGTTTTTGTTATTTTTGGACCAAAATGTATTTTCAATGCTTCAAAAACTTCTAACTAACCCACTGATGTCACATGGACTACTTTGATGATGTTTTTGTTACATTTCTGGACATGGACAGTATACCGTACAAACACTTTCAATGGAGGGACAGAAAGCTCTCGGACTAAATCTAAAATATCTTAAACTGTGTTCTGAAGATGAACGGAGGTCTTACGGGTTTGGAACGACATGAGGGTGTGTCATTAATGACATAATTTTCATTTTTGGGTGAACTAACCCTTTAATGGATCTTGAGAGAGGAAGTGTCATTGCTGGCTATGAAGGCCTCACTGAGCCATTGGATTTCAACTAAAATATCTTTATTTGTGTTCCGAAGATTAATGAAGGTCTTACGGGTGTGGAACGACATGAGGGAGAGTAATCAATGACACAATTTTCATTTTTGAGTGAACTAACCCTTTAATGTTTTCAATCTTCATTTCAAACTTTTGGCAAGTAGCATATAAACATACACACTACATTTCATTAGTAATTGTAGGTTGACAATTCTATTTCTTACCATTCTCTGCATAAAACCTCTGTCTGACAGACTTTGCTCCAGCCGGTCTAGATCCTCAGTGGATGCAAGAGGAAAGATGCCATCTTCCTCCTCATTTTGCTCTGCCACTGGTGGTAAAAAGCGCCTGTTTCCCACTAGAGACTGGACCAGTGAAGTCAGGTGGTTTATCTTCATGTCCATTTTCTCTAGTGTTTCTAGAATGGCCCTTTCTACAGCTGCAGTACAGAAGAACATTTAATTTGGCATGTAGTTTTGATTAATAAAATAATGCATTTTACAAATTTAAAAAAAAAAAAAAATTTTTAACTTACATGTACATTGATTTGGAACCAGACGCAAGACTGGATTTTCCTGTCTCACGCCAGAAGTACCTGTAAGTAAAAATTTACTGTGAGGTTTTCAATGTTTTGTGACATTGTCACACGTTTTTGTGTTTTCATTGTCACGTGTGCCTCTGACTTGGTGGATGTTACCAAGAACATGTCTGGGTTACATTTCACTCTAAATAATGTGACATTTTCATGAAGTGACCCCCCACTCATATAATTTTGTTTGTTTTTGTTTTTTTTGAGTTTCACTCTTTTACCTGGTTTGGTTAAAGGGTTAGTTCACCCAAAAATGAAAATCATGTCCTCAATTACTCACCCTCATGACGTCCAAACCCGTAAGACCTTTGTTCATCTTCAGAACACAAATTAAGATATTTTTGATGAAATCCGAGGGCTGTCAGTTCCTTCATACTGCCTTTGCAATGAACACTTTGACTCTTTAGAAAGTTTATAAAGAGATCAGAAAACTAATCCATATGAATTTAGCAGTTCAGTCCAAATTTTCTGAAGACTCGATTGCTTTATATGATGAACAGATTCAATTTAGGTTTTTACTTGCATGTAAACCTTGACCATTGATCTTACCAGTGCTGATGCCGCTCTCTCTCCTATTGCGGTCTTTGATTCTGAAATTAGCTTGCTGATGATCAATAAAATGCAGCTCATATCTGTTTCTTTCATTGACGTATAATCCATTAAATTTGCATATAGCATGGGAATTGAAGATCGGATTTATATCCGTTTTGCGGTGACACATTTATGTGGCCAAGTGTAAATGAAATCGTCCGGTCTGTAAAAACGCATGAAGTAACCAGATGTAAACAGGCCTTTTATCGTTTTGAAGAGTTAAAGTGTCAGATGCAAAGACAGTCAGTGGAGGAACTGACATCTCTCAGATTTTATCAAAAATTTCTTACTTTGTGTTCTGAACGAAGGTCTTACTGGTGTGGAACAACATGAGGGTGAGTACTTAATGACAAATCTCATTTTGGGGTGAACTAACCCTTTAAGAGACATACTGGAGCTGAAAATGGGGGAGTTGGAAAGTAAAAACCATCAGCCTCAGCTTATTTAAGTTTTCATGATGGCATAAAACAATATATGTACAAAAATACTTTGTAGGTAACATACTCTGTTCTCTTCCTTGGTGGCCACCTGAGGGTCTCAGGACATAAAAGGTGTGCTCTATGGATTGAACAGATGTAATTATAAGTATTAGATTGTTTAAATGTTGTGAATGTGTTTGATTTCCTCAGGCCTAATTAATGCTCTTGTACCTTGTGTGTTAAGTGGATCAACACCATAGCCGGCTCCGTGATGGTCTGGCTGAGAGATGCCCAGTGTCGCTGAGAAAGGTGGAGCAGGTAAGATTTGCTTGTTACCAACACAAGTTAACAAACACTAAAATTTTAACAGAAAAGCATAACACAGATTTTGGTTCACTTCTTATAATAACAGTATGGTTCATTTATTCATTATTACACTGGCATTACCAACAATCTCCAGTCAGTAAATCAGGGTTTTTCTGAGTACATTAAGGACTCTAATGTAGGTTTTACACTGGGGATGTGTTGTAGTCCATATTTGAGTGTGATTTATTCCTGGCACCCCCTGCAGCTTTGGTCTGGTCTAGGGTACGGTACGTACCGCGATACTCTCATGGTGTACCGAACGTACCCCTTTCCATTCTCAAAATTCAAACAAAAATGTCAATTTTTACACTCCTTGATTTACATCTCTCCAAAGTTGAGAGAGACGTGATCATCTTTTCCTCTTTAAAGGGTTACTTCACCCATGAAATTTACACTGTAAGTCCTTTGTTCATCTTCGCAACACAAATTAAGATATTTTTGTGAAATCTGGGGGTTTCTGTAGTAGGGATGGGCATTTCAAGCAAAAATAATATTCGATGATCGCTGGGAATTATTCAAATATTATTCGAAAATCGCACCCCTCCCCTGCATACACACATGCATGTAGGCCTACTATAATACACTACACACAGAGGGAGGGAGAGAGAGAGAGAGACAGTTCGCACTTTCATTGGGGAATAGGCTGTCTTAACCCAAGCCATATAATGATTAACTAATGACTAAACGCGTTATAACAGAACAGGCCTTGTGAACAGCCTGAATGACGGCACTTGTGTGAACATTGATTTTAACGTCTCTGTTACATGCCACGCTAGTCATGCCACGCGCCACCCTCTGTTTACATGAACGTGTCACCATTGAAAACGAGGATTTTTTAAAGATGAAAATCGCACAACCTGTTCGATTATTCTATTATTAAATCAACGAATTGAATATTCGAAAATCGTGAGACATCCCTATTCTGTAGTCAATATGACTACAGTGGTTCAACCTTAATGTTATGAAGGGACAAGAATACCTTTTGTGCGCAAAACCAAAACAAAAAGTGACTTTAACAATTTGAACTGTTGTCATACAGAGTTGATGTAGTGCAGTCTTCCATGTTTATGTCCGAACACCAGCTCAGTATTGGCCGAATCCTGTGTCAGCATCACACGCATCCATCGTTGTGCTCACGTGTACAGCTTCAGCCAGTACTGTTTTTATTTTCGTTTTGCGCACAAAGTATTCACATCGCTTCATAACATTAAGGTTGAACCACTGTAGTCAGGTTGACTATTTTAACTATGTCTTGACTACCTTGACTACAGACATCAAAAGGTGCAATGATGTTGCTGCCTATGTGTGGTTCAGAAACCATTGGATTTCATCAACAATATCTTAATTTGTGTTCTGAAGATGAACGAAGGTCTTATGGGTTTCGGCTGACATGAGGGTGAATACTTGATGACAGAAACTTCATTTTTGGGTGAACTAACCCTTTAATAAATCATTGTGAATTCATTGAGTTTAGTTGCTGTTTTCAGCTCACATTCTGACAATCAAGCATCTGAGGCAGCGTTCGTGACACGTTGTATTAGTTGTTATATTTGATTATTAAATAAGTGATTTAATAAATGATCAATCACATCACCTCATTTTACAATCCTATTAGCCCTTTATTTAGATTAAAAAGCTGCATGTGCACTCCCTGTCATGCTGTTGGCTATATGCCACTGCAGTAAACGCATATCACAGTATTAAGGCTAATGATTAATCGATCAATTAATCGATCAATTCATTTAAACGATGATCAGTCATGGGTATTTGTGTAAATTGACATCCCTAATTACGACTTACAGTGCATCCAGAAAGTATTCACAGCGCTTCACTTTTTCCACATTTTGTGTTACAGCCTTATTCCAAAAGTGATTAAATTAATTATTTTCCTCAATTGTACAAACAATACCCCACCATGACAATGTGAAAGAAGTTTGTTTGAAATCTTTGCAAATATATTAAAAATTAAAAATTAAAAATCTCATGTACATAGGTATTCACAGCCTTTACTTTGTTAAAGCACCTTTGGCACCAATTACAGCCTCAAGTCTTTTTGAGTATGATGCAGTAAGCTTGGCACACCTATTTTTGGGCAGTTTCTTTCATCTTTGCAGGACCTCTCAAGCTCCACCAGAGAAATGCTGGAGCTCTGTCAGAGTGACCATTGGGTTCTTGGTCACCTCCCTGACTAAGGCCACGTTCTCACTGTCAGTTTTTGGGATTGACAATCGCATTTACTTACAGGTGTCAGTCTTAAAGTCTCGTTCACACAGCAACTTACAGTAGCGTCTGGAACACAGTAGCGTCTGTATGAACGTCCAACGAGAGTCAAGCCCATATTCTCTTACTAGTAACCATAACAACAGTGACCAACATAACATTAAAGATGGCGACGTCCATAAAACCGAAAAGTATTATCACTTTTGACGTGACGAGACTAATTGAAGCGCAAGTTCATCCATCAAACATGGATGCAAACTCCTCACCTTTCAGTGACAACTCACCTTTTTGAGATTAAAATAGGTCAATTATGGGATTTGCATAGATCCAATGAGAAAGTGTTTTTATGGAGGTGAGGGGGTGGGGTCTTACAAGGGTACTTGGTGGTTTCAATAAGTACTGTACATTGTTTCCTTTACTCTTACTTTAAAAACTAATGTCTTTTAAAGGGGAATATTTTATGTATTTTAGGTCTGAGATGTGGGAACGGTGAAGAGAGAGAGGGCAAACAGTTTGCAGTTTAGCTCAGTATTGCCGTCTATTCAGCCAATATTGTCTTAAATATTCTGCATTACAGTTTTGAATATATACGGTATTAAAAATAAATCAGGCACATATAAATGTCCTGAAACACGACTTCTGGCTGCATGTCAATATCCATGGATTAGGTTTATTTGACAAGTTGTAAGGAACACTTTCGAGCCCAACCTTTAGTGTAATCGTTAGTTTTACTTGTGTTTTCGGAGTTTCCTCTGTTAAATCCAGTCACGCAGAAGGATCTTTTGCCACTCAGTCCAGCTGAGGGAGCGCGTTCCGGCGGGAAAGTGACGTTGATGCATACCCTCTATACTTAAGCACATGTTTTTTTGTTTGTTTGTTTTTTAAATAAATTTGCAAAGATTTCAAACAAACATCTTTCATGTTGTCACTATGGGGTATTGTTTGTAGAATTTTTGAGGGGGAAAAAATGTATTTAATCCTTTTTGGAATAAGGCTATAACTGAGAATACTTTCTGGATGTATTATATATCTGCACAAAATGATGTGAATGCACAAGTGAACTTGAGTGTGCTGTTGTTTCTTCTTTTGTTTTATTTATTTTCATTATTTTTTTTCTTACTCTGTGTTCTTCCTTGGTGGTCACAATCACCTGAGGGTCTCAGGACAGAAAAGGTGTGCTCTGTGGATTTGAAAAGATAATGTAATAAACAGTTTTAGATTTTGTTGAAGTTGAAATGTTTTTGGTTTCTTCCTCCCTATTCTATTGTAATTAATGCTCTTGTACCTTGTGTGTTAGGTGGATCAACACCATTGCCGGCTCCGTGATGGTCTGCCTGAGGGATGCCCAGTGTCGCTGAGAAAGGTGGAGAAGATAAGATTTGCTTATCAACACAAGTAAACGCACAGAAAAATGTGTTGCTAATTGAAATTTTAGAAAAGAATAAAACCAAAGAATTACATGAATTACAACTAGAGATACACCAATGTATCAGCCAATACAAGCAATTATTTCTGTTATCAGCTGATTGTTTAGAAACTGCTGATATTCAGGACAGTTTATATGTTCTCAATCAAAACGGGCTGGAAAAAAGTGTTTAGACGGCAAATCTTGCTGTGTGTGTGAAGAAAATCAAAATTAACACAACAAACGCATTAACAGTTAAAAATAGGGGTGTAACGATACATCGTTATATCGCGATATAAAACGCGATGATATGTATCGGTGATATGATTCGATATGATCCGTGATATAGGCCCGGTTTCACAGACAGGGCTTAGGCTAAGCCAGGATTAGGCCTTAGTTATATATCTTATAACTTATATCCTAGTTCAATTAGGATATTTAAGTAGCTTTTATAAATGTACACTAGAAAAAAAACATTACTGGTGTGCATCTCCTTAGCTGTTATAAATTCACTGAAAACCACAGCTTCTTGGGGCTTATTGCTTTATTACAACTCTGTAATAGTGATCAAATGTAACTTACTCTGTGTTCTTCCTTGGTGGTCCCCTGAGGGTCTCAGGACAGAAAAGGTGTGCTCTATGGATTGAAAAGATCATCTAATATTATGCTGTTTAAAATTCTGTAAAGTGCTCTAAATAGCTTCTCTTGTTTCCACCTCCTTATTGTAATTAATGCTCTTGTACCTTGTGTGTTAGGTGGATGAACACTCCAGCCGGCTCCGTGATGGTCTGCCTGAGAGATGCCCACAGTCGCTGAGAAAATTGGAGTGGGTAAGTTGCATTTATTACATTTGCAAATTAACAGTACATTGCAATTGCAATTTGAACTGTTTTTTTTTTTTTTTTTTTTTTCATTAACTTGATTCTATTTGGGTGAGGGGTGTAAAATTTACTTAAGTGAATTTATGTGCATTTATCTTACTCTGCGTTCTTCCAAGGTGGTCCCCTGAGGGTCTCATGACAGAAAAGGTGTGGTCTATGGTTTGAACGCAAAATATTTAGTTATTTAGTTTTAGATTGTTTAAATGCTGTGAATGTGTTTCTGATTTCCTCATCCCTGATTGTGCTCTTGTACCTTGTGTGTTAGGTGGATCAATACTCCAACCGTCTCCGTGATGGTCTGGCTGAGAAACACGCACTGGAGCTGCAAAAGGTGGATTGTGTAAGTTGCACATGTAATTGTGAGGTTACTGTTCCTCCATTAACAGGGCATTTCCCCATAACTTACACACTTTAAAGATGATAAACATAATTGTAAAAGTAATGCATATGAAGTTTCTCTATGTATTGATAGCCTCCACTCCAATATTACTGCTACGCAAGACTTGATAGAGAACTCTGTATTTGCACGTTGTCTGAAATAAGTGTATGCACGCTCTCACGGCACGCGCAAGTTTTCTTTTGCGTCTTGCTCTTGAATATTTAAATTAGCCAGGCTTAAATGAGTTTAGTTTAAACACACAGATAGCAATGTGTGCTGTTCAGGTCTCACCTGCACTCACATCAACACCCGGGTGATAACAGTGTAAATGACTGGACATTAGAGCATACAGCACTAGCATTGAACAAAGTTTACACTGAGTGACTGTTTTGTCCACGCTTTCTGATTATCGTTGTAACATTTTTAGAAGCCAGAATGCGCATCCATCGACTGAAATATACATTATCTGAACTCTGTCCATCTTCCACGTTGCTATTTTAAACAAACCATATTAGCCTATAGATGGGTCGTTTTTCGAGATGGACTGGGGTGCAAGTGCGTGCCGAACTGTAAGTGGAGAACGGTACTTTTTTTCTTTTTCTTTTTTTTTACCGAGAACCGTTGCACCCCTACTGTGTTCATTAAAGACATCTTAATGAAAATAGAAAATAGTTTATGGGTTAGGAATGACACAATTCACAAAAGTTTCTTTGAGTCAAATAACCCATTAATTGGATCACATGTTTGACTTCATTTGAGCATTCCCACCAGCCAGATACAACTAATAATTTACCTTGAAAGCTGGGGAGACTCTCACACCAGGTCTGCTGTTGGTCTTCCATATCACTTTGTTGCTGATTAACAAATGCTGTTGACAGTCGGGGGGTCATTAGTGATGTTCATTTTGATAGCTACAGTTCTGCAGCTGTATGTTTCAACAGTTACTTAATTCAGCGGTTCTTAATTCTTTTCCTGCACAGGAAATCTGTTAAGGTTTAGTTCAATTAGGAACATTCATTCAAGGATTTGCGCAACGCCACTGCCTGATGAAACTAGAGAAGTGTGACGTAATATAACTCTATGAATAAATACAATTTAAAGGGATGTCTTATGCACTTTAATGTCCTTTGAATGGAAAATAATATGCTCCCTTCGAACTGGTAATCATGGTGGATCCTGTGAAATCCACGGTCGAATAGCACAAATGTCTGAAGTGATAAGAGATATACAAAATGTGACGAACAGGATTAAGAACCGCTGACATAGTTGTAGCTTTAAATAATAATTGTAGATTTGGATAGAACAATTAAAATTATTTAAGATAAGAGATCTTCAGACTTACAGTTGCTTAAAGAGTTTACAGCTCTGCTCTGCAAAACCTGAGGTTGCACAACAGGACCTGATAAAAGGGACATTTTGTTTTTGTATTCTGGCTGTTATGCACTTTTAATCTTACTTATTTCATACTGGGCCATTCTGTGTAAATCAACCAAATTTGAGAATTACATAGATCAATTTTTTGATGTTGAAAAAAAATGTTGAAGAAAGAAAAACAAATGGTGATGAAAGCAAAAATATTGAATGTCATGGATCATGAATTTTTTTTTTTTAATTGTCATCAACACATAAGATTTTACTAATATACTACCGATCTCTGTAAAAATAACGTTTTGAAAAAAAAAAAAAATTCATTTTGACGAACGCACACGCACACACACGCACACACACACACACACACACACACACGCACACACACACACACACACACACACACACACACAAAAAATACACATCCATGACATCCATACACATCCATGACAAAAATATACATCCATGACATTTAATAGTTTGGCTTTCTTCATTTATGCATTTCTTTCATCAGGGGGGAAAAAAAATTAAAATTGGAGTTTAAATGTAATGTGTATTGTTATTCATATCATTCATTTTATTACCATGTTTTACATGTTTTTACATTTATTTTCCATTACCTTTTTTCTTTGTGCGTTTTGGAATTGATGGAGGTTTTGGTGCTGGTGGAACACTTTCTTTGTCTGCAGTTTTTTCCTTTTTTTGAAGAGGTGGTTGTTCTGGTGCCTCATCATCCGATGAGTAGATGTGGTTGGAGCACAGTTTCTTTCTAGGAACACAAAGAAAAAAGTACAACTGCATACATTAATTGCCCCTTGTGTGATGTAGCAAATACTCATATAAATGGAATAAAAACATTTTATGCTTTATTTCTCCTTAAAGGGATAGTTCACCCAAAAATAATAATTTTCATAATTTACTGTAAGACCTTCGTTCATCTTCAGAACACAAATGAAAATATTTTTGATGACATCCAGTAACTTTCTGACCCCCCCCCGTAGACAGCAATGCCACTACCACCTCTTTTTGGTAAACGCAGCACAAACGCAGCGGGTTCTGTGTCAAAACCTATAGACTGTAAAAAAAATATGGACGTAGCGTCCGTGACGTCACCCATAGAGTTCTGAACAGCAGTTTTGACGCGTAAATGAGGCTGCGGCCATCTTAGCTGCGCGTCACCGCACGTCACTCCCTGGATAACTGAAAATGAGCAAAGAGGTGGGGAGGTGGTTTGAGCTGATATGACTGGTTGCTGAAACCACGCCCGTCTAGCTCGACACGACCATGTTAGCAGCAAAGGAGCTATCTATCTATCTTATATACGATCTAAAATATTAATGAAGACAAGTTTTATCATCAGAACGTTCTAAAGGTTTACTGTCAATCTACGGTGTTTTTTAAGATATAGATCCTCCAACACCAGTAGTGTTGGGTGTGCAAATAACAACATGGAAAATCAAATGGGACTTCATACCTTTATAATGAAATAGAGATCGCAAGATGAATCCAATCCGTGGCACTTGGGTAAAATATGAGTGTCCATTGCAAAACAAAAAAACGTCACATTTCTTCTGAATGATCTGCTCTCTGTCATCGTTCTTCAAGAAAGGATGCAATCTGAGCAGCGTTTATGTTGTAAAACTGTATACGATCGTATCTAACAAACAAATGAGGCCGTGTCCAAAGTATATTTTTTTTCAAAATAGTGCAGCAGTTTTAGTTATAATATCCAAGCAGTGCTGTCGGATTTTGATATCCTCCCGCCATTGTCATTGTAGTAAATCTCACAACCAAAACTTTCAGCCAATGCCACGATCCAACAACGTGTGTTCTGTTTCTTCCCCATGCATGCACATCTACACAGACACACATCAGTCTCGAATATTATGCAGCAAGCCATATTTTATAATTGTATAAAATAATCGAGCACAAATACGGCTGAGATGCCAAATTCAGCGGCAGCTGAGGTAACATGATGGCTCACACAGACAGCAGCGCAATCTACCTGTCACTCAAGTGACCACGCCCTTAATTATGCAGAACTTTAAGGCTTAATATAATTTAAACGGATAAGTTATAAAAAAATTCACCCCCCTCAGAGTTGTCATGAAGGGCAAAAATAGCAGTATAGACCAAAACCACAATTTGAACCAACTTGTAAACATGTTTTTTTTCTGCTGTAAACTTGGCCAATTTAACATGGGACTCAATGAGATTCTGCTCTCTTTTGGAGCCTGTCCCTAGCGGCCAGTCGATGAATCGCAGTTTAAGTTACTTCCGTATTGGCTTCATGAGAAAAAGGGGGAGGTTGCCGCTTGGTCAAAACGCCGGCTCCTGCTTCAGCACCACGCACATACCTGTACATCGTGGTGCTCTTGTGCATGCGTGATGGAATCTGACATGGTAGAGGAAATTGTTGAATTATTTTCAACAATTTTTGTTGTTGTTGTTTCTTGCTCAGAAAAAGGGTTCTCATCGCTTCATAAAATTGTGGTTGAACCACTATAGTCACATGGACTATTTTTAACAATGTCTTTACTACCTTTCTGGTCCTTGAGGGGGTAGTTGCGTTGATGTCTGAGCGTAGACATCAACATAATTTGTGTTCAGAGGATGAACGAAAGTCTTGCAGGTTTGAAACGACTTGAGGGTGAGTACTTGATGGCAGAAACACTTTAAAACCTGTAACAATCATACTGAAGCTGCTATTCAATTATTTAAATATTCAGTTGAACTATGGTAAAGTTGGTTGAAACGAAAGTATATGGCATTTACATGTGTTAAAACATTCTCTTTGTCTTTTGTGAGGACTTACTTTGGAATCCTTTTTCCAGCAATTTCGGGTTCTGAATTTATGTCGGATGTATAGCTGGCCTTCTTCCAGTTGTTGGCTACATTTTGAAAAGATGCTGAAAAATGAAATACAGGTAAGGTTTCAGTTTTGTTTATTAAAGCTTTATGTGAGACCACATTTTACAGTATAGATAAATGATGTACAAAGATTCTGAAAAATGAAATGCAGGTATGCTGGGTAAGATCATTGTAATACAACTAATGTTCTTAAGTGTAGGAAGGAAGGGGACAGGGTCGGCGTTCAACTGCTGACTGAGCTTTATTTCAAGAATTAGAAACGTCCAACAAAAACTGTGCAAGGCACAACAGCAAATAAAATAATCCACAAAGGGCTTCACTCCAGTCACGGCATATACAATCCACAAAGGGCTTCACTCCTGGTCACGGCTGTACAATCCACAATGGGCTTCACTCCAGTTAGTCGTGCACCAGCTGCTCAGTCAGCAGTTCCCCTCTCTCTCACCGACTCCTGCTTCTCGCGGCGTTTTAACCTGTCTCCGCGCCAATTACTGAAATGAGAAACAGGTGTTCGTGATTTACATTTAACTCGCTCACTCACCAAAGATCTCCCGATGCTCTCTCCCGCCGCAGACCTCGCTAAACCACGCCCCCCTCGCCACAATCATGTTTAATTTACAGTATAATTTACTCTTACCTGACTCATGCAGGATTCTTGTTTTATGCCGGGTCCACCCCTTCTCTGGCTGTGGTGTCTCCATGATTTTAACACTCTTTAACAGCCTGTCAATGTCTTTATATGGTGGCCACCAGGAGTATCCGTCAGCATACCAGGACTTGGCCTGGTCAGTCGTCCCTTCTCCCTCAAACTCCACTATTAGGTACATTTTTTTTTTTTTTTTTTTTTTTTAATATATAAGAGAACTGCCAGCCTTAAACCCATATTGTGTATTAACTTGGATAAATTCAACTATGTAATTCAAATGCATAAACTATGGAACAAAAAGTGCTGATAAAGAATTAATCTGTATGTAAAAGTGGAATTGCAACAAAATGATGTTGATGTGGGACAAGAAAAATTTTAGTTCTCTATTTCCTCAAATTTGCAGAACTCGACGGTGGTTGAGAGATCGTCAACTAAATAAATGCCGAGTGTAGAGGATGGTAGGGGATAGTCAAAAAAAGATTCCTGATGGTTGAAGGTGCTGTAAGCTACATAAATTTCATCCCTGAATGAAATGATATTTTGCAGCTTTGCAACTTTACCGCCGATGTAAACGTGACTGTTTGCCCGGTCCAATTTAAGAGTGTAAGGGCTTGTCCTTAACTCTTTATACTGTGTCGCTTCATGAAAGGATGCAGGTAGAGGACCAGTTGCATGCTGTTTTTTGAGCAGATGTGGCCTGGTTTTGTGAGGTTTTTTGCAGCTTCTTTGCATCTCTGAGAATCTTTTTATTATTTGACTCAGAGGGCATGTTGGTTTCCTCAGAAGCCTTTTGAGTTTGTTCAGGTGATTCTCATACTTGAAAGCACTGAAGTTGTCTAGCACGCCATGCTTTTTTGCATCATCTGCAAGATGTACAAGGCAGTGTGCATTATAGGACAGGAATTGTGGCCCATACAGTTGACCGAAGTGATTGACGAAGAGAACCAAGTATGTCATTGGCATAATCACAGTAATCTTCCATCAGACTGTTGTTGCACAGGATGAAGATTCCCACAAAAAGCAGCAAGAAGTTTTTGTACACCTCTGTGGTAAGGAGATCTTTCAACATAACAGGTCCGGTATACAGTAAAAACTGCCTGAACTCTGTTGCCTTCCACCTGTCAATTTCCCTCAGTGCCCTTGGTTTCCTTGCGAACTCCATGGGCACGCTTCTCTGAGCATTCACTAACCTTTCTGTTAATGTGTTTATTTGAAATCCCGACAGCCTACAAGTGAGAGGACCCATCTTCAACCACAAGTGGAGAAGTCTTCTCATGATTCCGAGGCACACGAGGTGCATGTAATCGAGGGGGATGCCAGAGACCATGTCCAGGGAAGTTTGTTCAAGGGGTGACATGCCATGATGGTGATCAGAATCGGTCTTGTTTCTGAAGCTCTCATTGGTTCTTAGAGGCATGTCGCTTCTTGGAAATGTCATCCTATTTTTCAGGTACACTCCATCCTGTGTGCATTTTTCACATCCATGATAGCCTGTGTGACCTTTGATGTTTTTTAGGAATGCACGAGCAGGTGCGTCGCAAACCATCGAAGAAAGTTGTAAAGCTAACCTCACTCCTTCAAACTCAAATCCATTACCCAATTCATTTACTTCCGTGATGAAGTCTTCAAGATACTCGGTCAGTGAGGTAGGTTTACCTGTGCCACAAAATAAACCTATTGTCACTGGTTCTTCTTGTCTGATATTTTGCAGTGTTCCAAGAATGGGCCAGAACTGTGTTGACGAACTCTTGTAGAGTGGCAGACCATCGATGTTGACCTGAAGCTCCAATGTGTGAATGTTGCTCAGAATCTTGACATTCTGATGTAGCACCTCTGTGATTGAATTTAGTACTCCAAAATGGTAATACTGGCCACCAGCTTTGTGTTGTATTTGAGGGTTCCCACGCACCGTTCCTAGCAACGTTCTTGAGTCTTTTGGCAGATTCAAACTATGTTGACGTAGTATGTTTAGTAATGAATTTAATGCCACGTGTGAGATTTTGTTTTCAGTAGCCCAGGTTGCCAAATCTTCTCCTAGGGAAGTTGGATCGGTTTCAGACTCTGACTCGGGGTCTGATTCACTGTCATCAAGAACACTTGCCATATTGACAGCTTCAGTCTCGTCAATCTGAGAGAGACAGTCCATAAATGTGTCTTCATCATCGATTTGACATTGACAGGCGTTACGTGAGTCACTGTGCATGCAACTCAACTCCGTCCCCGAAGTTGTTGCATTTATTGTCTGCAGTTGTTGATCCACCTTCTCCTTGGCTTTTCTCCTCAGCGTCCAATAGGACGGCTCATTGCAAGCCATAGTATTAAGACCTTAACACAAACAAACCCTTTTTTGTTGTTTGTTTACTGGCCTACCAATATATTTGCATCAACACAATTGATGTACTATAAAGCATCATCAGTTGAACTCAAAGGATGATGACTTCAGATGCAAAAGCCTCTAAGTGTCATCTAAAATATTCTTATAAAGTGAGCATTTTTATCAGGCTCCTGTTTTAAATAGAACTGCCATTAAAGTTAAATTACTGAACCTAAACATAGAAGCCTTGTAAAGATGCACATTTTATAAGAAAATTTCAGATGGCACTTGGAGGCTTTTGCATCTGAAGTCTACACAGACACATACATAACACGCACACAAAATTTTGAAGTTTGGGACTAGTAAGGAGGATATGAAGTTTCTTATGTTTAGAAAGGCTATGTTTATCTGATAAAATACAGTAAAAACAAGTTGTAAAAAATGTAATTTTATTTAAATATTTAAGAATGGTATGGATTCTAGTGGTGATAATCCTTTGATAA
The DNA here is from genome assembly GCF_018812025.1 of Megalobrama amblycephala. NCBI lineage: Eukaryota > Metazoa > Chordata > Actinopteri > Cypriniformes > Xenocyprididae > Megalobrama > Megalobrama amblycephala. The sequence continues at coordinate 795,728 of NC_063062.1, forward strand.
GAAATGTTAGAAACATCAGAACGATTTCTGAAGGATCATGTGACACTGAAGACCGTATAATGATGCTTAAAATTCAGCTTTGATCACAGGAATAAATTACATTTTAAAATATGTTCAAAAAGAAAAGTTTTTTTTAATTCGTAATAAAATTGAGCCATTTTACTGTTTTACTGCATTTGACTTAATAAATGGAGTCTTGATCATATTTATACTCAACAATATAAACTAAATATCTTGCTGTATCATAAAAGTTATCTTGCTGTCTAGATGCATTTCTGTACTTTATATTCAATCTTCTTCAACTGAGAGTATTGAATAGCAAGTGTCTCGCGGGAAGTGAATTCGGATTCTCTGTTTCAGGGCATGCGATTGGCTGTTCGCTGCTGATGTCACACTTTCAAGTGCGCGCGCTCCAAGAACTCCAGTTCAAATCCCAAATCGACGGATGGACGGAGTTTGATCGGCGTCATGGTACCAGCAAAGCATGCATGTCTTGGTTTCGTGAACTTGACTAAATCCCGTGATCTTGACTGTGTGTTGCACTGCCATCCTCGTACAGGCTCCTTCTGTGATTCACCGAAGCGCGTCTGAATTCAAGCTGGAAACGGCCTGTGCTTGGTCTGTCCCAGGGTGTCATCGTCACTCACGAAGGTAACGTTAATCATGTTTAACACGACCTGTTAGCTGTGCATGTTAACAAATAGTGGGTCTTGCATGGTCTAATGACCATCATATGTTTAGTGCTTGTGTAACTTAATCCGTCTGTGAAAAATGTGAGTACACTCGATAACGTCCACTATGGTTTCGGATACCAAATACTTAAAGTGCTCTGTTTGATGGCATAAAATGGCGATTTTTGCATTCGGCACAAGTGTTAAGTAGAGCAGCACTTCAATTTTTTACACGTTACTTTTCTCTGCGCTGAGCTCCAGCCACAATTAAACGCACTTGAAGTAGCTGTGTTGAGGCAAGTTGGAGCTAAACTCTGCAGGACAGCGGCCTTCAAGGACCGAGTTTGGACACGTATGGTCTAACCAATCAGTATTGAGCAAAGCAACGCTTTAGATTTTCCCGCCCCTTCCCCTCGCCCCGCCCCCCGCGGATGTTGTCAGTCACAGCTGTTGTGAGGAACGGAAAAAACGCGCCTATAAAAACTTGTAGGCATTTTGTTTTAATTACGACGTTTGTGTTGGTGATTATTTATTGTCTGTGTATACATACATGTATAATAATACTTATTTCGAATATAATTAAACGTCAAGATATCAAAAGGCTGATTAATACTGTATACATATACTTACCAACAACTCGCCGAACTGAAGACAAACTACAAACAAACTTAAAGCCGACTAATAATGAACTAGAAAAACAACAAAGTAAAAAAACGTGTAACGACTGAACAGGAACGTAATATATACAGTTGGAGCTATTTACAGGTTATTAATGTGGGAAAATTAATCAAAAAAAGTTGAGAGTACAGTAGGCTGAGGAAATCACAACGGTCATCTGATACAAATTATAACGGTCATCGGATATATATAGTATACGGTCACGTGACATTCATTCATTAATTCTGTTTAATTATTTATTTTTTTAGTTAATTTTTTTATTATATATAATATATTAGTTTTATCACCATTATGTCAAAGACATTTTAAAATATCTGTATTATGGCTTTATTCTTTTTACTAGCATACATTTTATTAAACAATTTTATTTTTTTTTCCCCAAAAATTTTTATACCCTATGGGTCAAAAGTTTGGAAACATTACTTTTTTTTTTTTTTTTTTTATGTTTTTGAACGAAGTCTCTTATGCTCATTAAGGCTGCATTTATTTCATAATAAATACAGAAAAAAACTAAAATATTGTGAAATATTAATACAACTTAAAATTATGGTTTTCTATTTTAATATACTTTAAAATCTAATTTATTCCTGTGATGGTAAAGCTGAATTTTCAGCATCATTACTCCAGTCTTCAGTGTCACATGATCCTTCAGAAATCATTCTAATATGCTGATTTGATACTCAGTTATTATCAATGTTGGAAACGGTTGTGTTGCTTAATATTTTTTTTTTTTGGAACCTGTGATACTTTTTTCAGGATTCAATGATGAATAAAAGGTTAAAAACAGCATTTATTCAAAATATAAATCTTTTCTAACAATATAAATCTTTACTATCACTTTTTATCAATTTAACACATACATGCTGAATAAAAGAATAAATTTCTTTAAAAAAAAAATATTATATTGTATATTATATATGTATATTGTTACAAAAGATTTCTTTTTTAAATAAATGCTGATATTTTTTAACTTTTTAATCATCCTGAAAAAGTATCACAGGTTATAAAATATGAAGCAGCACAACTGTTTCCAACATTGATGATAAATCAGCATATTACAATGATTTCTGAAGGATCATGTGACACTGAAGACTGGAGTAATGATGCTGAAAATTCTGCTTTGATCACAGGAATAAATTATATTAAGTATATTAAAATTAAAAACCATAATTTTAATTTGTAGTAATATTTCACAATATTATTGTTTTTCCTGTATTTATTATGAAATAAATGCAGCCTTAATGAGCATAAGAGACTTAAAAACATTAAAAATAATGTTTCCAAACTTTTGACTGGTAGTGTAGATTAATCCTAAAAAAAGAAAATATGAAAATATATTTTAAAATGTACTTTTTTTTTTTTTTTTTTTTAAATCACTTCCCCTGATTTAAATGCCACACAATTTAAGTGGAACACAATGCAGTTGAGTTTGGTCTTGATAGCCCTTTCTTTTGCTTATGATGATGAATGTTTAAAAAAAAATGTTTACAGTTTAATAGAAGTTACACCCATAGTTTGTGCAAAGCGATGTGAGGTGTAGGAAAAAGTTGGACAAACCTATGGAAATTATGAAAGATGGTAGCCTAAAAACATATTTAATATAAATACAAATGGAAAACAAACTGCCATAGCTTCATGACAAAAAGTAATCATGCTGTAATTATATTCATTTGTTTTATTAATGTTTATTTATAGTACATTTTATTCTGCTTACCTGACTCACGCAGAATTCTGTCCTGTTTGGTTTCCATCATCCATCCTCTGGCAACTGGGCTGTGTATGGAGGCCACCATTTTCTCCCACAAACTCCACTCTCAGGTATTTTTTATTTTTTTGCTGAAACAGCGTTGTGTGTTTTATCCACAGATCTGCTCAAAGTCGCACTGGATTTTCTCCTCATTGTAAGGTTGAGAGGTCCATCTATCACTCTTTTCCATGTTTGTAGAGTTAGTTTGTGGAGTAAATATATAGGCCGTAGTGTTGTCACAATACTGGAATTTCGAACTTCAATACGATACCTTGAAAAGTACCGATATTCGATACCATTTTTGATTCCACGGGGAAAAATGTATATACTGTTATAGATTTTTATTTATTTATTTTTTGTCTGTCCATCTATTAAAATTATAGGCGATCAAAAACCACAGACTGTATAAAACCCAACCGCTAGATGTCCGTGTTATCTCAGAGCGTAAACTGACGTGGAGCCTGTTGTTTGCAAAATAGGCCATGTTAAAATCCAAATACTCGAAACGCATTGAATCTGAGAGCTCACTTAACATCCCGATGTGACCCGCGCTGCTGAGAGTGGCGTTTCGATAGAATATGTACTGCACACTATATATATATATATATATATATATATATATATATATATATATATATATATATATATATATATATATATATATAAAAAAAACATCAAATAGACTGACTTCCTGTTGTTAAATAGTTTAGAAATTAAAAACTGTTATACTGTGAACCTTTAAAACATATACACACCTAAAGACTCCTGCAGTCACTTTACTGTTTTCCCTTTACTTGGATTGCACACAATAGTGATTGTGATATAAATGCAAATGACAGTATTGATTAAATAAGTTTTTTTTTTTTTTTTTTTTTTTTTTTGTAAGTTGTAAAGCAGAAGCCAGTTTAACTTAATTTATTATAAAAAAAAGTAAAGAAAATCAAAAGAACAAACTGTTATGACTCATAGGTAGTCTGTTTGGGATTAAAGGGTCATGAAACCTCCTGTTTTAGCCTGGTCATTCACACCTCAAAGCTCAAAAAACTCTGTAAAAATGGGTGTGTAAAGCTCTGGATAAGTCGGAGTGTAGAGGGAGGGAAGAGGGAAGAGAACAACCAATGAAACACAGACATAGAACACACTCATTATACAGAATGAATATTAATATATGAGCACGTAGAGAATGACAACAAACTCCCAAGCACAAGGGAGAAATGCGAAAGAATATTTAATAGGGCTAATAATAGGCTACTTTGATTACGTTTACGAGCACTGCAGTTTCAAAATCAGTCTTTTAGAATAATCGTGTCGCGTTCAGATAGGTTACACCACTGTATCAGTGTCCAGTTTGCACATATAATTCATTTGAAGAAGACTTGATGAAATATGTGTGTATAACTACACTGTGCTGGTTAATGTTTGGTGCAGGAGAATGTGTGAAATAACTTTAAACACGGATACTTTGTTCTGTATGAGCTAGGATCCACGTGGCTAGTGTTATTAAACTCACCACGGAGCTCCGCACTGAAACCAATCATACGCGCTCTGCGTGTATAGCATAACAATCGTATTTTTCATGTTTTCGTATTCAAACTCCAGTTCTGACCGCATCGCGAGCAAAATACAAACAACACTCATGTGCTGTGCTGAGGGAAACATATACGGCTCGCTTGTTTGAACGCAGCTAGAGCAGGCAGAGGTGAATGAACAGCACTTTTGTGATATTTGAATTCTCCGCTGTAATGCGATCTCACGCGAACATATTTTCCATTTGTGCTGGTAGATTACAGCAAAACAATCCACATGCACATGCACGTCGCAGGAAAACGCGTGTTGTAACACAGGGCTTGACATTAACTTTTTTGCTCACCAGCCACTGTGGCTAGTGGTTTTCCAAAGTTACTAGCCACTCAGCATTTTCACTGGCCACAATTTTGCTGTTGGGAAATTACATTTTATATGATTAAAGTTGACTTTGGCATGCTTAAATTACTTGATTTTGAGTCATTTTACTTGATTTACAAGATTTAAAACCCTTTCATACTTACAAATGCAGATTGACCTCCCAAATCAAGACTATACATTGTATAATAATAAATTGTATATCCATTTCCAGAAACGCTACCTGCTGAAAGTTATTACAAAGTAGTAAAAACGTAGCGAGTCGTAGTTCTTTCTGGGGTATATTGGTGTTGGTATACGCGTTGATAAAACTACAAATCCCGTGATAAATGCAATACCTGCCCGTGAAATACGTCTGCGTCTCCACAGAGTTACTTTCAGCGAGACATGGCTAGATCACAGCGATTTCTGCTGTTGGTTACAAGCGGTACCCAGCTCCATGTACGAGGCTCACTGCAAACTTTGGAAAAAAAAAAAAAAATCATTTAGGGACTCTGGGTGTGAAGGCGCTGGAGTCACACGCCAAAGCGGAGAAACACAAGCTAGCCACAAAATGCCTTCAGCAGACTCGGCCAATTAGCCTCACCACTGCTGTCGTCCTCCTCAATGCCTAGTCCCTCCGGTCTCCAGCGAATTATCAATATAAATTCAGACTTTCCAAAAAATGTGCAATAAATTAATGTTTGCGAATTTTAAGCAGCGACATGATATTGACAACCAACGATTGTCAACTTACAACATTTTTCACAGTCGATCAAAATAGGCAAGTATTGTTTTATTTACTTGTGAATGTCTAATGTAGTGTGATTAACAAGGCTGTTGAATACGGATGTCCGAATGTGCGAATATAAAACCAACTTTACCCAAGTCACATTGTGGTGTGTGGAAGGTTACTAATGTGATTGCTTTATCTGTAAATTAAATTAATGCTTTTTCAATGACTAAATTCATTGAAATAAAATGATTTTTTCAGAATTTCTTTGATTTGAATATTTTTTGGTAATGCGTCGTGTAGGTCTTAAATTTCAATATTTATGGTCTTAAAAGGTCTTAAAAAGGTCTTAAATTTGACTGTCTACAGACAGCTTTGGGCTGGTTGATCTGTGCTGATGATTGTATATCGTCGCTGCCCGATGAAACTCGCGTATGTCCAAAACGGTTACTTTTCAGGAAGTGAAAAAAACACCATATTTCAAAAGCAGTTGAATGTAGCGTTGTCATACTTGGTACGGCATCTTTACATGTAACCATATTCTTGCCAGTGTAATGATATAATCCACATTTGACCAAAATTGAGTTTAAATGGACATACGTGCATATTTTACAATAACGGTGGTCGATACGCGTTCTTCCGATCATTAATTAGAATGGCCAAGTCGCGTTTCATATTGACAGATGAATACGCTCAGTTTATTAAATAGCCTACGTCTTAGTTTATTAAATACGCTTAGTTTATTTAATATTAATTATAAATTTATTAAATGTCTCTTGCAAACTATAAAGGGACAATGAATCAATACACTGACATGGTAATGCTAGACAGATACTTTGTTTGCACAGTCCTACCGTAATTTTGTCACTCATAGACGTACGTCTGGCGTCAGGGGGGAAACGTTTACCTCGATAAAGGAAAGTCATTGTCTCACCAGGCTATGTTTATTTGGCAATGTAACCTCACAGTGTTATTCGGCTATCCAGTGCTGAGCTTCGATGAAACTTCACGAGACCGGCGAGATGCTTCCACAGGGCGGGAGATACACGGCGTGATTGACAGCTTTGACACCAAATGGATATACGTGAAAATCAGATGACATGATTTCACAACTTTTCATTGGCCATTTAGATATGTGAAGCATACTGTATACGGAAATGAACCTGGACATTAAATCCGTCGAAAAATCTCAAAATGGACATACGTGGTTTTCATCGGACAGCGACGATATGGTAGTCAGAACATGGTTCAGTTTTATTTGTTACTCAGCTTTCACAGCAATGCTGGTAAATGAGCAAAAATATATATAAATACTGTGAGAATCATCAATCTGAAGTCACAGCTTCAGATTGACAGCTGCTGTGTGGCATCTAGTACTGAGGTTGTTGACAGTATTGTGTGCATGTTGCTGCCTTGTACATGGTGTTCACTGCCCAATATTGTTTGAGAAGTAAGTATTTTAACCCACAGTTAACTTGTACATTTCCTTATAAAATGCTCTAACATTTCTTCTATTTCTTTTCTCCACCAAACAGCTTTGAAGATGGTTCAGCCTAGATGCTCAGATCTACCACTGGTCCAGCTTCATTCCCACATCTGGCACCAAAGATTAATTAAGTGCAGTCCATAACCAGTGTGTGCACCTTGTCCATTGCAAATGTTAAGGATTGTTCTATTAGAGCTCATTATAATCTTTGAGATTGGCCTTATGTAAAGGCTGTTGTGTGTTGTGAGTAAAGTTCACCCCCCTGTGAAACAGTTTCCCTTAGTTGTGAGAATATTTTACCTTCATGCTCTCAGCAGTTCCTACATTTAAAGTGTCTTTTTATTATTATTTTTTATTATTATTGAAATATTGCTTTAATGTTCAATCAACTTTGGGACATGATCAACTCTGGGAAGTTAGTATCATTAATTCTGTAAGGTGCTTTGAATCAAATGAATATTTGTATAGCGTGTTTCCTCCAAAGGCTGCTTTCTCATTCCTCAAACATCAAAAAGGGTCACCTTTGGTTTGCTAATTGGAGTTTGTAAGCATCATTATTTGGAACAAAATATGAAAATGGCTCGGTGTTACACTATTTCAGTGCATGGCAGAGAGTCGAAGAACCACCTGACACAAAGCCATGGATCACCCCCTTATACAGAGCATGGTAGGCTATTAGGGGTCAAATTCATGCTTTCTGCATAACGAAATTATGTGAAAAACAGCTAATAAGCAGGTAGAATTACCGTTTGCTTGAAACAAGCTTACCTTAACTTGGCTGGCAATTTTTTTTTTTTTTTTTTTTTTTTTTTTTTTTTTTTTTATCTGAGGGATCAAACAAAGGGATAGATGAACAAACTGGCTGTTTTACATTATAGGTTCCAGAAAGTGTTCATATGAGCTTGTATTTTTATTAGTATTATAATTTATATATTCTGATTTGTAATCAGAAGTCACCCTTTGCAAATCATTTAAAGCATTTTAAAAATTAAATCCATGAATGCAGTGCTTATCATGAGTGCCTTTTTGATTATTCTGAGCCAAAAGCTAAGTGTAAGTGCAAAATGTAAAACAGTGAAAATGTGTCAGTGAAACTGCATTTATCAATGCTGAATCTTCAAAATAGGCATAACTACATTTGTGGTTGTTTTTACACGTTATGTAGGCTACTCGTTGGGGGAAATGCAACACAACATGAATTCGATGCTTGTCAAATTGTATGCATATATAATTAGTTTATATTTCCGTGTCTACACTGGACGCGTGCGGCGCGACGCGACTAGACCCGCTTTGTCACGTCCATGCAGACAACTTAATCGAGCGAGCTGCTGATCTGCTGATCCGGCGCTGCATGGCTGCACGTAATTTCAAATATTGAAGATTCGTCGTATAGAGGTAAGGACGACGGCTCATTAACCACTAAAAACGGAAGATGGAAGACGGATTTCAAATATTGAAGATTCGTCGTATAGAGGTAAGGATGACGGCTCATTAACCACTAAAAACGGTCGATGGAATGCGATGTTTACCAGACGTTACGATCTTTCACAGACGTCTCCGCGACGTACGTGTGCTATCTGGGTTGCCACACTGCCTGTTTTATTATAGCTGACCACCATCGTAGTTAATGTTCACAGCACATCTATTATAGTTCTATTATGATTTTTATTCAGTCAACAGATGGATATCATAATGCCATAATCTAATGTTTCAGTGATTGACTTTAGTGAAATATGAATTTGACATAACGTTTTTACGGTGAACTTGTTTGAGTTATGTGAATAAAACCCTGAAATAAGACTTTGTACAATAAACCAGGTTTTCATGAAAGGTTTTCATATTTAATGCCATCTACCAGTGTCAGAAATTAACTTATATGGGACAAATGATTTTCAGGGGTATTTTTTTTACCTTTATATATAATTTCTTTCCTAATTTTATTAAATATTTATGCTATCTATAATGTTAAATTCTTAAATGTAGTCAAATAAGTTAGAATAATATGACACTAGGCTGTTACCAATTAAATCACTATCAGTCAACTGCATGATGCTTTCAGATGTAGCTACTTACAGTAAATACATTTACACATTAATTACAACAGTATAATATAATGAGATTAATATTTTAAACAACATTTTTATTCAGAAATATGAAATGACAAGATGAAATAATACTTAATAGGATTGTGAAAGTAATATCGCCACTAGGTGGCGGTAAGTCATTGTGTTAAAGAAGGAGTCATTTATTCATTTGTCGATTCGTTTGTTCAAAGCGCTGATTCATTCAGGAATAAAATCAAGTGGCTGTCTATATTAATTGGTCACTGAATCATCGTCTATATTAATGGGTTGTTCAAAGCCTCTTATTCATTCAGGAACGAAACAACTCTGTGTGCCTACTGCGAGTCAGTCGCACAACTGTTCTTTGACTTTATTTGCTTTGGAGGTTTAGTTGGCAGAGAAAATTCTGTATGCCATCCGTTAGCCGGCCAATACTTAATATTAATTAAATAATCTCAGTGTATTGCCTAAAACAAAAGTTATGACATCTGTGCAGGGTGCGATTTGTGGAAAAAAAAAAAAAAAGGGGGGGGTGTATTGAAAAGTTTTTGTTTGTTTGTTTTTTTTGTTTTTGAAAATTTGTTAAAAACCACAGTAGAGCTATATAGCCTACTATTTTTGGCAGCTGTTACAGAAACATTTTTACAAAAAAAAAAAAAAAATCTGATTTAACCTTAAGATTTAAGTATTAGATAGCTTATATATTTGCACCACTACAATGACACTAATAATTCTTAATTTCTGATAGAAATGCAAAATCAATCGGTAGTTAGTAATAGAATAACGAGACACAAACCTTTACATTCAGTCGCGTTTGGTCCCATTTATTTTTGATCACAGTGCATACACATACAAACTTTTAGTCCAAAAGTGCGCACATTTGGAGAAATACACGTTTACCTTAGATTTCATTAGATAGAATATAAGATGGGACGTACGCAGGGTTTCATAATTACCGAGGTCAGAAGTTTTAGTTTCCTAGGGGGGTACGGAGCATATGCTCCCCCGAAAAATTAGATTTCCCTGGTGTACATGTGCATTTTTAAGACGTTTTAAGGCCAACAAATTGGATAACAATTTAAAACCATGTCAACAAATGAATGCATGCACAGTTTTGAGGCAGCTTTAATCGCATGTTTGGTAATTTCATGACTTAACTTACAACAGAACAACGACGGTCATTGCTCGTAGTTTCTTTTGCGCTTTATTTTAGCTATAATAAAGTAATTAAATGCAGCGCGTGCCGGCGCATTTGCGCAATGCAATTTTTCAGTGCGCGCCGCTATCTGCAATAATAAATCAGCAATAATAAAACAGGCAGTGTGTCAAAGGTATTGGCTATTAGGTAGCTGTGAGTGCACGTGCGAAGTAAATTGTTATTTCTGAGATAAACTAGTATAATGATTATAATATTTCTGAGCTAAACACACGTTTTTATGGACACACAGAAGAAAGCCTCTACAGGCTCTGCCTCGATTTGTGTCTCACGTCATTCGTTAGTCTGGCTGTTTGAGAGATAGAGATCAAGATATAGAGATTAAGATTAAATGTACATTTAAAAGTGATTATATAGTTGCAATAAACGCGTTAAATCCATCGCAGCGAAGGACTATTATTCTGCTGCTCTGAACAGCGGAAGAACTGATGACAGCACAGTTTAATGTTTGGTTGACCAATCAGCGGAAAGGGGCGTTTCATTCCCGCCCACATGTTGAGATCAAATATTCAAGTTGTTTATTCATTTTCTACCCCTGAACGAAAAACGAAAAATCAAGCCGAATTCTTGTTTTTCGTTTTGTTTGAAAAAAATGAAAAACGAAAAAGGTGCCGTTTTTCATTTTCCGATTTCATTATTAAATCAAAAAACGAATGACCAAAAGATACACGGACCCATCTGCTTCGGTAATCAGTGAATATATAGGCTTGTCAAAAAAAAAGAGACACAGCTTCATTTATGAAATCTCTCCCTAGGGGGATAATTCTATCTTTTGCGCGCGTGAAAATATGTGTTTTTTCTCCTACTGAAAACAGTATTTGGATGTATTTACGATTGGCGCCAATAAGCATTGACAACTTTTGTTTTTTCGAAGAAAATGTATTTTTTAAGAACGTGCAGAAAAGGAATGCTGCTGAAATCGGATATTCTAAGGTAAAATTACCACCGATGTTTTCTATCTACCTCTCTGAGATTTTCTTTATGTGTGTGATATCTTAACAAAACGCATTGATGGTTGATTAAACTAGTTTTATTTTAATAGAATATTAAATAAATATAATTTCCGTTCTCATTTATGTAAAATGTAGGGATGAAAAAAAGATCAGACCATTGAATAAACTCACACTTTGAGTTACATTTATGCATAATCACTCGCGTCATAGACAGTCAAACATTGATTGGATCTCAATACAGAAATAAGATATAAAAGTTTATAGTTGAACTATTTTTATCTATTAAAAATACACATGTGTTGGAAAATATGTTCCTCTTCTCTGAACCAGTTTCAGCAAGTTGTGAGAAGAGCTGAACTTTAAGAGCTTTAAACTTTAAAGCATGTTTTTCTTTATTATTTTAAAACAATTTTCCCTTGACTTAATGGAACTCATTTTGTGGTATATGAAGTCTCTTTTCTCCACGAGAAAAATGTAAGAGGGTTTTATACTCTCATTTTAGGGGAAAATCTTTTACATTATTTTATTTAGCTTGTGATCACATAGTTTTTATTTTTTATTTGTTTAAACCATTTTATACTCCATCTCTCTGCTTCACTTCTTACAATCAGAGGTGTGAACTCACTTTCATAGCCCAATACCTTTCTTCTGAGGGATATTCTGAGGGAGCGCTTTCTAGAATTTCTTTCTATTACAAGCCACACAGGGGAATCACTTTTTAACTCTGTGATGACTGTACTAAATGAGCTGGGGACTGACATAAACAATTGTCAAGGACAGTGTTACGATAACCCAGGTGAAAAAAAGTACACTTCCATAATGTACTTAAAGTGCTCCATTGCCGTGCACTAATTTTGTACTTAATATACTACAAATTCTTCTTTAGCACTTCTTAAAATAATCTTGTACTCAACTGTGTTACTCAACTGTGCTACTCAACTGTGCTATTTTGAGACACCATGAATATGAACTAAAATGTCCTTTTAGCATACTATCTCTGTATTTAAAAAATGTATTTAGTTGTAGTACACTTGAGCCTGTGTATGAAAAGAAAGTGTATGAAAGATAGGTTCAATTGTACTACAAGTGTTAACTAAATCTGGTCAAAGTCACACCTCTCAGTTGTTGACCGGACCAATGAAGATGTTGTAATTCTGGGTGACAACACCCCTCCTGTCAGGGCTTTTACAACCCAGAAAGATTAACAAGCTGAGTTCTTGAATAAGAACTATTAAAGATTCTTGTAATACTGATGTGTTGCACAGGTATGGACATACCGCATTGTGGCGAGGGGGGCGTGGTTCAGCGAGGTCTGCAACTGGAGAGAGTGTCGGGAGACGCGTGGTAAGCGAGTGGGTTAAATGTAAATTACGAACACCTGTTTCTCATTCCAGTAATTGGCGCGGAGACAGGATAAAACGCCAGGAGAAGCAGGAGTGTGCGAGAGAGAGAGGGACTGCTGACTGAGACACTGAGAGAAGACAGCACTGCACTGGAGAGAAGCCCTATTGTGGATTGTTTGTACCGTTCTGGAGTGAAGCCCTGTTGTGGATTGTTTATTTCCGTTGTTGTGCGGTGCACAGACTTTTGTTGGACATTTTTTATATACACGAAATAAAGCTCAGTCAGCAGTCAAAAGCCGACCCTTGTCCTCTTCCTTCCCCACGAACTTTGAACATTACTACACTGGTGCCGAAACCCGGGAAGGAAGAAGGGAGCCGCCGCCATGCAAACGCCCTCCGCCGTGCCGTTTGTGGACATCATATCATCCCTCGCGGTCTTACACCAAGACCAACATCAAGCCCTGCTGGACCTCCGTTCGGATCAGGAGCGGCGTTTCCAGGCCATCCTTCAGGTCCAGCAGGAAGACCACGAGAGGTTCCGGAGCTGGATCGACCGGGAGGTTCGTACGGAGACCACCGGACAGCTGGCTGCGCCCACCCATCTCCCCCTCAACAAGATGGGCCCGCTGGATGACCCGGAGGCCTTCCTGGACCTTTTCGAGAAGTCCACGGAGGTTTCAGGTTGACCCCGGGATCAGTGGCCCATGTGACTCATCCCACTACTCTCGGGTGAGTCGCAGGTGGCAGCGCAGCAGCTGCCTGTACAGAACCTCCTGGTCTTCAACGACCTGAAGAGGGATATACTTCAGCGGGTCGGCCGGACCCCAGAACAGCATCGCCAACGGTTCCGCTCACTGGAGTTAGGCGAGTCCGGCCGGCCCTTCGTGATGGCCCAACAGCTCCGGGACTCCTGCCACAAATGGCTCCTGGCCGAGGGAGGCGACGTGGAGCAAGTCATCGATCTGGTGGTGCTGGAGCAGTTCATAACTCGGCTGCCCCGAAGAACAGCCGAGTGGGTCCAGTGCCACCGTCCCACGTCGCTAGACTCGGTCATCCACCTCATGGAGGACCACATGGTGGCGTGCCCAGGGGTCGGCGAACCCCTTCCATCTGCCTCTCTCTCTCCTTCTCTTCCCTCATCCTCCTCTCTCTCTAAGCCTGTCCCTCTCCCCAGGTCTCGTCCGCCCGGCCCTCCTCGTGTCCCGCCCCGGGGGCGGGGCGGGACTGAACAGGGATTCTTTTCCGGACCTCGGGTCCCGCCCCCCCATCTGTTGCCGGGCTGGACCCCACTCCTGCTTCTCCTCTCTCTCCGTGCCAACCATTTAACCCCCTCCCTGCCACGAGAGCGGCGGGCAGGTCTGGGCCGGCCTGTTGGCGTTGCGGGGACCCGGAGCATTTCGTGGACAGGTGTCCGATTATGGAGGTCGGGACGTTGATCCGGGTCCCGGACGATCCGCAGGTTCCATTTTCAATCCAAATTCCTGTGAGTATCAAGGGGGGTACCTATCAGGCTTTGGTGGACTCAGGATGTAACCAAACCATGGTGCATCAAAGCCTGATTTCATCCGGGGCATTGGATACAAGCCGCATGGTTAGGGTTCGGTGTGTGCACGGGGATGTGGTGAAGTATCCTATAGTGCCAGTCATTATACAATTTAGGGGACAAAAGCATAATGTTGAGGTGGCAGTTAATCCGCACCTCCGGCATCTGATAATTTTGGGGACGAATTGGCCTGCGTTTCATAATTTATTGGGTTGTTTGTGCTCGGATGCCTCTTGGAATAAAAATTCGCCGGGTAAGGATGTGCGCGTGCAGGTGGGGGAGACTGACCAGGGACCAATGAGTACTGCCTCAGGGGGACAGAGCGGAATCGGGAGACTAATTCTAATTCGGCGTTGTCTGCGGCCGAAAAGATGATCAAAACTCTGAAAGAGCAAAACGTGACGCTTATGGATCGAGTTGATGACTTGGAAAACCGGTCACGGAGAGCAAATCTCAGGATTTTGAACGTTCCGGAGAATAGCGAGAAAGGCCAGTCTACCGTCACGTTCGTGTCCGAAATGTTAGTGGAAGTCATGGGTCGGGAAGTTCTTGAAAAGCCTCCCGAGCTAGAACGAGCACACCGATCGCAAGGTCCCAAACCACAGGAAGGTCGACCTCCCAGGCCATTGGTTATATGTTTTCACAAATTCCAAGAGATGGAAAAAGCGCTTAGATGGGCCAGACAGAATGAGGCAAAATACAAGGGCTCGACTTTGAGGATCTACCCAGACATCTCCGCTGACCTCGCCAGAAAGCGCGCCGCATTTAAAAACGTCAAACAGCTGCTGTACCAAAAAAATGTGCGATTCCAGTTGCTTCATCCTGCACGCTTACGAGTTCGTCATGAGGACGAGACGTTCCTTTTCCACACGCCTGAGGAAGCTCAGCAGTTCTACGATCAGCGGATTGCTACACATGAATAATTCCTGATATCATAACAACGATATTGTGAAGAAGTCGAGACGTGTTGACTTTTAGGTAGGCCTAAGACACTGCGATAACCTGAAAACCCCTTTTCAGGGCATTCCTACTTCTAAGTGCACGTTCTGTTTTAGTGCGGTTTATAAGTTTCTTCCCTGATGATAATTTCAAAGCCTTGTGTTTATCTTATAATTCATTGGTTATATTATTGGTCTTAGATCCTAAATATTACGTTTAACTTTAAGCAATGAGTGTGCACCATCTGTTTTAGGGTGATTTATATGACACGTTCTTTGCATGGCCAAATAGGACGCCTTATTTTCAGTTAGTGTATTTATCTTGGACTTTTATATTTGATAAGGTTTGTAACACTAAGTGATTGGTCTGTTATACTAAACAATAGCTGAGCTAATCTACAGACTATTTAAGCATATTCATGATGAACAAGTTCACTGCAGATGGGCTAAAAATTAATGTCTTACATTTATAGTTTTGTTATGCGGTACTGTAATAGTGCTTTAAATCTGCTTATGCACTTATTTATTGTTATGCAGTACTGCATTTATTAATAGTGCTTTATGTTTGCTTATACACATTTGTAAGCTTGACTTAGCATTTATGTTTAACTGGATCACTTCGGGAGTTCTGGGGGAAAATGAAGCATATGGACTTGGATTATCGGGAGCTAAGAGATTGTTGTGAGCTGCGGTTTGTCTTTGTTCAATGGACGAATCTAGAATGTATTATAGTTTTGGTTGTTCATAAAGGTTTAACGTTTGGGTTTTTTTTTTTTTTTTTTACCCCCCACCCCCCTTCCCCCTCCCCCCAGTCACAGACAGAAGATACATCATACTGTGGGTATTTGGGCATACAGATAGGTAGTGGTAAACAATGACTGATATGAATAATGAAGTGAAAAATTTCAGAGGATCAGCAGTACGCTTTGTTAGCTGGAATGTTAGAGGATTAAATGGACCAGTGAAAAGAACTCGCATATTTACGCATATTAAGAGACTAAAAACAGAAATAGCCTTTCTACAGGAAACACACCTACGTATTGAAGATCATAACCGACTTAGAAAAACTTGGGTTGGCCAGGTTTACCACTTTAGCTTTGACCATAGGGCTAGAGGTGCAGCCATTATAATTCACAAAAAAGTACAATTTACTGCATCTGGAACGATTTCAGATCCCCAAGGGCGATACATTATTGTAACAGGCCAGCTTTTCAGCACACCAGTAGTCCTGGTAAGTGCATATGCACCCAACTGGGATGATGTTAATTTTGTGAAAAAAATATTTTCCTTATTGCCAGATTTGAACATTTACCATCTTATATTTGGTGGGGATTTGAATTGTGTGATGGATACAGCCATGGATCGTTCCAACCCTAAAACTGTACCTCTTTTAAAAATGTCTCAGATTTTGGCTGGATATATGACTCAAATTGGCTGTGTGGATCCATGGAGATTTTTATTTCCTGATAAAAAAGAATTCTCTTGCTTTTCACATGTCCATCAGACATACTCCAGGATAGATTATTTCTTTACGGATAAAAGGCTTATCCCGGCAATAAAAAACGTAGAATATTCTGCTATTGTTGAATCAGATCACGCCCCTGTAATTCTTGATGTTTGTTTTACTTACAACTACCTAACACGGTCGGTATGGAGACTAAACACAACTTTACTGTCGGATGCAAATTTTTGCGAATTCATATCTTGTGCGATTGACGAGTTTCTAATAACTAATAAAACAGACTCTATATCACCATCGTTATTATGGGAGACATTTAAGGTGGTAATAAGGGGAGAAATAATATTGTACTCTGCCTCACGTAACAAAGAAAGGAAAAAAGCACAGGAGAAACTTATTGAATCTATTAAAAAAACTGACTGTCAATATGCTAAGGCCCCAACGGCAGAACTATATAAAGAAAAATTTAGTCTTAAGACAAAATATGATTTATTATCAACAGAAAAAACTGAGCGGGATTTGATTTTTGCCCGTGCCAGGTTTTACGAGCATGGTGAAAAAGCAGGCCGTCTTCTTGCCCAACAGTTAAAAAGTAAATCAGCATCTCGACTTATTCCAAAGATTAGGAAAACATCGCAAGAAATTACAGTAGATCCCCAGGAAATTAATTCAATTTTTTATAAATACTATTCAGATTTGTACAGTTCAGAATTTCCACATGATGACTCTTTCATGTCAACATTTTTGGCTAATGTTAACCTGCCCACAGTTAAAATAGACCAAAAGAATAATCTTGATAAAACTTTACAACTTCAAGAGATAGAGGATTCAATTAGAGCCATGCAAAGTGGGAAAGCCCCAGGACCAGACGGATTTCCCATCGAATTTTATAAAAAAATTTCTCTACAACTGTCCCCTTTACTTCTTAATATGTTCAATCACTCTCTTGATCAATCAAAACCTGCCATCAAGTCTTATGCGCAAGCTCATATCACAGTTCTCCTAAAGCCAGATAAAAATGCCCAGAGAAGTTGTAACACCATGACAAAAAGAGGGGACATGTAGTTCTTATAGTATTCATAAAGTCCAAGTGTAATATAATAATGTGGTCTATTTAAAAAAAGAAATACTTAAGACATTTTGTCTACCAAAAGTGGACGTTTCTGTGTGACCCAGACGTTAAAATTTTATCTAAAGTACTGGCCTCTAGAATAGAAAATATAATACCAGATATTATTTCACAAGACCAGACAGGCTTCATAAAGGGGCGTCACTCCTTCATTAATATTAGAAAACTTCTCAATGTTGTGCATTCTCCTGCGTCGGAGAGTAATCCTGAAGTGGTTATCTCTCTGGACGCAGAGAAGGCATTTGACAGAGTCGAATGGGAATATTTATTTGCTGTATTAGATAAATTTGGATTCGGCTCAAAATTCATTTCCTGGATTCGCTTGCTTTATCATCAACCAAAGGCAGCCGTAGTCACGAACAAAATCACATCTCAATATTTTTCCTTGTCTAGAGGCACACGGCAAGGATGCCCCCTTAGCCCTTTGTTATTTGTTTTGGCTATAGAGCCATTATCATCAATGCTCAGATCATCACAGTCTATTAATGGTATTAAAAGAAGGGGTATAGAGTATAAAGTCTCTCTATATGCTGATGACCTGTTTATTATATATAACTGACCCACTATCATGCATCTCTCAAGTTGTGAAAATATTAAAAGATAACGGGTACTTTTCAGGTTATAAATTAAACTTCTCTAAAAGTATATGCTTCCCTATAAATAATATGGCAGATCAGATTATAGATACAGACTTGTCCTTTTGTATATCAAAATCAGGATTTAAATACTTAGGAATAAATATTACCCGTTCATACACTGATCTGTTTAAAGCAAATTATAATCCCATACTTAAAAAATTGAATAATTTACAACGGTGGAGTGTTATATATTTATCTTTAGCTGGTAAAATAAATTGTGTTAAAATGAATGTGTTACCCAGATTATTGTACTTGTTTCAAGTCTTCCAATTTTCTTGCCAAAGTCCTTTTTTCAGTCAACTAATAGGTTGATATCTTCCTTTATTGGGGGGCAAACAGCCAAGAATACGTAGAGAGTTTCTTGAAAAACCTAAAAAGGATGGAGGACTGGCTCTTCCAAATTTGCTAAATTATTATTGGGCAGCAAATTTGCAAAAAATAATTTATTGGTTTCATTCGCCACATATAGAATGGTGTGAAGCGGAGGCTAAATCTTGCAAATTAACATCACTGGCGGTGCTGATTACAATGAAGTCACCATTTTCACCATCACAGTTTTCCTCAAGTCCAGTTGTAATTTCGACTCTCAAAATATATAATCAGTTTAGACAGGCATTTCAACTCACAGATTTTTCCTTGGAATCCCCCATATGTAATAATCATCTTTTCCCAGCTGCCAATCTACATGCTACTTTCAAGCAGTGGCAGGACTTGGGCATAGTTAAATGTAGTGACTTTTTCATCGATAATATTTTTGCGAATTACAACGATCTGATTCAAAAATTTAATCTTCAAAAGTCAGATTTTTTTCGTTACCTCCAGGTTCGACACTTTATTCAGGCCCATTGCTCTGTGTTTCCTCAAATGCCCTCGGAATCAAGACTGGACTTGGTTCTTAAGACCCCAACACACCTCAAGGGCCTCATTTCCAAAATATATAACTTAATTATGACATTCCAAAATATATCACTAGAGAAGATCAAAACAGAATGGACAGGAGAGTTGGGAATTGACATATCCGAAGACATTTGGGATAAAGCTGTTGAAAGAATATATAAGACTTCATCTTGCGCACGACTCAATCTGATCCAGATGAAAGTTTTCTACCGTATTCATTATAGTAAAACCAAACTGGCTAAACTATACCCAAACATAGATGAAACATGTGATCGTTGCAGTGCTTCTAAGGCAGATCTAACACATATGTTCTGGTCGTGTGCTAAACTAAGACAATTTTGGTTTTCAATATTTGACATTTTAAACTCAGCATTTAATTTAAGAATTCAGCCTAACCCAATAATGGCTTTGTTTGGAGTTACAGATGACGACATTTACATAACAAAAGATAAAGAAAATGCCTTTGCATTTGCAGCATTAATAGCTAGAAGAAGACTTATTTTAGAGTGGAAATCACCAATACCACCTAAACTGTCACTATGGCTTAGTGATTTAATGTTTTTTCTAAAAACTGAAAAAATCTAATATTTTCTCTGAGGATCAACCAGAACATTTTACAAAACATGGGATCCTTTGATAAACTATATTGAGAAGAATGTACTCCTCCAACTTTGAGCCCTCCCACGCTCCCTCATCCTTCCCTTCCTAACCCCCCCCCCTCCCTTTTTTTTGTTTGTTTTGTTTTGGTTTGGTTTGTTTATTTATTTGCTTGTTTATTGTGGGTAGGAAACATGGAAAAATTAATGCCTTTTGGAGGTGCTTCTGGCACTGAATGCTTTCAATGTACCTTGTTCTAATAAAAATATAATAAAAAATAAATAAATAAAAAAAAAACTATTGGTTGTAGGGCTGAGCAAATATGGGTAGAACTCTTTACTGCCCTAGTACTTCAGAAATCCCTTTAAAAAGGTATACATGTGAATTAAACATGGCACAATGGCCTTTATCATCACAGTATGCTAATGCCTATCTAGTGCGAGGGATTCATCAATATGCTGATTGAGGACTCTTGGGACAAGAGTTTGGAGAGACAGAGTCGTTTACACCTCAACACACCTCATCTGTACCATTTGCTTCACATGGCATATATGCTTTCAACTACATGCTATTTATCTACTAGTGTTTTCTAACTAACTATGTCATGTTTGGTCTCATCTGACAGCTTATAAACTGAACTGAATGGTAGTGTACTTAATGGAGACACTGAAGTATCCTAATGTACAATCTAGGTATTGCTTAAACATGTATTGAGGAGAGTATGCTAATGTACTTCTCCCCGTCTTGATCACCACCCATTTGCCATATCTTGTGGTTTCCTGTCAGTTGGTTTTGGTGTTGGTATTCCACTCATGTATAACAATGCTTTGCTCAGGGTATATGAAGGAAAGGTAACTGTTGTTCTGGGAGAAAGGCTTTAACCCTGCCACTCCCGCACACCGGTGCGTAACCTCTGAATACAAGAAAGGCTTTTACGGCCTCTTCTGCACAACAGTGCATTATTTGTTACAACTAAGTTGTCTATGCAGTATGTTGTTCCATTCTACTGTCTGTAATATTTAAATATGTAACATAATAAATAACTTTGCCTGCTTTAAAGGTTTTAAGAATCTTTCCTTTTGTAACTGATAATGTTGAAAGCTAAATTGATTGTAACTTTCATTATCTAAACGTTCAAGTTAAATCTTACGTTTTCCTATCAATTCAAAGAAAGACTTTTACTTTTAATGAATAAGAGGTAAAAATAACAACAACTTTAATGGAGTCAGATAAATAACTGAATTATGCACGTCATCCTTCAACTGCTTTTTGTTTCCGATTATTGGTTCAAAATAGCAGCGTAAGCTTCCAGCCTTACAGTGAGGGACTGTAAGAATTGAAAATATCCAAAGATATTTTAAAATGAACAAAGACATTTGCTTTACTGTTTCAACCCCCTCTCTTTTGCTACAAGGGCCATTTGGAAGGCACAAAGGTGTTGATAGTGATCAAGGCCTGTAGGCCAAGAAGACGTGTGTACATCGGGGTCTACAAATGGTCACACCTTTAGTACAGTGGGGGGAAGTTTTAATCTTCTGATTGGTCAGTTTGAATGTCTCACATTTGGGTTTAAGTCACATGGTCAAGGAAGGGATAAAAGAAGATTGTAACTCTTTTTTATGCGCTTCTTTTCTTGGGCCCTCTCTGGCTCTCTCTCTCTCTCTCTCTCTCTCTCTCTTCCTCTTTCACTCTCTCTTTAACTATCTCTCAGGTAACTTTTTCATACGTGTTGTGTACAATTAATGGTATATGATTTTATCATCTCATACATCTATTTTGTAATTATTTTAAGTGTAACCATAATCAGATATTGTCATTAAACCCTTTCAATTACAAATGATGTGCTAACTACTAGTTTTGATTTAGTATTAACATTAATGTGCTCCCTATTGCAATACAATATTGTCACACTATAGCAACGCTCTCCCACATATTTTGCTATTATAACTGCGCTTATTTCCGTCGTTGGTATAAGTTGCAGTGGGTGGTAATATACAAGAAATGTACAGTGTTCTACCATCTTACTGATAAAGTTTCTTTAGTCGCTCGGCAAACCTTACAGTCTGAACCGCTGTAGGAGTTCCACCCTTACATGGTGAACTAACAAATAATTATGTCTGATTTGTCTCAGTCATTACATAAAGAAGCATTTTTAGTATGTTAAGTACAAAATTAGTGCCCAAAAATAGAGCACTTTAAGTACATTATCGAAGTGTACTTTTTTTTCACCTGGGAATGCAAACACCTTGATCTTGATCTCTCAAAAGCTGTGCATTTGGTTGCATCTTTGTTGCAGGATTGAGAGGCCATTTTGAAAAGGCAGTGAAGGGAATGTCACCTACTATTTCACAGGCCTACAAAAGCGAACACATAAAAAACATGACTTTATCATGTTTCTTTGTATGTACCTTTATCAAGTCACTCGTATTTCTTAAGGAACACTGCCCAACAGCAACACCCGCAGGTAAAGTTACAGCAGGAGTCATGCCTCCCTTTGCTTTCATAGAAAACCATAGAAAACCATTAGACCCCCGGCGTGCAGTGGGTTTTGTGGGGGGTAATTGAGAATGAATGGGGGAGAGTCATGTGAGAGGAGGCAAGGTCTCCATTGCGCTATGATTGGATGCACTGGACACAGTGACTGGAAACACATGCACAGTCGCATTCCTGATCATGAGAACTTCGAACACCACAGAGAGTGCATAGTAACTTGGGTGTCAAGGACATCTGAAAAGGGGCAGATTGATGTGGGCCTGAGGGATCAGTTCAAATTGGAGCGTCAGTACTGAGGATGTGGTAAAAAGGGATGTAGCTAATGTAAAGTTTTGTCTGAGCGTCGTCTATCATCCAGGGGCGATATTGAGACATTCAGTTCCCTCAATAACGGTAATTATATGGGAATACTTGAACTCATTGCTCAATTCGATCCATTTCTGCAGTAACACATAGCTCGCTTTGGAAATGCTGGGAGAGGAAAGTCGTCCTACCTAACTGTCAAATTGATAGGAGAAAAGGACAGTCCTGGACAGCACGGCAAATACGTATAACTCTATTTAATTATATGTATATGTGAACTCTTGAATTTTCTATAAGCGTGGATTCCATGCCAGACATTGCCCATATCGATCAACTCACTTTCATAGCCCAATACCTTTCTCCTGAGGGATATTCTGAGGGAGCGCTTTCTAGAATTTCTTTCTATTACAAGCCACACAGGGGAATCACTTTTTAACTCTGTGATGACTGTACTAAATGAGCTGGGGACTGACATAAACAATTGTCAAGGACAGTGTTACGATAACCCAGGTGAAAAAAAGTACACTTCCATAATGTACTTAAAGTGCTCCATTTCCGTGCACTAATTTTGTACTTAATATACTACAAATTCTTCTTTAGCACTTCTTAAAATAATCTTGTACTCAACTGTGCTACTCAACTGTGCTATTTTGAGACACCATGAATATGAACTAAAATGTCCTTTTAGCATACTATCTCTGTATTTAAAAAATGTATTTAGTTGTAGTACACTTGAGCCTGTGTATGAAAAGAAAGTGTATGAAAGATAGGTTCAATTGTACTACAAGTGTTAACTAAATACATTTTTTTAATACAGAGATAGTATGTTAAAAGCACATTTTAGTTCATAGTCATGGTGTCTCAAAATAGCACAGTTGATGTTCTTAAGATTATCTTAAGAAGTACTAAAGAAGCATTTTTAGTATGTTAAGTACAAAATTAGTGCCCGAAAATATAGCACTTTAAGTACATTATCGAAGTGTACTTTTTTTCACCTGGGAATGCAGACACCTTGATCTTGATCTCTCAAAAGCTGTGCATTTGGTTGCATCTTTGTTGCAGGATTGAGAGGCCATTTTGACAGTTTTGAAAAGGCAGTGAAGGGAATGTCACCTACTATTTTACAGGCCTACAAAAGCGAACACATAAAAAACATGACTTTATCATGTTTCTTTGTATGTATCTTTATCAAGTCACTCGTATTTCTTAAGGAACACTGCCCAACAGCAACACTCGCAGGTAAAGTTACAGCAGGAGTCATGCCTCCCTTTGCTTTCATAGAAAACCATAGAAAACCATTAGACCCCCGGCGTGCGGTGGGTTTTGTGGGGGGTAATTGAGAATGAATGGGGGAAAGTCACGTGAGAGGAGGCAATGTCTCCATCGCGCTATGATTGGATGCAATTGGTTATGATTGGATATGATTGGTTTGTGCAATAAATCCCACCTCTTGTTGATGTGCACGTTCCGTGCGTCAGTTTGAATGAACAAATGATGGCGTCAATGGGAAGACTAATTGAAAGGAAGTAAACAGATCACCCAGTTAGATATCACTGCTTTATGTCATGTCAAAATCAAACTTGAATTGGACTGAAAACACGATGACTGCGGGTTTTTTTAGTGCAATCAGCTTGGTGAAATTAAAAATACATCTTCGTGTCTGTGACAGACGGTGTTTACGGAGCATGACTGATGATCCAAAATAGCCTAAGTAAAAAGAATACATCAATACACAAATAAAATATATTGTTTAAATTATTTTTGCCTTTAGTTATTATTTTGGAATGAATGTAGAAATGCTTAAAACACTAACTTGATGAGATTGACTTGGTTTTGATAAATAGAACATTTATTACAATACATTGTAAAATTACAAAATAGAATTGTATTTGGTTTCTTTTTTTTCTTTTTTGATGTAATGTAATGTTCACTTAACAAGGAAGATGTGTCAATGTTAAGAATAATGCACATGAAAATGAGCCTCCTCATTTCAGAACACCACTGCACGCCACTGCCACAGATATACCCACAGTGGGACAGTGAGGTGGAGCACAGGGGCCTGACCCAGAGGGCACAGCATCCCGAAGTGGGGTCTGAGTGTACAACACTCACCTGGCTCCAGGGTTGGGTAGGGGGTGCGCCAGAAGGCATCGCGTCCTTGAAATGCATACCACTGCCAGCTGGCGATAGGAGAGGGATGCACTTATTTTGAAATTTTGGGTACCGAAAGAACAGAAAGAAAAGTCAACGAAAGATGCTCCGCCTGGCCCTCCTCTGGGGGAAAGAGTGGTGCAGTCTCCATCTCCTGAAGAGCTGATTCCTCCATCACTGGGTCACCCGTTTCAGGAGCACCACTTGCTCTGACGCTTGGCAGGTCTGAGACAGGCTGTGCAGTACTGTGGCCTGGGTGTAGGCTGCTGCTGTGGCCGTGGGGAAGTTTTGTCGTAGTGAGGGGGGAGAAGGCACCAGCATGGTTTTGGCCAGAAAAAGGTGCCTTCCATGATATGTTAACCTCTTCAAGCACTTCCAGAAAGAAAGGCACTAGGGAGGGACGCTGTTGATCAGTGTGCACCGCCCCGAGATACCAATTGTCCAGCCTTGAGCATTCGGGACACGGTGGAGGTCTCCACTTGAGCCCAACACTGTCAGTGGCCTGGGAAAGCATGGCCGTCAGCTCTGGGTCAGATTCAATCAATGCTACTCTCCCCAAAGGGTGCCACAGCTAAATCTTCATCCCCTGAGGACTCTAGCCCACCCTTTGATGCAAAGATTGGCATCTGATCCTACGCCGGAGCCCCGAACGAAACGCTAGGTCCCCCATGACAAGGACCACCAGTCTCACTTGGAGAGTGCTTGCGATGTGCTAGAGGAGTGGGGGTCCCATGGACATGTACTCAGTGGGAAAGCCCCCACTCTGATCCTCAGGTCACCCTGGCTATTCACCAAAGTAGACCTCCCCCTGTGGAGGAACCTGATTGGGGCATAGCAGAGGGGACTCCAACTTGTTTGATGGGTACATGACTCATCCATAAATGCCAGTTCAGCATGCTTAAAGGGTTAGTTCACCCCAAAATGAAATTTCTGTCATTAATTACTCATGTCGTTCCCAACCTGTAAGACCTTTGTTCATCTTCGGAACACAAATTAATATATTTAGATTAAATCCGAGAGGTTTTTTTAATCCTCTATTGAAAGAAATGGAATTACAGTCATTCAAGGTCCAGAAAAGTAATAAAAACATCATTAAAATGCATCAACATGACTACAGTGGTTCAACCTTAATATTATGAAGCGACAAGAATACATTTTGTGCGCAAAAACAAAACAAAAATATAGCTGCAAGCAACGATGACGGGCCCAAGCCTGGTGGCACCGTCACCCCGGTGGCTTCAGGGCAAGTATGCACACACACACACAGAGGCAGAGTGAGAGACTGACCAGTTAATTGAGACAGATTATTCAAAAACATTTTAAACAATAAGAATAAAATCTATACTGTGACAGAAATTAGTACTTGATAATCTCTTAATATACATTTAAATGTAATACTAACCAAAACTATTTATAGCAAAATTATCATTAGCTGTTAAAAATATTATACGTTCAGATGAATTCATTAAAAGTCTTTTATTAAAAAAATTATTAAACTAATTATATAAACTACTATATAGTCAGTGAACTACAAATGAACTGGTTCTTTGCCTTAATTTTGTTATACAAATTGTCATGTCATGTCATGTCTTGTTTTGGTTTTGTTTCATGTTCACGGTTTTTGGTTTATTTTCATAGTTATGCTTTGTTTGTTTTGCCATGTGTTTTGTATCATGTGATTCCATTGCCCTCATGTGTTCTTGTCATGTGCTTCCCCTGTCTCATGTGTCATGTTCTGATTGGTTGTCATTGTCATGTGATTTCAGTTCTGTCTTGCCATTGGTCCTCTGTCTTCATTGTTCACAGGTGTTCCTTGTTTTGTCATTAGTCTCCCTGTATAAATAGCCCTCATGTTCCATTGTAATCTTGTCTAGCTTTGTTTATATGTAACCCGCTTTTGGTGAGTGTTAGTGTCCGTTTTCAAGTCAAGTCAAGTCAAGTCAAGTCAAGTCAAGTCAAGTCTGTGTTTGTGTTTGTGTTCCTGTTCCTGTTCCTGTTTTTGTTCAAGTTTGTATTTTGGATTATTCTTATTAAATACTGCACTTGGGTTCAAAACTACGGTCGCCTCCAGTTGACTCCCCTCTCCATTACACAAATTCATAGAAGAGAAGGCCTAAGGCATTTCCTATCCTATAATGCAGAAAAAGGACAGCGAAGTGAAGAACACACACAGAGAGAGAAAGAGAGAGAGAGAGAGAGAGAGAGAGAGACACACTGTTTTATCAGTGTTGCTTCAGAAGATTCAACATTTTAAATAAAAAATAAAATCTATTAGTCTTTGATGACTAAATATATGCATCCAAAGAAAGTACCACTGAATATAATTATACCTTTAATAGATAGAAGACCCTCTTTTTTCTAGAGTGTGTGTGTGTTAGATAGTTATTAGTGTATGCACGAAAATGTATTTTCGATGCTTCAAAAACTTCTAACTAACCCACTGATGTCACATGGACTACTTTGATGATGTTTTTATTACCTTTCTGGACATGGACAGTCTACCGTACATACATTTTCAATGGAGGGACAGAAAGCTCTCGGACTAAATCTAAAATATCTTAAACTGTGTTCCGAAGATGAATGGAGGTCTTACGGGTTTGTAACGTATATATCATAGACTTGTTTGTGGTGGGGTAAATTATGCTGCGTTCACGTCACCTCGTATTTACCGGAATCTTGAGATGACAACACGTGACATTATATTCGGAGCAGTTCACGTCCCTTTGGTCCTTGAACTGGGAATTATGTGTTTCAATGGCACCCCTATCAACGCCTAAATGAATCTACAGCGGTACATGTGGGAGCTTTCAGAATAGAAAAAGATGCAGAATAGGCTAATTGTTAAATAATGTAATGTAATCACTACTGCTTATCTAAAACATGGAAAATCAAGTATTTAAAGCATGAAAAAAATCATATCTCTATTTTTGGGCTGAATTCCGTGATGTAGGCTATAATCTCTGTATTTTGTACATTTTTCTATTTGAACTAAAAAAAAAAATCTGTATTTAATTAAAAAAATATATATATTTCACATCCTGCCCAATATTACAAACAATGTTCATATTGAAGGCTATGAAAACAAACATAAATGTAACCTTGTAGTCTGTTATATTATGTGAGGGGTCAACTTACATGAGGCCTACATTCTAACATTGTGACACTACAATCTAAAAACAAAATAATGCTTTTTAAAGCAGAAGTTACATTCACTAAACTAAAACTGAAAATAAAAAAGCACAGACTAATTATTAGTCTATTATGATTAAGTTACTGCTATCATAAAATACACTTAGTTGTAGGTTCGAAATTCTACATATGGCACATTTATGTTCGCAAACAAAAACAAATACTCAGCAACAAATATTTTAGCTAAATGTATATTTTAGTCACAATAATTGCGCTCCCATCTGTTTGCCGCGCATGCGCACGGCGGCGCTCGTTCAAGGAAGTTTGTGCTTCCACTCTTGTCTCCTGGACAGCAAAATGGAAATATTTTCTCGACTTTCCAACATTTACAGATGGAGAAAATGTCTGTGAAATGTAAGTTATGCACTGAGGAAATTATTGGATGTCACATTAGCTTAAAGATTATAAATAGAGACGTTTCCACCAATCGCTGCACAAGTTAAAGTCCCTGTAAAGTCATTTTAAAGTATGTGTTCTGAGTTTGTCACGCCGCAGAAAAATGTGTTATTAACCACCCAGCCAAATTTGAATGATTAAAAAAATCTGCAAGTAAATGAAATAAGTTATCAAAATCTCGAAAAAATAGGCAGCGCTCTCTGCTCTCAAACGCTGGGGGCGTGTCCGCTGTCGGCGCTGAAACCACACCCACTCGCGAGAGCTGCCGTCTCAACTGACTTGAGTCTATGAATCAAACATACTGATGTGTATAAAAATAATCATTTAGAGGGTTGCAAATTTTAGTAGAGTTACTGTGGACTACCTACTAATTATAACATAAGCAAACTCGGCAACGTACACTCATTGGTGGGCACGTACTGCCGACTGTTGTCGAGTTGACAAATGACGGTGCCGCGAGACAGGAGGATGAAGGCCGGGATGGGAGAGACTCTGTCCGGCCCCATATATCATCGGTTATTGTTGGGACGGTAGGAAGGCCGAGGTCTGTTCAGTCACATTCAACAAAAACAGCGGATTATCTGTGAATCCCAGCTGTCTGATGAAAGTTTGTAAAACTATCCGGTGTAGAACGATCACTTTAGAGACTAAATTAATCCACCCCTTCTTCATATCATCGTTTTAGGAAATTTAAATAAGGAGACCGAGCATATTGTATATTATAACAACCATGTAATATGCATTTGCGTGACGAAGACATTACTAGCTAAATGTGTGAAGTGTATAACTGTAATGACACTCGAGATTGAGCGAGTGAACCGCTGTAGAGTTAGAGGCGGCGCCACGCTCAGTGCGTCATCGACAGTTATATAGTGTTAGGGGAGGGGCCATGCTCGGGGGTCCAAGTGCGTCATCAGACCCCCGTTTTAGCTCCGCCCAAAAAATCCTGAGCAGAGACTTGGTGAAAAACTGTTTAACGCTCTAACTTCACAATTAAGCATTACACAATTCACAGTCTTTGTAATGTGTTTCAGCAATACATTTGTAACATTTATAAAGTTTTTAGAAAGAATTCTCAGAATTGACTTTACAGGGACTTTAAGGTTACATATGATGACGAAAGCACGTTAGTGCTAGCCCTCCTGGAATCCATATAGAGAATGCATTGCAGTGCCTGCAGTTTGAAAAAAAAAAGTTTTTTGAATGGAAGTCTATGAGAGCACTCGGGGCAATTTTAGCCAGAGTGAAATCGCCCAAAAAGAGGCGGTACTCCACAGAACGCGACTGACGCTGATTGGACTATATCCAGAGGCAGAAAAAAACAGCCTAGCAGTGACAGCTGTGGTTGAAAAAAATCGGTCCCTTGGTGGTGCGTCGCCCTATTGCCCTAATGAAGAAACCGCCCCTGGACATTAGTAATATCAAAGTCCCTTTAAGACAAGTCATTTCACTCGGCGGCCATCTTTGAAACGCCTCTCGGGCATCCAAGTGCAGCTCCTATCACTTTGAATGGGGAAACATCAAATTCTCTAAAGCTGTTTGCCAAGCTTTCGATTAGATTATATATTTGAAATCACCAATGAAATCTGACAACATCTGTCTCATAAATTTTGTTTCTAAACGCTCGAATCATGACAAAAAAAAAATAAAAATTTCAGGCTGGATCAACCTAATGCGCATGCGCAGTCCTAAATGTGTGTCTATTGTGCCTGATTTCGGAGGCTTGAGTCTGACTGTTTCTATAGAAACCGGAGCTTCTAACAGCTGCTGCAGTGAAGCGATAACTTTACCAATCGGCGATTGGCTCTTATTTAGAAGGCGGACATATTCCGCCATATTGCGCGTTGCACTTTCTCCTGTTCATAAAAATACGAGTGATCACGTCTTGTGTTATTCTATAGTCTTTTGTAACATTCAATACTATTTAGGGCGGATAGGGTGGATAGTATGCACACTGGGATGCAGGGCGTGTCTAAAAGTGGAGTGGAACGCTATGGCGCGGTCAGGTTCTTTAATGTTACGCTGTTATATGCACTTGTCTCACTGAACGTCTCACTCAACGTCTTATTTTTTTTTTTATACTGCTAAAACGTAAGTCTGTTAATATTAACTTCTTGTTTATTTAACTGTTGTATAAAATCAATATTACTTTTGTCCACTCTTTGTGTGATATTATGAAATAAGTACACAGGCTTACATTTTCTGTCCACATACCTAGAATTTTAGGAGCATTCTAAATGCATTTTACTACCATGCAGTGAAAGAACACACTCTAAATGAGCAAAGTCAGTAAAAACGTGTAAAATACGAAAACACGAGCAGTTCTAAATTTATTACAGCAATCGAATCTTTTCATTTAATTTTCTTTTTCACTAGTCATCTCAGTAAGATATAAAGCTTTTACCTTTTATCTTACAGTTGCTCCAAAGGTTAAGGAGACACTGCAAAAGCATTTAGGCTAAAAAAAATAAATAAATAAATAAATAGGTAATAATAATAATAATAATAATAATAGAGCTTGCCTTTGTTTTTTGAGGTGTAAATGTTTTTTAGTATAATTCTGTCAGATCGCCTGTCAATTAAATTTTGGCGAAACTCTAAAACTAAATTTAGAGCCAACTCTAAAATGACAAAATACGAATATTGTTTATGTTAGTTAAATTGGCCCAAATGTTTATAGCAATGTTTAAAAAATGCATTCTTTTGTGTTATAGAGACTCCTAGTAGTGTATACATAGAACAACTTTTTTATGAGAAAAAATACTATATTAATTTCTAGTAAATAGTGTTTTTTAACCATACTATCCTTGAATTGAAGTACTTGAATTAATTTGTTGTGGTAATTCTATAGTTGCTGTGATAATAGAACAACTATAATAATATAAAATTACTTTATCCAATACTGTACTAATTACTATAGTATTTTTTCATGTGGGTATCTGTGGATATGAAGCAATGGCATACATTTTTTTTTTTTATATCATTTGTATAAATATTTACCATTTGGAATAAAAATCTGTATATAAAGGTAAAAAGCACTTAATTGTTATAATTAGACATAATTGAAAATAAGAGAAAACAAAAATAGAGAATGAAGAGGTATAATAAAGCACGAATAAGTGTATGGAATGTGAAACCCTTGCAGCAGGCGCAGATGTATGGAAGCATATTTGTAGCAGTATTCAATTTGAAATGTAATATGCAAAATGGCAATGCAATATGTAAAATGGCAATGCATTTCTGTATTTAAATTTACATTTTCCATTCCATATATGCAATGTTTGGAGCAAAATGATAATTCAAATTCAGTAATAGAATTTACATTTGCCATTTCCTACACTAAGTTTAACAAATAATTTAAACATATATTTTAATGCTTTATAAGTTGCAAAATTAAAATGAAAATGTATTAAAGAAATTATTATATATGTTTAACGCGGTCAAGCCAAAATTGTAGCAAAATTATCATTTAAATGTTATTTTTCTTAATTGCATTTACACTCACAGTGCGATTGCATTTTCATTAAATGCCCCGCAATGAAGTAGCAAAATTCAATGTGGATTTGAAAATGCATTTCCAGCCGATCAAGTTCCCGCCCCGCCCTGTCAATCACTTCATTAAGGCGGGGCCAGGTGTTGGAAACATGGCGGCAGAGTTATTAAGAGCGAGGCATAAACTGGCAGATGATGCTGATCAAGAACAGAGAAATGTCAATGTTCCTGCAGATGTTGCGCTTCTGTCAGTCATAGAACCAGTACCTACGTTATTAGAAGCATAGATATTTATGGTTAGGCGTCTCGCAGTGAACGCGCCTGACGCCTGTTTCACACATAATCCGTCTGCAGTGCGTATGCGTTGCGTATTTTTTTACGCACCCATGTTAACGGATTAGAGCGTTCACACTGCACGCGGTTGCGGTCCGTCATTGCGTTCCAGGAGCGGTGCGTCTGCAGCAGTGCAGCGATCGTTTACGTACCGAGTCTATTTTTGCTGTGCTGCAAGTGCAAAATGAACATGGATTGACCTGAAATTGTAAAAAAAAAAAAAGGAAATTATGCACATTTAAACTACTTTGTACATTTAGTACATTACATAAAGAATTTTTTTTTTTTTTTTTTTAAGATTTAACGCCATGCCAGCAACAAGCTATATTCATGCCAAAAGGAAACATTTCAATTTCACAGTTCAGTTGTATCATTTCAAAACAATTATTTTATTTAAAAAAAAAGAACAGTGTTTACTTGCATAATGCGATCAAGATATGTTTTTCCCCATCGTTGGAAGGAAACTCGCATCTCAGCAGGCAATGACGTGACAGGCGGACCTAAACCAACCTATTCAAAAACGACCCGCAGAATTTATTGTACAAAGATTTGAATGCGAAGGAAAAGGCATGGGAAGCAGTTTCGTCGGCTATGGCAAGCCAAAGTACTCACAAACGCCTGGTCGGACGTCTGATTGCACACTGACGCGTCAAAAGCGCGCGTTTTGACAGCAAAACGTGCGTTCTCGGCGTGTGATTTGCTATTAAAACGCGCGTTCTTGACGTGCGCTTTGGAGTGACCAAAAACGCGCGCTTTTGACGTGCGTTTATCATAACACAAATGGGCGTCGAATACGTGCGTTTTGAGTCAGACAAAACGCTCGTTATGAACGTGTGAACAGGTAAACCAAACAGGCAGTGCAAACGTGTGTTTAAAGTGTCCATCAGGCGAAGAGAACGCGCTCTTTCCTTAGAGTTCTCAAAAGTGCATGTCGAAAGCGTGTGCTCACTCTTTAGGGCTTTGAGTCTGTTATGTTTTTGTCCGCTATAGGTTTAGGACAGTATTATCATTAAACTCAACCAAAACAACATGGAATTGTCGAGGATAAATTTGGCAGATGATTATAATGGTTGAGTTATAATCCATAATAATTTATATGAAATATGCATATGAAAACGTAAAACTATTATTTAAAATAGCCGTGGGGGATTACAGTGGATATTCCTTCGATCAAGGCCAAAACTTTGTAAGTTTGTAAGGAGCCAATTAATAACGACATGTATGATCATCTTGGCTATATATTACGGTGGCGCATTGCCTCATAAATAATATTTTTTTCCCCTCAATTATGTCATTAAGACATCTTTTCTCGTAATAACGAGATGTTATGTCGTTAAAATCACATATTTTGTACGTGACGTGTACGAAAAATACCTTTATACCTTTATCTGATCTATAGAGCTCATATAGCCTATATCGGTTCAATTTACATTTATTTTTTTTAGCGCTTTTCACAATACTTAGGCCTATAGTTTTAAAGCAGCTTTATAGGAAATGCTTTAACATTACAATTTGGAGTACCTAATCTGTTATCAAAGGTGACTGTACAAGTTATGGCCTAATTTCAGACATATATAGCCTACATAGGCTATATGTAGTTAGCTAACATATTAATTTAAACAATGTATTAAGGTAGAAACAATGAGCGATGTCCAGAAAAATGTGTAGGCCTAGCCTATATATTAAACGTTGTAGCCTACTAAGAAAGCATAGGTACTACACAGAAAACTGTATTCGTGCAGAATTTGATCTTTCAATAGCCTATCACTTAGTAGGCTACATTAAGCGACCTTGAGCTTTTTCTTTATAACGGTTTTCTATAAGAGAAAAACACTTAATGTAGGCTAATTAAACGAACTGCGTTCATATTCTGGGCTCATCTGCTTTGCTGTACATAGTATGGTTTAGTATGGTGTTTACTGAGTTTGGTCTTTTATGTCACACATTATACAAGCATTAAGCTTTAAACATGTATTTTAGGCTATCTCCACAACAAATCCATAATGGTATTCAATACAAAACAAGACTGAAAATTGTTATAAAAAGTATAAAATAATCATAAACAAATTATGGCATTCATTACAAACAATATTTATTTAAAAGCCTAAAAAAAATGTATTTAAATTGACACTGTTGGGCTCTCATTCGGCACAAATCCAATTGTGTATTAGCACTTGGACATTAAAATATATTTACGCCTATTATGTTGTTAAACAATGCTTTCGTGTCCCAAAACAGCACTCACATGCGCAAAAACATGTTTGGAACAGGGTCGATAATTTCAATATTAGTGGGGCTCAGCCCCAAATGAGGGATTTAAAAATATATATATGCTATAGGCCGATATAGGCCTATTTAATAAATGTTATGCATGAACAATACATAGGAGGCCTATATCAAGTCAATCCCTGTTGAATTTATTTCTAATCATTAATATTCATGAATATTCAATAAGAATATCGACAAACTTTAGGCTATTTTTGGGATGTATTTATCTAGATTGGCAATATGTGGCTAACATTTTCTTTTTAATATTTTTTCCAATACATGTAATCTTTTGAACACTATTTTTTTTTTAAACTCTATTTCTGTGCAGTAAAATTAACTTGAATGTATAACAAAATTTAGTAGTTTAGGCTTTAAAATATTGTTTGTAGGTAATGAATGCCAATATAATTTATGTTTATTTAATACTTATATTTTGTATAGAACAATTTAAAGGATTTGTTGTGGAAATAGCCTAAAATACATGTTTAGCATATTTTTTTGTAAAAATTTCGTTTTTACCGGCTAGCCCGGCTTCAGGTTGGCATAGGGGTATTTAATCCCACCACTGCGTAGGCTTTTTTAGTTCCCCTTGCGCTACAAATCTTTTAAATTTAATGGTATTCAGAAAAACAGAACAATAATGACAAATATAATATATAAACGTCAACCCCAAACCAAATTAATTTAAAGCTAAACTGAAATAGAAACCCATTTGGCATAAATCCAAATGTTTCCATATGCACTATTTGGATCCTATAGCCTATTTATTATTTAAACGCTCTGGGTAGCGTTTCCCAAAAGCATCGTAAGCCTAAGTTAATCGTAGCTCCAAGCTCCATTGGTTTCAATAGAGCTACGATCAACTTAAGCTTACGATGCTTTTGGGAAACGCAACCCTGGGCTGGATTTCCCGATAACGTTGTCTCTCAGCGCGCTACGAAGACCCTAAAGTATACCTTAACTGAATGTATACCTTTTTCAGGCATGTTCCCCGAACTATACCTTAGGAGGTTGCTTAAGATATACCTTCTTAAGTGCGACGTTACCAGGTGCTGCCCATGGCACTGAAGCTGAATTGGTTGATATCGATGGCTCGAGAATCGATAATTCACTCTATACAGGGGCTGCTTCACTATGTTATGTGAGAAATCAGTGTTCTTTATAAAAAGAAGCACTTCAGAAGTAGAAAATGCATTTATCAGGACTCATTGGATCTTATAAAAATAATCCAAATTACAAGCTAAATCTATCTTGTAATTTATCTATATTCTGGGGGTGCGGAGCCCCCATCAGCGCGAGTTTAAGGCGACAGTTATTTAGAACATAATTTTAGAATGTATTAATTCCTTGGAGACACGTCATGCAGCTGGCAGATATGTATGTAACTCGTTTATATCGTTTTTCCTTTGTTATTCAAAATATTCACAAACTTGTTAACTACACCAAGCATTTTATGATATATTCCGATTGTAAAATATGTGGAAGTGAATTTTTGTCGCGCGATGAGTTTGCACCGCAATTCAGAGCTGTCGGATTTACTTAATTTTCCCCGAAATACATTAAAGTATGTGGCTGGTGAACTGGGAGAAGAATAGAGTAAACTTATGTTTCATACACAATGTGTATCTGATATTAATAAAACACTTCGTCAAATTATATAATTGAAAGGGTTATTATTGCAGCTTCTATAGACATCGGTGTATTGAATTTGAATTTAACAAACTATAAATGTATTTTTATATAGCCTAGTGCCTCATTCATATGTGTATTTAAATGACTGAAATCTAAATAAACCTGATGTGGGGTTGAAAACACTAAATATAGTTGTGATATATGACAAGAGCTGAGCGCGTCTGTCTCTGGATCAGAGCTAAAGCACATTTGAAGTGAATCTTTGCATTTTATTCTTTGTCATTATCCTAATTGAACACTAGGTGCATTACAACTTCAGAATTATATTCGTATAGACTGTCAGCAGTGATAAGGTATAGTTAAGAGTGGTCCAGACCAACCTTACGAAAGTATGACTTACAGAAGGTATACAAGAACGTTTCGGGAAACATGTATTAACGTTAACGACGTAGAGTTAACAAGGTTTCGGGAAATTCAGCCCTGATTGTACACAGACTAAAATGAGCAGTGGCTTTTTCTGTATTTGGTTGAATGTATTTTGTTTTGACAATAAACAGGCTGCATGCGATGTCAAGTTATAGTAGCCTAGCTAAAACTGATATGGCGCCGGCGCGTTCACTTGAATTTTCTTATAAAAGCATAAACAACTTAAAATACTCAGACATTTATGGTCATAAGAGTAACACCATTCGAATCTGTGTAGGTATAACTATTATTGTAACTATTATTTGCACTCACACAATAAAACATTGCTTGAAAAATAAAGACAAGCAATGCCTTTCCGTGAACTTCTCAAAAATGAATCGAAACTCATCATATGGTCTACTTGTCGCATTTTTTTTCTTTCATTTTCTTAATATGTTAATTATTTAGGTTTAATATATTTCGTGTATGCCTAGCTAGAAATAGGCTATTTATTCCTTTTATAAGATTTCATCTTGTTTTTTCTTCGTTCACAGAAGACCTTTTTTTGAGGTATTGTCTCCACTTTCATTCATCAGTTTTATTTTGATAAATAGGTCTATGACAATATAGCATTATTTTTGTATCCGTAGCGCAGGCCTGTGTATTTTAGCAAAATTATTTTTGAATAGACCTATAATAAAATGCGACTGAAACACCAATGATAATTTTTTTCTCTCAAAAACTTAATTCTGACTTTGTGCATGTGGCATAATCAGGTGCGAGTTATTTTCCAGAAAGTAAGTAATGCTAAATAATAAAACTGTGTTTTATTAGGCTATTAGAAACTGCATAGGCTACACGGCAATAAAACAATAATATTGTGTTCATAACTCTATGGGCATTGCCATCGATACAGGCATCTAAAGGTATTTTACACTATATTTGCTTCTGCTTTTCGAGTGCGGAAGTGTGATAAAGGCATGATAAATTCTCTATTATAGATCAGATAAAGGTATAGCCTATACATTCACGTCATATATGCCAACAAAATGTCGTTTTAACGACATAACATCTCGTTATTACGAGAAAAGATGTCTTAACAACATAAATTCTCGTTATTACGAGAAAAGATGTCTTAACGACATAATTGAGGGAAAAAATATTATGTATGAGGCAATACGCCACCGTAATATATAGCCAAGATGATCACACATATGGTGTAGTATTTTATTGGCTCCTTACAAATTTACAAAGTTTTGGCCTTGATCGAAGGAATATCCACTGTAATCCCCCACGGCTATTTTAAATAATAGTTTTACGTTTTCATATGCATATTTCATATTAATTATTATGGATTATAACTCAACCATTATAATCATCTGCCAAATTTATCCTCGACAATTCCATGTTGTTTTGGTTGAGTTTAATGATAATACTGTCCTAAACCTATAGCGGACAAAAACATAACAGACTCAAAGCCCTAAAGAGTGAGCACACGCTTTCGACATGCACTTTTGAGAACTCTAAGGAAAGAGCACGTTCTCTTCGCCTGATGGACACTTTAAACACACGTTTGCACTGCCTGTTTGGTTTACCTGTTCACACGTTCATAACGAGCGTTTTGTCTGACTCAAAACGCACGTATTCGACGCCCATTTTTGTTATGATAAACGCACGTCAAAAGCGCGCGTTTTTGGTCACTCCAAAGCGCACGTCAAGAACGCGCGTTTTAATAGCAAATCACACGCCGAGAACGCGCGTTTTGGTACACAAAAACGCGCGTTCTTGACGCGCGTTTCCCATGATACCAAAGCGCGCGTTAAGAACGCGTGTTCTTAACGCAAATCACACGTCGAGGACGCGCGTTTTGCTGTCAAAACGCGCGCTTTTGACGCGTCAGTGTGCAATCAGACGTCCGACCAGGCGTTTGTGAGTACTTTGGCTTGCCATAGTCGGCTGTTGGTGTCGACAGTAAGTTTTCAAATCTTTGTGTCATGTTTACGTGTAGCTACTAAACTACTCCAGCAACTGTCAATATATAAGCGTAATGAATATAACATTACGCACTGCAAACGTGTGCTGTGTGAAAGCACAATGGCCGCTTCCTGCTTCAGCAACACATACGCACTGCATACGGACCGCACACGCACTGCAGACGGATTATGTGTGAAACAGGCGTGATGCTCGTGAGGTGAGCGCGCTCGCGCAGCTCGAAGTGCTGAAACAGACGCTTCGAGTGAGCGGTGCTTTACAACAGGTTCCTTTACTCGTAGAAATAATCTTAAACAAGATGTCCGAGATTATTGCTTGCTCTATCAGCATGTTGTCTCTTTTTCTCTTTTTATCGTTCCGATTATTGTTTATGCATCATCTATCTGGATGCTAATGAGTGTTATTTGAAATAATAATAATAATAATAATAATTTATATTCCCAAAAATAACTGGTCATATCTAAACCCATCTTTCACACACTAAAGCACATGTGAACAGGTGATGATGTTGAGGATATTTTCCTAGCACAGTTTGGGCCCTTTAATGGACCATATGCATGAAGCGTTCTTTAGAATGTCCGCAATAATACAAACTAGCTGGAAAACTTCTGGTGAAATGTCACTTGTTGGTGTGTCGCTATCTTTAATGTCTTGTGGTAGCTTTAACGGCTTTAATAGTGTAATACTTAGTTTATAATCAGAATATAGTCACTTAAATACTAAAGCATCAACACACTGTAAATTAGCACTTTCTGTGTAATTCATGCTCAAGAAAAGTTATTGTTTTTCATGAGACTTTGTGAGTACTTCATACATCACCTTGACAACGTTTATTTTTAAACCGATTGATTTCATAATATTTAATATTTATTCAAAAGCGAAACATGAAAAAAATATTACAGGAAATGTCTTAAATGAGTCAATAAATGGTCCTCTGCCGCCATCTGCTGGAAAAGTGGTAATTGATGTGATTTTTATTTTTAACTGATAGTGTTTTCTATCAAATGTTGTATTTCCAACATCTTGAAACATATAGTT
Organism: Megalobrama amblycephala; assembly: GCF_018812025.1. NCBI lineage: Eukaryota > Metazoa > Chordata > Actinopteri > Cypriniformes > Xenocyprididae > Megalobrama > Megalobrama amblycephala. The sequence continues at coordinate 835,392 of NC_063062.1, forward strand.
TTACAAATCCAGTAGTGCCTTTGGGATGTGCTGGAACTGGAGTTTTGTGGCATGATGGCTGAAAATGAAATTTTCATAGAAGAAAAAAAATAAAAAGATTTAAAAAAGACAAAAACTCATTGCTCAGACCGAGAAGAATGACTCTGTGTAGCTAGCTGTCCAGAGAGACAAGATATCACCTGAGTGAATTTTAGGAGCATTAGAGATGGGCTGGATGGGGTGCTTTCTAGTGTGTGAAAGAGAGGTTTAAACATTATTTTTTCGAATAGAAATTATTATTATTATTATTAATATAAACAACACATTAGCATCCAGATGGACTATAGTTTTATTATTATAAATGATGCATAAACAATCAGAACGATAAAAAGAGAAAAACAGACATCATACTGATAGAGCAAGCAATAATCTCGGACATCTTGTTTAAGATTATTTCTATGAGTAAAGGAACCTGTTGTAAAGCACCGCTCACTCGAAGCGTCTGTTTCAGCACTTCTCTCGTCACGCGTGAGTTTTCCTCACGCGTGACGAGAGATGGTGTGTGGAGAGCGGCGAAATCGTCAGAGTTCCTGCGGGCGAACAAGCTTCGGTTTACTGAGGATCTCACTGCTTTTGACCGAGAAAGGAGGCAGCTGCTATGGCCGGCTGTTGAGAAGGCCCGCAAGGAAGGGAAAAGGGCGCATTTTGTGGGTCATCGTGCATTCGTCGAAGGCTCTGAAATTAACCCTAAGTAAGTCGGCCAACGGACTTTCATAGGGTCGGCTTTTTTTTAGCTCTACCTTTTATTGTGGAGCAGGACACATTTGAAGGCTGAAAATTTACTTGACTTGACCTTGTTGTCAGCTGCTTTAGCGTTTTCCACTTTTCCACAAGTAAGCTTCTTATTCGCTGTTCATTGTTCAGAGTTCTATTTTTATTAGGGCCCAAGCGAATTAGCGCGCAGGGCCCTCTTGTTCTTCTAAGGATTATTAGGGCCAAAGCCCAAGGGGCTGAAGGCCCTATTGTTTTCTTTAGGATTATTATTAGGGCCAAAGCCCAAGGGGCTGAAGGCCCTATTGTTTTCTTTGGGATTATTAGGGCCAAAGCCCTGTAAGGGTCTGAAGGCCCTATTGTTAGGGCCCAAGCGAATTAGCGCGCAGGGCCCTCTTGTTCTTCTAAGGATTATTAGGGCCCAAGCGAAAATTCGCGCAGGGCCCTCTTGTTCTTCTAAGGATTATTAGGGCCCAAGCGAATTAAGCGCGCAGGGCCCTCTTGTTCTTCTAAGGATTATTAGGGCCCAAGCGAAAATTCGCGCAGGGCCCTCTTGTTCTTCTAAGGATTATTAGGGCCCAAGCGAAAATTCGCGCAGGGCCCTCTTGTTCTTCTAAGGATTATTAGGGCCCGAGCACAGATGGTGTGAGGACCCTAGGAATTGCTCCGTTTATTATTATTGGATTATTAGGGCCCAAGCGAAAATTCCTTGTTTATTATTAGGGCCCAAGCGAAAATTCGCGCAGGGCCCTCTTGTTCTTCTAAGGATTATTATTATTTTTTTTTTTTTTTTTTTTTTTATTTTTTTTCCGTCTTCCGGGGCTTTTTGGGGGCCTTAACATGCTCAAAAACTCTTGAAAATTGGCACACACATTGGAATCCGCGGCCATTAGGACGCCGGAGAGGCTGGTACCCGGGCGTGGCAGGGGGGCTCGACAGCGCCCCCTTGAAAAAAGTCTGAAAATTTGGTCCATATATTAAACACGCTTGCACGTATTAGTATGAAACTCAGTACACATATAGACCTCATCGGGCCGAACAACTTTCGTGCTCTAAGTTAAACACCACGCCAACAGGAAGTCAGCTATTAAGGGTTGTTTGAAAAACGCATGCTCTGGAATTTGATATACTCCTCCTAGACGATTAATCCGATCGCCACCAAACTCGGTCAGCATGAAGTCAAGACACTGATGATTAAAAAATTGCCAGGGGATTTTTGATATCTCGAACGGTTTGGCCGTGGCGAGGCAACGAATTTATGGCGAGAAAAAGGAAACAGGAAATGTGTTATAACGTCTGCATACATATATTGATCTTTATGAAACTTCACGAGTGTGTTCGTTATAGGAGTCTGATCACATGGATGTGACTATTGTGAGTCAAAGTTATAGCGCCACCAACTGGCAGCAGGAAGTGTATCACTTTTTGAAATGTTTTGAGATCACCCTCTTATTTTTACCTGATTTGCTTCAAACTTCATCAGTGTAATGTCAATACACAGCAGATGTAGACCTATGACAGGATTTTTGATATTTGAAATATTGTTGCCATGGCAACAGGTCAAACTGTAATAATATTCTTGAGTGTTTTTGAGGCTCTTAACATGCTTCAAATTGCATGAAACTCGACACACACATCAATATTGTCAACCAGTAGACATGGACAAAGCCATAGAAATGGGCGTGGTGGAGGGGCTCAGTAGCGCCACCTTTTGACAAAAGTGGGGGGGTTAGTTTTTCCTACAATCACCAAACTCGGTACACATATTGTTCTCATCAAGCCGGACAATTTTCTAATTTACATTCATTAGCTCCGACCAACAGGAAGTCAGCTATTTTGGTTTGAATGTTAATTTTTTGAAAAAACAGGCTATGAATTTTATACTACTGCTCCTACAGGGTTTATCCAATTTACACCAAGCTTTTTTTAACTTGTTGCTAACACATTGAAGTTGTTTAATTGCAAACGGATTTGGATATCTCAAACGGTTTGGCCGTGGCGAGGCAACGAATTTATGGCAAGAAAAGGGAAACAAAGTGTTATAACTTCTGCATACATTAATTGATTTGATGAAACTTCGGCTTAGTCTTCGTTGTACAAGGCTGATCACATGGATGTGACTATTGTGATTCAAAGTCATAGCGCCACCAACTGGAAGCAGAAAATGTGTCACTTTCAGCATACATTGAGATCACCCTCTTATTTTACCTGATTTGCTTCAAAATTCATCAGAATAATGTTAAAACTTGGCACATGTAATCCTTTGAAAATGGGCAGGGAGGAGGGCTCTATAGTGGCACCTTGTAGTGCAGTAAATGTGGAGTGAATTTGACATAGTCCTTTGATGTTTAACCGTTTTAAGTGCCTATTGCCCGCTGTGCACAGTTGCCCTGAAGCCACCGGGGTGGCGGTGCCACCGGCTTGGGCCCGCCATCGCTGCTCGCAGCTATATTTATTATTATTTTTTTTTTTTCCGTCTTCCGGGGCATTTTGGGGGCCTTAACATGCTCAAAAACTCTTGAAAATTGGCACACACATTGGAATCCGCGGCCATTAGGACGCCGGAGAGGCTGGTACCCGGGCGTGGCAGGGGGCTCGACAGCGCCCCTTGAAAAAAGTCTGAAAATTTGGTCCATATATTAAACACGCTTGCACGTATTAGTATGAAACTCAGTACACATATAGACCTCATCGGGCCGAACAACTTTCGTGCTCTAAGTTAAACACCACGCCAACAGGAAGTCAGCTATTAAGGGTTGTTTGAAAAAACGCATGCTCTGGAATTGATATACTCCTCCTAGACGATTAATCCGATCGCCACCAAACTCGGTCAGCATGAAGTCAAGACACTGATGATTAAAAATTGCCAGGGGATTTTTGATATCTCGAACGGTTTGGCCGTGGCGAGGCAACGAATTTATGGCGAGAAAAAGGAAACAGGAAATGTGTTATAACGTCTGCATACATATATTGATCTTTATGAAACTTCACGAGTGTGTTCGTTATAGGAGTCTGATCACATGGATGTGACTATTGTGAGTCAAAGTTATAGCGCCACCAACTGGCAGCAGGAAGTGTATCACTTTTTGAAATGTTTTGAGATCACCCTCTTATTTTTACCTGATTTGCTTCAAACTTCATCAGTGTAATGTCAATACACAGCAGATGTAGACCTATGACAGGATTTTTGATATTTGAAATATTGTTGCCATGGCAACAGGTCAAACTGTAATAATATTCTTGAGTGTTTTTGAGGCTCTTAACATGCTTCAAATTGCATGAAACTCGACACACACATCAATATTGTCAACCAGTAGACATGGACAAAGCCATAGAAATGGCGTGGTGGAGGGGCTCAGTAGCGCCACCTTTTGACAAAAGTGGGGGGGTTAGTTTTTCCTACAATCACCAAACTCGGTACACATATTGTTCTCATCAAGCCGGACAATTTTCTAATTTACATTCATTAGCTCCGACCAACAGGAAGTCAGCTATTTTGGTTGAATGTTAATTTTTTGAAAAAACAGGCTATGAATTTTATACTACTGCTCCTACAGGGTTTATCCAATTTACACCAAACTTTTTTTAACTTGTTGCTAACACATTGAAGTTGTTTAATTGCAAACGGATTTTGGATATCTCAAACGGTTTGGCCGTGGCGAGGCAACGAATTTATGGCAAGAAAAGGGAAACAAAGTGTTATAACTTCTGCATACATTAATTGATTTTGATGAAACTTCGGCTTAGTCTTCGTTGTACAAGGCTGATCACATGGATGTGACTATTGTGATTCAAAGTCATAGCGCCACCAACTGGAAGCAGAAAATGTGTCACTTTCAGCATACATTGAGATCACCCTCTTATTTTTACCTGATTTGCTTCAAAATTCATCAGAATAATGTTAAAACTTGGCACATGTAATCCTTTGAAAATGGGCAGGGAGGAGGGGCTCTATAGTGGCACCTTGTAGTGCAGTAAATGTGGAGTGAATTTGACATAGTCCTTTGATGTTTAACCGTTTTAAGTGCCTATTGCCCGCTGTGCACAGTTGCCCTGAAGCCACCGGGGTGGCGGTGCCACCGGGCTTGGGCCCGCCATCGCTGCTCGCAGCTATATTTAATATTGTTTTTGAAAAACACTGGATTAAGTGAAAGAATTTAATAGGAAGGAATTTTCTTTTGTAAAGGTTTTATATAAGTTTTTATTTCTATTTATTTACTTATTTAATTTTTCTTCACCTCTCCTTTGATGTCATTCTAATCCCACACTCCAGTCTAGTAGGTGGCGGTAATGCACCTTTGAGATTAGTTGCCAACCGCCATTAAACCCGAAAGAAGAAGAAGAAGAAGATACGCATTGCTGATCGCGAGAGAAAGAACAAAGATGAATCTGAGGCAAATATCTAAATAATCCTTTCTAATATTCGAATAATATGATGTATAATATGTTGCAGACCTATTATTTAATTATATAGGGTTATTTTTAGAACGTGATTGTTGATATTGCCGCTGATGATTCCTTATTGAGAACACCTGTAAAATCCAATGCGGGTGTTAAAGCATATGAAGTTTCTAACTAATATTGTTCAATTTACTGAAAACTGAATGTTATATTTGTTATTTGAAGTTCTGGGGTGTATTCCAGAAAGCAGGGTTAACTTACTGTCACATATACCCTGAACTCTCGGTTGATTAACCCAAACCTTGCTTACTCGAGGTATGCTGGTTCCAAAAATGCATCCGGGAGTAAGTTCAGCCAACCCAGAGTATGTTCCCGGTTAACACACAAGACATTCTCAACAGAGCGACGAATCGATGATTCACCATGGAAACAGAAGCTAAGAAAAAGCGCGCCATTCTACTTCATTATTCTTCTTTTGTTTAATGGCGATTTACATAACCTACTTGGTGCACAGCACCACCTATTGGGTGGTTATGCAATCATTTTTTATTCTTAATATTGTTTGATGCTAATTATTTAATAAGATATCACATATATGATATGTATTTTATTATAGAAATTATAGCATAGAAAATGTCCTGTTATAAAGATTAAGAAGTAGATCCATGTGTGCTATGACAATAAAATTCATATATTAGAATTGAATAAACATTTATATATTGTATAATATAACATTGTGTATATAACTGTAACTATATAACAAATTTAGATACATTAATATAACCATATTGATAATATAACACACATCTAAATTCCTCTTAAGCTAACTAACCCTTGAACATAACCTGCTCCGGAGCAGGTTATGTTCAGAGAGCAAGTTGCTATGGTTACTTACATACCCTAAAAGTTACCTCCGTTTTTGGAACCGAAAGTTGAGGTTATCCGCTTACTTACTCTTAAACATACCCAGGTATGTCACATAACCTGCTTTCTGGAATACCCCCCAGAAGTGTTTTATGTGTGTAATAGTTTCTGAAGGAGTGTGAAATGTGATAATATTTCATTTAAGCACTTAAATGCTATATTGCACATGATGTCATATTCTGGTATGTTTATATATGTTGAATGTGAGAGAAAAGGGTTTTTGAACACTATTTTAATATAGATTGATGGTTGATTGAATAATGTGTAGTGTATATTGTGTTGTTCTAAAGGAAATGGTGTGTAAATGCTTTTGAAACTTAAGACGCTGTTTGTATAAACAGGTCAGATTTTTTTTTGTGATTGGATTGAACCCTTCAGACACAGAGATGGCGAGCCTCCCAACCGAACTACTGTTGATTTGAGAGAAACGCAGATGGAGAAGTCCTGTGCATACCCATGGATTAGTGCTTTCTACTGATCAGGTGGAATCCATTTCATTGAGTATATACTGATCGGTAGGATCTGACTTTTCCTTCAACGATTACTTCGCACTATTGACTGTTGAACAGCTTTCATCTACACCAAAAAGACTTTTGCACACACTAACATATTTTTCCACTTTGGATGACAAAGGAACATTCATTTATACACAGACTGAGAAGTTTTTGACTGTTATATTGTTTGAAGAGTTTGAATTGTTTTCAAATTGTTTCGAATTGAACTATTGTGATATTGTACTTTTCTTTTTCTCATTTGAAGTGTTTTAATTTTGGTTAATCTTTTCTGTGAGTGAAATATAAAAGTGTTGAACAAAAAAACTAAAAACCCAAAGATAAGAAAAGCTCTTATTAAACTAAATGTTGGTGAAACTGAATATCTATAAACCAAAACAGAGACTAAACAACTGAAACATAAATTGAATAACTAGAAGCAAATAGGAGAAAAGCTATTTAAATACTGAACAGAGCTCTAAGATATCACAAAGAACAACAGGGGATTGAAAAGAACAATTATTTAATTTGGTTTTATTTATTTGTATCTAATAGTTGTTGTGATCATGTTACATCTGCTTCCATTATTATTTTTGCACAAACAAAATACATTGAGTCAATTTCAGTTATTGTCTGTGTCCTTGTGTGCCTTGATCACTTACTCTCCTATAACGAACCTAATCACTGGAGTAATTTCTGTTAATTTTTTTTTTTTTTTTTTTTTTTTACAATACAAGAGAATTGTTCTTTTATGCAACGTATAATTTACATGAAACATTAAACGTATACAACCATTTTTTTATCATGTAAATTAAATGTTTTTACATTAAAATACATAGCTACATTACATAAAGTACCTTTACAACTATTTACAACAGAACTTAGGTTTAACATCAGAAAAACACAAAGCACTAGTGCATTTCCACTGTCCACTGCATATCTACCAACAGGTTTGCAGCGCTGACTCATGTAACATGACTCATGACAGTTGACATGATGTAACCGATATTTTCAAAAAGGGGGAAGAATAAAAGAAATTAACTCTCAAATCAAACCATAAAATATTTGAACATACAAAACAGATTTATGATCCATTCAAATTTTGTCTTGGTCATCATAGCTTTAAAATTCTTGCCTGTTACAATTAGTCATGCTCAGCAGGTATATTTGATATGTCAGTGCAAGTTTCTTTTAGCTAAAACAACTGACACATTTAACATAAAAAACAAAGTCATAAAACTCTAAAATGCACACACAGCCACGCCATGTAAGGACGCTCGGCTCACTGTTGCCACGTCTGGGATTGGGATGCTTTTACACTTGTGCTGTGATTATGCTACACAGCAAAAACTGCAGTGTTAAATTAACTCTCCTGGGAGTACATGTGAGACCATACTCAAGAGTGTTAAAGTGTTAAAATAAGAGTGTTAAAAGAACACTGAAGCAGTGTTAAAGTTAATGAGATAATTAAGTGACTAATTGAGTGATGATTGAGCATTTATTGAAGACACCTGATGATAACAAGCAGAATCACCAAAGGAGAAAATCACAATTTTTAAGCCACCATCGTGGAGATGAGTGTTTGTTTTAGTTGGGCTCTTGTCCCTTGACTTTTTAAAATAACATTTTGTTTGGGCTGTTTTAACTGAGTTATAACATCCAGACAAACAAATGGAAAAAATGATCAGGTGGTGTTGGTTATGTTTTCACATAATCATTATTTGATCTGAATCACTGAACTCATTTAGAGCCCAATCTCTGAGTTAGGTTTACATTATTGATTACAGCAGCACTGATTCTACAGCACAAGATCAGCTTTATCAATATGATCTGAAGGATTTTACAAACAGTAGTTCTGATCAAAAAAAAAAATCTTTCTCTTAGGCACACACAGACATCAAGAATCAGCCTGTGAATCTCAACAGTGGTGACCATCACAAAGCATGTTGCAGTGCATTCTGGGAGCCACCTGTAACCCCCTAAAGTTTTACAGTGTTATATAAGTTCAATGCAGTACTGTAGTTTTCCTGTAGGGGTCACTGCATGATCTGGTTAATAGAGGTGTAAAGATTTAGAGAAGAAGACTGATCGTAGCTGGTACGCACGAGGTGATCAAGCGCTGCATTTGAAATATTATATCTTCATTAAAAGTACTTTCTGATGTTTTAAAATTGTAAACTTTTCATATAAATTGTTACAGTATGTTCATGAGTTTCAAAACGGATTCGAATTCACATTGATGTCGATTGAGAAGTTATTTCTGCAAACTGGTGAGTTTCTATGTTAACAGAAATATTAAGTCGATGTTTTAAACTGATTTAATGATCAGAAAGGATTGTATATATATTAGTGTACGGGAAAAAAACAGTCAGAGTTAAAAGAAGTTTATTGAAAATGTTTTTTTGTGTTTCAATACACTTTGCAAACGGATATTATTATTCTTGTTAAATGTATTTTATGATGTTCCCTGTGTATATGGAGGAAAAAGATGATTTAGATGTGAAAAGTGAGTATTTTGAGATGCAGATGATCAACCTGTGTGTTAAACAGATTTATCCGTGCGTTTATTATGCTCACGTGTATTGAAGTTAAATTGCTAAGCTAACACGTGTGAGTGAAGCCTGTGAGTAATGCTTCTGATGATTTATTTACTCATATGGAGTTTGTGACAAGCTAATGTGAATCTTTAGAGATGTTAACTCTGAATTGTGCTGTTTTGTGTAGACTGTTTTTTTTTTTATTGCCTGATTCCATCCTGTGACCTGATCAACTGTGAGTTTATGTGATCTACAGCGAGCCAGACCCTGTGATTCTGTGAAGGCCTTATTGCTGACGTTCAACTCGAACCTGTTTGCATCGCTGGATTCTTTCAGTCACAGCTAAGCTGTTACTTTGAACACACTACCCAGGTAGTAAGAAAAAAAAAGGCCTTATACATACATTCATATTTTTTTGCACTACACACCAACTTGTGAAAGAACCAGGAGGACTTTTGGACAATTTCTTTTTTTTTCTTTTTCTTTTTCTTTCTCTGACCCATTTTGCACAACTTGGACTAAATATCGTATTTTTTTCCCATTCCAGCAGTGTTGTGAGATACAGCAAAGTATTAACTTGTTTCTTCTTTTTATTATTTTTTTTGTTACATGTACAATAAATGTGCTGGCTGTTAGCTGCTTCATATAATTTGGCCCAAATCTCATTCTTATCCTCCCAAGAGTCGAACCTAGCCCTATAACTATTCAGAGTAATATAACATAGTGTCATACTGACAACTGTTGCCGTGTTACACCCCTTTTTGTGGTGAGTACAGCCAGGAGGATAACTACAGCCTGAGCACAAGTTATTTGGTTTTGATATTTTTTTTATTATTATTTTCTGTAAAAGTTTTGCGAAGTGATTAAGCAAAATGAGTGTTTCAGATATTGAGAGACGCTACAATGTCAAAGCAAAATGTGCTGTGTGTGTGTTAGGCATTACTGATACAGATGCTGATGATGAAATTGCTGACACCCTTACAAAATATGGAGTTGTGGTGAAAGTAGTGAGAGTAGCCCCCAGTACTATACAGTCAGGGCAGTCTACTGTAGTAGTAGAGTTTGATACACAAACTCCTGTTGCACTCATGGAGCCTGATTTCCCCCTAGAGATAAAAAAATGTGCGAAACCCCACAGTTACCTGGCATGTAGATAGTGTCAAAGTGTTAGCCCCACTCACTAAACAGTCCCATGCCCAAGCTGAACATTCTTCTCTGGATTCAAGTGAGAACAGTTGCGATGATGACATCTTCTGACCACAGCACTTCCATCCTGCAAAGATATAAAAAGAAATCGCAGTCTAAAAGATCAAAAATGAAATCTGATCCAGTAGTGAGGAAAAAGACTCCAAAGTCTGCACTGGATGCACTTACTCCTGATGAATTAAACCCACCTGAGGTGCAACGCATAGTTGTTGAACATGTCATTAAAAATGACGCTTCTGCAGTGGAGGCACATTCAAAATGGCTGCGTTCCTTCTCTGGCTGAGTTCCAAAACCCCCAGGTGAAGCCGATTTTGATACATGGTGCCTCCATGTTGACCTTTTGCTTCAAGATTCTCTCCCTCCAGATGTTCAGCGGAGGAGGATCCTTGAAAGTCTCTTACCACCAACCTCAGATGTGGTCAAGCAACTTGGTTCCGCTGCCCCTCCACAAGATTATGTGAAACTTCTTGATTCTGCTTATGGGCTGGTGGAGGATGGCGATGAGATCTTTGCCAGGTTCTTAAATACTCACCAGGACACGGGCGAGAAAGCTTCTGACTACCTACAGAGATTGCAGACCATCCTTAGCACTGCTGTCAGGCGGAATGGAGTAAAGCAGTCCTCTGCAAATCGCCACTTACTGAAACCGTTCCAGCGTGGGTGCTGGGATCATTCCCTGATACTTACCCTTCAGCTTGAGTCTAAAACAAAGACACCACCTGACTTTGCTGAGCTGTTGTTACTTCTCAGAACTGAAGAGGACAGAAGAGCTGCAAAACTTGATAGGATGCAGCGACACATAGGCAGTTCAAAGCATAAGGTTACAAGTCACACACAGCTTGCTACTGATGTCTCTGCTTATGGCGACCCTGGTGTGTTGCAAGCTTGCCTGTCTGAGACTGAGGCATTGATGAAGCAAGTGGCCGATCTGCAAATGCAGTTAAACTCCTCCAAGTCTAAAAAGAAAGGACATGAGCCCAAGTTAGTGGAAAGCTCAAAAGTCATGCCAGCTAAAGCAGAAATAAATGTGCAGCAAGTAACAAGTAAACCTCCAAAGCCATGGTTCTGCTTTAGATGTGGAGAAGATGGCCATGTAGCCAGACTATGCGAAGGCTCCATTAACAAAGCCCTAGTAGACCAGAAGTACAAAGAGCTTAAAGTCAAACAGGATGACTGGACAAGGAGGAACGGAATGCCGTTAAACCGGTTCGGGTTTCAGTAATGGGACATACTGGGGCTCTTTGCAGAAAGAAACGTCCCAATGGATTGAATGGAGATAGAATAGAGAGTCAAGCCCATTCCAGTGTTTCAGCCAATGACATTGAGTTAAGTCCTAGCATTATAGGTCCCAGATGCACTGCTGAAATTGTCATTTAAGGGAAACCCTGTATGTCTCTTCTCAATTCAGGGTCACAGGTGACAACTGTCTCCAAGTCATTCTATGACACTCACTTGTCGTCCCATCCAATCCTCTCTCTAGATAATCTCATTGAGGTCGAAGGAGCTGGAGGGCAAACTGTGCCCTATTTGGGCTACATTGAAGTGAGCATGCATTTCCCTGAAGATATCACTGGAAAAGCTGAAACTGTCACCACGCTAGCACTCGTCACTCCTGACTACAAATTCAATCTTGAAATCCCAGTACTTATTGGCACTAACACTCTAGATGCTTTGTTCAAGTCCTGTGTCACAAGCAGTGAAGGCCATGCTGTTTTCAACAGGCGACATCCATACTCCCCTTTAGTCCAGAACCTGTTGCGCAGATACACAATTGATCGACAAAATGGCAAAGTTGGCCAAGTCAGATTTAAAGGGAAACAGAACGCCAGAATACCTGCTGGTCAAAAGGTAGTCCTGGATGGATATGTTAGAGGCGTGTCTACAGCCGGAAATTCTCCCCTTGTGGTAGAGCCGTGTGCTCACTCCAGTCTTCCAGGTGGTTTGCTTCTTTGCAATTATGTCCTCACAAGTCCCAGAAGATCATCATTCAAAGTTCCTATCCTTCTTCAGAATGAAACCGCTCATGAAATCACCCTTCCGAGAAAATGTCGCTTAGCCGAGCTTTATGTTCCATCTGCTTTGTCTTCACTGAAGGACACCTCTGTTGGTCAGAAAGAGCCAGATGTTCCACCTGCCTCCACTGTAGTTAGCTGCAATGCCATGTGTTCTACCAGCCCTGATAACAAGATCACTTTCGATTTCACCAACTCGCCTCTCTCTGAAGAATGGAGGAACAGAATTGCAGAAAAGCTCAATTCCATTTCTGAGGTTTTTGCTATGAATGATCTTGATTATGGACACACCATGGCAGTTAAGCACAGAATCTGCCTGTCTGACCCAACCCCTTTCAAGCAGAGAGTAAGGCCCATCCATCCTTCTGATTATGAGGCTGTTAGACTTCACCTTCAGGAACTCCAGGACGCAAACATCATCCGTGAGTCTGAAAGTCCATTCGCTTCACCCATAGTCGTCGTGAAGAAGAAAAATGGTTCCATTCGGCTCTGCGTGGACTATAGAAAGTTAAATAATCAAACAATAAAGGATGCGTATGCACTGCCAAATATTAAAGAGACATTCTCCGCCTTAACAGGATCCAGATGGTTTTCTGTTATGGACTTGAAATCGGGGTACTATCAAGTTGAGGTTGAAGAGGAGGATAAATATAAGACAGCGTTTGTGACACCCATGGGATTCTGGGAGTTTAACCGGATGCCACAGGGGGTGACGAATGCTCCCAGCACCTTTCAGCGTGTTATGGAGAAATGTGTGGACAGCCTCCATCTGAAAGAAGTTCTTGTGTTTCTTGATGATTTAATCGTTTTTTTCAAGCAGTCTAGAGGAACACGAGGAACAACTCATGAAGGTCTTGAACAAATTAAAAGAGTTTGGTCTAAAGCTGTCCCCAGACAAATGTCGGTTCTTCATGAAGTCCGTAAAGTACCTTGGACACATTGTTTCTGAAAACGGTGTGGAGACTGACCCCGATAAAATCTCAGCACTTACTACCTGGCCGAAACCCACTAACATCAGTGAGCTAAAGTCTTTCCTTGGGTTTACTGGATACTATCGGAGGTTTGTCAGGGACTACTCGAAGATCGCAAAGCCCTTAAATGCACTTGACAGCTGGTTACTGTCCTCCCCGAAAGAAAAAGGGGTCCAAACCTCTCTCCAACGCTGACTTTAGGAAGCCTTTTGGCAGTAGATGGACAACCGAGTGTGATGTTTCCTTTCAGACATTAATTTCAAAGCTCACCACTGCCCCAGTGTTGGGGTTTGCAAACCCAAAGTTGCCGTATATCCTCCATACAGATGCCAGCCTGCATGGCTTGGGTGCTGCCTTATACCAGGAGCAAGATGGCCACCTCAGGGTTATTGCATTCGCCAGCAGAGGGCTATCCAATTGTGAGAAATGTTACCCCACCCACAAGCTAGAATTTTTAGCCTTGAAGTGGGCAATAACAGACAAATTCTATGATTATCTTTATGGGGTAGAGTTTGTCGTAATGACAGACAATAATCCGTTAACATATATATTGACATCGGCCAAGCTCGACGCTGCTGGGCACCGCTGGCTTGCTTCCTTGTCCAACTTCAATTTCAGCCTTCAGTACCGAGCAGGAAAGAAAAATCAAGATGCCGATGGTCTGTCCCGGCGACCACACTCTCAGCCAGACACTGATTTCAGTTCTAAAACTGAGGATGACCGTATCCATCAATTCATTTCTCAGTTCATGAAAGAGGGAAATGGAACTTCATTCACAAATGAGGCAGTGAAAGCCATTTGCCAGAAACACCATTTGTCTGAGGTGGAAGAAGAGGAAAATTCTTTACCTGCTGCTTTGGAATGTTTGGCCATGTATGCTGATGCCATTCCAGCAGAGTTCTTGCAGGCAGATTTGCTTCCTGGGTTAAGCACTCTCCCCAGAATGTCACCACAAGAGTGGATTGCAGAACAGTCTAGGGACCCCACAATAAGTAGAGTGATTGAGCTCTTGCATAGCGGTAAACGACTCTCTTATCGTGTCAGACGTCATGAAACCCGAGAAGTTCAGCTGATGCTCAGAGTGATGGATCAATTCATATTCATTGACGGAGTACTACACAGAAAACGTATGAACAGAGGGAATTTGTCCTATCAACTCGTTCTTCCTCAGAAGTTCAGGGAGATTGCACTTGAAGCCCTGCATGACTCAATTGGTCATATGGGAGGAGAACGGACTTTAGACCTGGTCCGCACACGCTTTTACTGGCCGAGGATGTTCTTAGATGTTGAACGCAAAGTCAATACTTGCGAGAGGTGCATCAGGAGGAAGGCCAAGGCCGAAAGAGCATTCCCCTTAGTTAATATACAAACCAGCAGGCCACTAGAACTTGTCTGTATGGACTATCTCTCTAGAACCTGATGGCCGTGGTACGAAGAACATCCTAGTTATCACGGACCATTTTACTAAATACGCGGTGGCAGTCCCTACGGTTGATCAGAAAGCAAAAACTGTTGCCAAAACTCTGTGGAATCACTTCTTTGTGCATTACGGGATTCCAGAACGTTTGCACAGCGACCAAGGTCGTGACTTTGAGTCTGCTGTAATTAAGGATCTTTGTCTCTTGCTAGGGATAAAAAAAGACTCGGACGACACCCTACCACCCACGTGGGAATCCCGTAGAAAGGTTTAACCGCACACTTCTTCAAATGCTTGGTACTCTTGAAGAAGAAGACAAAGTGAGATGGCGTGACCATGTTCAACTGTTGGTGCATGCCTATAACTGTACCAAAAATGATACAACTGGTTTCTCTCCTTATCAGTTAATGTCTGGGAGACAGCCCAGCCTTCCCATTGACGTGGCTTTTGGTATCACACCAGAAGGGGGGAAGAAAGTCACTCACACAGAGTATGTCAAAAAGCTGCAAGAGAGTTTACAAGAGAGTTACCGGATTGCTGTTGAGCACAGCGAGAAGATGGCTCTTCGTAACAAACAAAGGTACGATTTGAGGGTGAGAGAGTCCACCTTGCATGTTGGGGACCGTGTCCTTGTCAAAAATGTAGTAATAAGAGGCAAACATAAGATTGCTGAACGATGGAGCAAAATAATTTATCAAGTGGTCAAACAGATAAATGAATCTCCTGTTTATGTAGTGAAGCCTCTTACGACGAATGGTCCAGAAAAAACACTCCATCGAGATTTGCTTTTGCCTTGTGGGTTCTTGACTCCCACCAATCCCACGGATGAAAGTGACAGAGAGGAGAGGAAGCAGAAGAATTCTTGTCCTACAGACACATTGTTAGCGAATGAATTAAGTTACCCAGATGAAGTCGTCCAAGAACCAGTCCAAGACCATGATGCAGAGATGGATTATTATTTCCTTCAAACCACACGAGAGACATCACATCCTACCATAACCATCATTAAAGAAGTGCCTTACAATAAAGCCATGACTGAGGATACAATTGGAACTACATTGAATCCTAATGCAAGGCCGTTTGAACCTTCAGGAACTAACAAAGGTCTGCACTTACCTGGAGAAACCCTGGAGAGTAATCACTTACCTGAAGAAACCCTGACGGAGGATAACTTACCTGGGAAGTCCCTGGAAAAGATGAAACCTGTCAAAGGTCTGAATTCTAAATCCACTGATGAAAATGAGGATGAGTCCAATCAGAAGTTGATTGTTAATGATGCTGAACCTGTTGAGCAAAGAGAGAATAATGAAGAAGAAGAAGAAGAAAACAAAAACAGTGAAACTGTGACTGTGGAGCATGATCTAGAAAATAAAGACATACCTGCTCAAGAGATTCCAGAGCTCAGACGTTCTACACGACATAGGGAACAACCTGATAGACTGAACTATAAGTCATTAGGAAACCCTTTGGCATTAGTCATGCATTCCTTATTAGAAGGTCTAAACCTAGCTTTCACACGAGCCCTTGAACCTGATACTTTCCCTCAAGTTAGAGTACTAGCACCTGATACTTCTGAACTCTTATAAATTCATTACATGCAGAGACTCATGCAGGTTCAGGAGGGGAGGATGTAACCCCCTAAAGTTTTACAGTGTTATATAAGTTCAATGCAGTACTGTAGTTTTCCTGTAGGGGTCACTGCATGATCTGGTTAATAGAGGTGTAAAGATTTAGAGAAGAAGACTGATCGTAGCTGGTATGCACGAGGTGATCAAGCGCTGCATATGAAATATTATATCTTCATTAAAAGTACTTTCTGATGTTTTAAAATTGTATACTTTTCATATAAATTGTTACAGTATGTTCACGAGTTTCAAAACGGATTCGAATTCACATTGATGTCGATTGAGAAGTTATTTCTGCAAACTCTGGTGAGTTTCTATGTTAACAGAAATATTAAGTCGATGTTTTAAACTGATTTAATGATTAGAAAGGATTGTATATATATTAGTGTACGGGAAAAAAAACAGTCAGAGTTAAAAGAAGTTTATTGAAAATGTTTTTTTGTGTTTCAATACACTTTTTGCAAACGGATATTAGGGAAACAGATAAATTTTATTCTTGTTAAATGTATTTTATGATGTTCCCTGTGTATATGGAGGAAAAAGATGATTTAGATGTGAAAAGTGAGTATTTTGAGATGCAGATGATCAACCTGTGTGTTAAACAGATTTATCCGTGCGTTTATTATGCTCACGTGTATTGATGTTAAATTGCTAAGCTAACACGTGTGAGTGAAGCCTGTGAGTAATGCTTTTGATGATTTATTTACTCATATGGAGTTTGTGACAAGCTAATGTGAATCTTTAGAGATGTTAACTCTGAATTGTGTTGTTTTGTGTAGACTGTTTTTTTTTTATTGCCTGATTCCATCCTGTGACCTGATCAACTGTGAGTTTATGTGATCTACGGCGAGCCAGACCCTGTGATTCTGTGAAGGCCTTATTGCTGACGTTCAACTCGAACCTGTTTGCATCGCTGGATTCTTTCAGTCACAGCTAAGCTGTTACTTTGCACACACTACCCGGGTAGTAAGAAAAAAAAAGGCCTTATACATACATTCATATTTTTTTTTGCACTACACACCAACTTGTGAAAGAACCAGGAGGACTTTTGGACAATTTCTTTTTTTTTTCTTTTTCTTTTTCTTTCTCTGACCCGTTTTGCACAACCTGGACTAAATATCGTATTTTTTCCCCATTCCAGCAGTGTTGTGAGATACAGCAAAGTATTAACTTGTTTCTTCTTTTTATTATTTTTTTTTGTTACATGTACAATAAATGTGCTGGCTGTTAGCTGCTTCATACAATTTGGCCCAAATCTCATTCTTATCCTCCCAAGAGTCGAACCTAGCCCTATAACTATTCAGAGTAATATAACATAGTGTCATACTGACAACTGTTGCCGTGTTACACACCAATCAAAATTCATCCATGGCTCCCATCATGCATTGCTGCATGAATAAATTATGAGCTTTGTAAGGCCCGCCCAATCAGCCCAACGGCAGTTTCCCACCGGGCGGGGAAGGTTTCATGCACGTTCGGTCTTTTCAGCGTGGCAAAGTAGTTTAATTCCAATTAAACGTTTATCTGACTCCATTTTATTATGACCTCGAATTTAGGTTAGAATACCAATTGATAATTGACAATTTATACAATAATTTATTTAGACATTTGATTATTCAGTTTAACTCTTTACTCTTATTGTACTCGTTCATTCGGTTCTCAGAGTCGCACAGGGTCCTCGCACCAGCTGTTATGCGGGCCCACGATCACAAACTCGCCAGTCTGATCAATAACCAGAGGTTATGGCTAAAGCAATTTAACAATGCTGCCAATGCTTGCTATTGTTAAAAGGTACCCATGTAGCCCCATACAATCGCCTATATAACAACTTAGTTAAAGCTCCGACAATAATCGGGGGTTATGACCAGTACTATGAGGTAATGTTGCCCCTCGATAGTAATTTATCTGGCCCCATATAGTTAATAATATAACTATATAACAACTTAATTAAAGCAGAGGCAATGACCAGAGGTTATGACTAGTACACCTTGTCTAGCCCCATATAGTGAATGCGATTGCATAACAACTTAGTTAAAGTCAAGCAGTTAGTCAGAAATCTAGAATCTCGCCAGATGTGCCCCATGCTCCATACAATCCGAGATCTAGTATGTACTTAACCCTGGTCGTAGATTTGCGGTAACAACGGATACATCGTAATCTACTGAAGTCAATAATTTCAGAGTAAGTCAGAATAAAGCCAAATGTAACAATTTATTAGTCAGGTAAATGTATCATGCCAATTACATAATCAATTTAAAGATGATCAATACAAAACATCAAATGCTCAGAAACAGAGTAAAAGATGCATACCTGACATTATAAAAATACACATTGCTAAGTGTCCTGGACACTCAGCAATGTGGGCTGATCTGATCTGATTACAGGATCGCGCCCTGAGCCTCCTGCAACATCTCTTTAAATACTCAGGCCAAGACAGAAACTTCTTTCAAATGGAAACATGAATTCACAATTGGAATTTGCATTAATCAGGGTCCCAGACTGAGTAGTTTACACCTTTTTGGGGACAGAAGGCCATTTGCATGAAAGACCCTGTGGAGGTGGACACACCCATTACAGAGAGCGAAATATCCCTAAAATCTTTAAACCTTTATTACCTTCTGGTTTACTTCTATGGGAATGAGACCTTTGTACCAGTCGCACTGAGACATTTCAAATGACACCAAACATGTATAAAGTTGTATGATAACTGTTCACATTAAACCATATAGATTTTGGGTGAATTTCAGGTCATCTCCGCATGTAGGGAGAAGAGGGGGTGAAGGAAAGGAAATGTAGATTAAGGCATTGCTGAGGTGTGATCGACTTGTGATGATTGCGTGATTGCGTCTCAAATGGGGATGCTAATTTTGCAAGAGAGAGTTCAGATGTTAATTTCCTTTGTTTTCTCAAAGTGTAGCCCTTTCTTGGTCCAGACAGTCCGGCATTAGTCTTACAGCTGAATTGTCTTAGTAATTTCCTTTATTCTCATATTTTATTTTGTTCTGTTTATGCGACTTTTTAGTAGCTTGTTTTCTAATGTTCAGAGTTGATCTGTTGATCAGAATATGTTGCTTGTCACAGTCGTTGAGATTCACAGGCTGATTCTTGATGTCTGTGTGTACCTAAGAGAAAGATTTTTTTTTTTTTTTTTGATCAGAACTACTGTTTGTGAAATCCTTCAGATCATATTGATAAAGCTGATCTTGTGCTGTAGAATCAGTGCTGCTGTAATCAATAATGTAAACCTAACTCAGAGATTGGGCTCTAAATGAGTTCAGTGATTCAGATCAAATAATGATCATATGAAAACATAACCAACATCACCTGATCATTTTTTCCATTTGTTTGTTTGGATGTTATAACTCAGTTAAAACAGCCCAAACAAAATTTTATTTTAAAAAGTCAAGGGTCAAGAGCTCAACTAAAACAAACACTCATCTCCACGATGGTGGCTTAAAAATTGTGATTTTCTCCTTTGGTGATTCTGCTTGTTATCATCAGGTGTCTTCACTAATGCTCAATCATCACTCAATTAGTCACTTAATTATCTTATTAACTTTAACACTGCTTCAGTGTTCTTTTAACACTCTTTATATTAACACTTTAACACTCTTGAGTATGGTCTCACATGTACTCCCAGGAGAGTTAATTTAACACTGCAGTTTTTGCTGTACATTTGGGATAGTTTTGATGCGCAGACCTGGCAACCCTCTACTCCAAAGCCCCACCCCTTTCATGCACTCCGAAGTGCGTAGCCCCTGAATAGAGGGTATGCACGTGACGTCACCGTCAACCGTTACGACTGCGGTCACGCCCACTGAGTGGCAAAAGACTAAGCGGCAGCATTGGTTTTCAGCGTGAATGTCGCGAAAAACACAAAATACTTCCAAAACGGGAAAGAGCTTTGTGATTGACTGTACAAATAGCTTTGACACAAAACCTGAGGTATATATTTAAAAACTGCAGAAAGCTACAGAAAAAAAGCAGCAAATGGATCACTGCAATTCACAGAAACAAGTGGACTCCAGCACAGAAAAATGGATTTGCAGTTATCGTTTTGTGTCAAATTGTTGGATTACTGTATATATTGTATTGTTATATATTATGTTGACAACTCATCAATTAAATATTTACCATCTTATAATCTGCATAATTGGGTGTTTTTAAATAAACACTGACAAAAACTATACTATAAAACTATATATGTTTTAGGGCTGGACAATATAACATTGATATAAGTAAGTGGTTCTCAACCTTTTTTCCCAGTGGGCCGCACAATGGTCCAAGTGCAAGTCTCACGGGCTGCATATAATTTACATATGACATCATCACCAATGCAAACCAATCAGACTTAATGTTATGGTATTAGAAGATAATACTATTATTATACCTAGATGTTACACACAATAAATAACAAATAAAAACTAACTTACTATCATTAGCTTTACAATAATAATCAGATAGTAATGCTCAATGAACATACACAAACTGTATATACAATCACTTTAAGTTGCTATTTAATTCTGTATGACTGTATGACTCTCTTCAACAGCATCGCAATAGTCACCAAACAATCACACAAACCAAACGCCTTAATAAACAAATTTTTACTCAGCTCTTTTTACAAACAACATTGAGCGCATTGTAATTTCAATCTCTGACAATATCAAGCATTCTGTCATGTCTCAATCCCTCGCGCAGCATCGGATCAGCGAGCGCGCGCAGAGTTGGGCTCATTCCATTTATTATTTATTACTGATTTAAAATACATCAAATAAACACATGAATTCACAGCTCAGTCTTTTGAAATTGTTGGTTTTGCTTGTCAAGTTAGTACTTTACTACAGAGCAAACAGGAAGGCTGGCCATCTCGCTCATTAACAGCAAACTGATTCTTCCATTCTTCTTACCTTTACTGCTGATGCTACGACTGTTCTTGTCTGCATGTGTTCCTTCATTGTATGTTCCACATTTAGTTTTTCTTCTCTAATAACAAATTTGACCATTTTGAGCCCTAAATTTACAAAAATAATGGCTACTGTTTGAATTCTTCCAAAGCGCGCGCTTGTCAGTGATCGTTTCCTTAACACTAGAACCGCCGGGGGTCGCTGTATACCTACATTTTACATTTACATTTATGCATTTGGCAGACACTTTTATCCAAAGTGACTTAGATTGCATTATACTATACATTTGTATCTGATATGTGCAATCCCTGGGATTCGAACCCATGACCTTGGCATTGCTAGTGCCATGCTCTAACCACTGAGCTACAGTAAAGCCTAAAACCACCATGCGGGTAAATTTTACCCACGCACATTAGACCCATTTTTATATAGCTAAATAACATTATTTCAATAGTATTATGTCACTGTCTTCACAAAGAAGTGTCTAGAGTCATGAAATGATTGTGTTTAGTCATCAACTATATTTTTGTCCTGTTGTTTTATGTTCAAAGCTTTTTTTATGCAGGCTACACTAATCACTTTTCATAACGGTCAAGCTAAATAAGTCTGCACTGACAACGATAATTAGAAGGAAGTAAATACATATTTGGGTGGTGTAATATTATAATTAATCATATATTAAGATAACCCATGTTATTTATATTACTAAAATAGCCTATAGACAATAATGAACAGTAATAATTCACCACACTGCAGTGCATAGGACGTATGATGCGATGACAAATTCAAGCGCGCAGCTTCACCTTAATTATTTATATCCAAAGTTTATTGATGCTGTCTCTCTGTAACTATTAGCAATCCTGTCCTGAAGAACAGACTCAAGTCTAATTTTTCTCAGGGGCTCTGGATCGCTGTCAGATGAGCCGTCAGATGCTGAGCCGACCCAGGACGCGTCACTGATTTCGTCAGACTCTCATTCATTCACGGCATTTAGGGCTTCTACCTCTTCGGCATCCATAAATCGCCGACTTTTACTCCATTGTGACTTTATTTATGAAACCAATGACCGCTAATTCAGTGAGTGAAAGGAGTTGCCTAGCAATGTACAATGTTTAAACATAAGGGGACGTGAAAATGACAGCGCGAAAATACAGGCGTTATATAGAGGGTAAATTTGACCCGCGCGGCGCTTATAGGTATAAATGCCCCGTTTTTTGATCTGGTTTTATGTAAACAATTTTTAACACCAAGGGACTGTAAATTACTCAATTTTAGTAAAAGTCAATGAGTGGAAGACTTGAATGTTTATTGAAAACCTGTTATGTACATTTGAAAAACAGCCACGGGTCAAATTTACCCCGTGGCGGTTCTAGTGTTAACTGTGTGATTGCGTCACATTGCCTGATGTCTGAAAATAATAAATGCTCACCAAAATGATTTTATATGACAAATAAAGCATTATAGCTCATTTACATTTGTTTAATTCACTTTAATTTAAAATTAAAAACAAAAATAATTGTAATGCTATAATTTATTTTTTAAATTGTGGTCAGCATATGGCAGGCCGCATTCATGACGGGCCGCGGGTTGAGAACCACTGATATAAGTGATTACTCGGATTTAAACCTACCTATACTGTAGTTATATAAAATATTCACAGGCAGATTCGCTTTATGTATTTCCCCCGCGTCGAAATCAGGCACATATAAATGTCAGGGGTCTGCATATAAATGTCAACGCTTCAGAATTCAATTTTCAGACTATAGAGAATACGAACCGACGTCACGCCTCGTTGCATGCCGGGGCGGCGCCGCCATTTTGACAGGATCGCCCTCTATTACTCGTACTGAAATTAATACAGATTCTTGCTTACCTTTTGTTTTGTTTCTGCCATTAAGTGGAACGTTAACATTTTTAATGGTATCGTTTGCAGGGAATAGAAGCTATTTTATCGCATAGCATGATCATTTTATTTATTTTTATTTTTTTCACTAAAGTTTTGTAGAATTTCGTTTACAATGTTGATCTGTTTACCGTGTCACACGCTGGACGCTCACCGCTGCTTCAGCCATCGTATGAATATCCAAATAAATCTATGTGATCAACACACTGAGAAAGTCGATTCATTTATTTGTTGGAAACGTTTAAATGATGCTTAAACGAGCATATTGAGTTGGCCTACAACTTGTCATTGCAATTCCCCTTTTCCACGATCACAGATGAGGAGAATCAGAGATTATGGGTCAAATCAAGCGGACAGACGGACACGAACACACTGTATTTTTATATTTATTTTAACAAATGACAACCACACTAAGCAATTTCCTACCTTTATAAAACCGTTATGAAGAAAATGTATAAAATGCTTGCATTTTAAGTGATACTGAAAGTTTATATTTTCATCCGTTTTTCTGCATGTGCTTTATTTGTAAATAGAATTTGGTATCAGTCTAATTAATATCAGTCTAAGTGCATTAAGCGTTTTCTTGAGAGGACATGGAAACCGTTTAAGATATAAACGTGTTGCGTTCATATTTTGGGCTCATTTGCGTATCTCCACACAGTATGCTTTAATAAATATGTACAGAATTGTTTGTTTGTCACATGAAGTGTTTTTCTTGTTAAGCATTTGAATGTCCCCGTCAAGTTCTGCTAATTCACGAGCGGAGTGAGAGTCAGACTTGTAATGTTTTTTTAAACCAAACGAAATCAAAATGTTCAAAAACACTTAGCAATGTCATTCTTTTATTGAGTGATAAGCAGTGGGTTTAATCAGTGCCATTAATAATAGATTTGCCATCCGGCGTCTTCTCGTCATCTCCTCGACCTGCTTTCCCTTGCTGTTTTTACACGTAGAAAAGGTGAAAAAACGTTTTTCACTGTCTTGTTTTCTCTCAGAACGATGATCTGAGTTACTATCACAATTATCGATGCAGCATTAATGACATACAAGAGTGACATTTTTCACAATCATGACAGAAAACAAATTACTGCACTAAACTCAATAACGGAAAGGCTGCGCGATCCTGTCAAGATGGCAGATAAACAAAGAAGTTACCCAGAACTCAATGCGGCGTGACGTCAGATTCGTATTCTCTATACAATGCAAATGCAAAAATGAAAAATTTAAACCAGACGTTAATTTTCTGTTTTTCGGTTACATCATCAATGGATATTTGCCCCCCCCCCCCCCCTTTTCAATTTTACTTTTGCTAAATTATGACTTCAGAAATAATCATTTGAATAAATGAAATCTAACCGATTTTCCATTTTTTTTGTCTTGTAATGGACCCTTCGCTAAGCCACGCCCGAAAACCGCCACAGGCCAATCGTGGTTTAGCAACCGTTACTAAGCGCGGGAGGTCTGTCAAGCTTTCGAGCGAGGGAACATGCCGAAGCATTGTGCTTATGGATTGTGTTAATCTGATACCCAGTATCCTAACGGTTTAGACGGGGTGGTGGAATTTTTTCTCCCTTCTCGAAACCTAAAACCCAAGGGGAGAAGTGCCGGTGTTCTGACAATTTGTGCTACCCTGTCAGATTTTACTACCTCCCATTGAAACAGTGGGTAACGTTAGCAAAATCTGAAAAATGCTAACATTACCTATCAGATTGTGCTTCCAGCGTGATATTAACGTGGTCTATGGCTTTATTAACATCTACACTTTCCCCAACCCTAAACATACCCTTAACAATAATGCAAGTACAGTAATTGTGTTATTTATCATGACAACAATGTGTCATGATTGATCACAGGAAGCAAATGCGAGTTAACTGGTTTATTTACAATGAAGAGAGAAATGAACACAGTCACTGAATAGGCGGGCCTCTGGTGACGCAGGGATTGAGATGGCCGGCTGGTGATGCGTGGCTGTGATGAAAGGTGCTGGTGTGAAGTAATCCAAGGTCCAGACATAGAACGAGAACACGATGAACACCAAACTGGAACGGGTGAAGACACAACTAGAACTCCGGGCAGGAACAGGACGGAACAACACAGCACAGAACACCAAACAACGATGGACCCTTCGCTAAGCCCCGCCCTCCTTAGTTACTGTTGCATTAGGGCATCCTAATGTTCTCTGTTGGTTAGCCAGGAAAGTTTTCTTTACGTAAACAGAACGTTCCCTGCTGGTTTGGAGAACGTTCCCCTAACCTTCCCAGAACATTCCCGGAACGTTCCCCTAACCTCTTTTTACTCCGATATAATTTACTGTTGTAGGTTCGTTATCACTCCGCGTCCCATATGGGATAAGCGGCACGGAAGATCGTATGAATGGACGTCATTGACAGTATTGATACTACAGACAATGTCTTGTTTTGAACTTTTATTTAATCAATAGAAATATATTATAAACAATCCAAGCACATAAACCTTATGGAGGATTAAATAAAATCGAATTTATGCATTAATATGTAAGATTTTGTGAATTGTATTACTGACACTTTACCAATAGCAGATTTTACGTTTCTTAAATCTGCTGTCTGCGATTTTTGGCCCTCTAGCAGTTAATAAACAGAACTGCACGCGTCTTGCGGAGCAACATTCTAGCCGGAGCTACTTTTCTCTGTGTATGTTTATGGCGAGTCACGAAGTTACTGTGATACTCTGCGGCGAGTCCTACCAGTCTGAAATAGTTTAAATATAAACACTTACTATAAGTTTACCATAATGATTCAGGGTAAGACAAAAACATGGTTTGGAAAATGGATTCATGTTGTATATTCTCATTATATCATTTTTGTAAATTTTTAACACAAAAAAAGTTGCGGACAGCAGCTTTAAGCGACAAACAATGACTTCAACACAATATAGGGTTTTTAAAATATTAATTTTATTTACAGACATTAAAAAAATTAATAACAATTGTGACTTTAACTGGGATAATATTACATTAATTTCTTACCACTGAATTAGCGGGTGCTCTCTTTTGGTCGGTTAACAAAAACTTCTCGGTTAACATCATGTTGTCTTCAATTACGTGTCAAATGTCTCTGAAATCACACTATTTACACTCGTACATATATTAATTATAAATAATTATTGAATAAAGAGATTGATAAACAAATGTTATAACAGTCAGTAAAATGAAATGGCCGTTCATTTTTAAATTACGCGAGTGCGCGGCTCTCTGTGGAAGACAGAAGCACGTGCTGGAGAAGCGCGTGATCAGAGGCGCACAGTAAAAAAGATAACACTTCTGCAATAGTTTGGTTATAATGAAATCTAAAAATAAAAATAACCTGCAGGGAACATTCTGGGAAGGTTCTCTTTAGGTTGCAAAAAAGAACAAAAAAATAACCTGCAGGGAACGTTCTAGCAATTGTAAAGTAACCTAGCAATTGACGCAAGTAGAAACCACATGTACGTAAATGAAGAGAAAAGTGTGTCAAAAGAGAATATAAGAACAGGGGCCTCTATAGCTCTAGTGGTTGGAATAGGAGAAGGAGTAGTAGAAGTAGTTGTGTAGAAAGAAAGAGCATACAAGCAAGCAGCAAGAGAAGCAAACATCAAAGAAGACACCTGATTTTCTTAGAGAAGAACATATACTGAATAGAGAAGTGGGTAAGCTTTAAAATGTAATTATTTATCTGGCCCATGGAACTTCCAGCTTAGCTGGCATTGAATGGTGTATTTAGCTTTTGCAAGAAATAATAAAATGAGAATGAGGACTGCCCTCAAACTCTGATAGTATTGTCTCAGTCTGTTTATTGTTGTAGAGTGAGAATCCATTTGGGGTATCAGAAGTTGACTGTCTGAAAAAGATAGATTTTTATAAAGATATCCTGACAGACTTTACAAAGTCAGTCAATGTTGCCAACCAGTCGCAGCAGAGTGGGCCGTGGGAGTGCATTAGCAGCATAGCTGTCCTCTGAGGAAGAAGAGCAGCTGTGGTGCACTGAACGGAAGGCTAACCCACCCCACCGGTAGGCTTGGATTATATCTGAACCGTAGGCCTAGGAGGTACGGTAGTGATCAGAAGTGGACCCTGAGATAATATAATCTAAGAAGAAAATATTATATGCCTACCTGACTCCTCCTGAAACTATAAAGGTAAACCTTTCACAGGAGTTGAGTAATATGAATAGAGGAAATGTCTCGTGACCTAGATAGTGTTATGTGGTCGCTGCAGAAACCACCCAGAGGGTGATGCGGCACAGTGCTATGAAAAGAGTATAAAACAATGTAAATTATTATTATATATGAAAAAAAGTCTTTCACGTGTCATTTTACTTAAACAATTTGAATAAATGAGTCTGAATAAATTTTGGGGGGACAAATAGGCAAGCTTTGGCATATATTATCAAAATAAATGATTGTCATAGAATGAAGTATGAACTGGGAATAAATACACACTGAACACATGTAATTTATTCGTATTATGACATTCTTTTGGTAAACAGCAAATGACACTTCACATCTGCGCAAGGATTCACGTTATGTGAATCAGAATACGAAGCAGTCGCGTGGTTGTGTGCGAAAACGAAGCTTTGGACGTCACTGATCACGTGGTTATGGCAAAACGAATCAAGCTCCGATACAGTGCTTCACTGTGAGCTGTTTCGTTTTTTTGATACAAGCTTCGAAGCCTCTGTGTCAGACGTCACATCACTAGTAACTGCTTTTCTGTGGCTTGGTCGGTTTGCTATGGGCACTGAGGCAATTCATTTAGTTCAGATTCAGTCAGATATCAGTATGAGAAACCATTCTTTCCTTGTGTTGGTTTTACTACTCGTGGTCGGTGAGTTATTTATTTATTTATTGCATTTTTCTTTTTGTTTCATCACTTCCGGTGTTGGTGTAAAGTAACTGGAAAGTGCGCACTTGCTGTTATCTAAATTTTTTTTAAATATCTTAATGGCTAATTAAAATTGGTAACGATTATTGCCTTTCTACAACTTTCTACAAATAGACATTGTGAATAATAACAGATGGCAGCATCATTATAAGTGTACTGTATTTTGGGAGTAAGTAGGTTTATATAGCAAACAATATAAGGCGCTTGACGGCCTTCAATAATCTACAGCGAGGTGTATTTGCATTTTTTACGTGAAAACTGATAACACAGACGGTTAGCGGTCGTCTTTGTTTTTGTTTTGTTTTTTAAATGCCTCACCCGGAAGCTTATTGATAGCCGCACCCTGACGACCACAAATTAGCTACAGCATTTCCGGGGTTCAACACCACATTTCTGCATTCCGGTCAAAGACTTTGGTTCACAATTTGTCGAGGTCCTACACTAATTTTTAAAGCTGATTTAGTCCTACTTCCTGAAATGCTATATAAACTATTTCTTTCTTTTTTTTTCTTCTGAGACTAACATTTCTGACTGCTACTTCTCTAGCTTTTAAGCTAGAACCACCAAACTCGGATCAGACCTTCAGACTGTTCTGACATACAATATTTATTATCTATATCTATCTATCTATCTATCTGAAACATGCTAGTATTGTGATACTAGCAAACTTCATCGAAACAATCTAGCAACCACAACTAATCCTTACACATGACATTTATATAAGACCACACTGTATACAACATACATTACTGATTTTTTTCAATGTAAATCAGCATCGGCAGCTTGTATTAGAGCCTTAGGGGTCTTCTTTCTGACAGGGTTTATTTTTTTAATTTAATGTTTTTAAACTGTTTTATTTATGTCAGTCTGCTGTTGAGGTTATTATTAAAGTGAAAACTGGTGCAGTAATTAAAAATGACAAATTTGAACTGTTCAGGTCTCCATCTTCTGCCTCCTCCCAAACTCTACACTGTGTACATGTGAAAGTCTGTCAGACATTTTGTATCATTATTTAACATTATCTTTTGAATTCCTTTATGAGCCAGTTCTGTCTTATCTCAAAGCTGATTTTTTTTTTCTTCTTCTTTTTACATAAACTGAGAAAGCCAAAAAGCTGTTTTCAGGCTGTACTTTACATGACAGCACTTTAAAATAGTGTCAGAGTTTTATCAAGATCAGTACAATCCAGGGGTCAGTTCCTGTTATGTTAAGACTGAATCTTAAGAACTATTAGTTATTTAGGGTTAATCTGCTTTACTTTTCAGCATCAACTTAGACCAAGCTACGTTATGTAACTGACTTAAAATTATTATATTATATTATTATATAATTACACATACATATATATAAAATTTATGTTTCATTTTTGTTCCTCAGGTGTGTTTGGTGTTACAGATGTAGAGAAGATAAAAGTATCAGTGATGCAGGGAGATTCTGTCACTCTACTCACTGATCATACTGAAATACAGACAGGCAAGGAGCTGCAGTGGATGTTTCCAGATGACACTATCATAGCAGAGATTGATAGAGAAGCCAACACAATCTCAGTACCTGGGAATACAAGTTTCAAAGGCAGATTGAAGTTGAACGAGACGACTGGATCTCTGACCATCACAAACATCAAAACCACAGATTCTGGAGTTTATCAACTACAGTTCAGAAACCAATCTTGGTCTGGAAACATGGAAGTGTTCAGTGTTACTGTTCATGGTGAGTAACTCAGTGTGATCAGTGTCTGGATTGAGTGTCTGTGAAGATGAATAATGATTATAATACACAACCCAAATAACAGTTCATTTATTTAATAAACTAAATGCATGAGCAGCAACTGGTAAAGATGTAATAAAGTTGATATGTTAAACATGAAGAAAAGATGTTCAGAGCAACATGTGAGATATTTGTAAAGGAAATAATATTATCATAGGAATTGTTATCCTGGATCTTTAAAAGAGTTGCACATGCAATTATTTTCCCATATAGTGATCATAGAATATAGTTTTCTGACAAGTCTGCCATGTCACCCTCTGGGTAGTTTCTGCAGCGACCACATAACACTATCTAGGTCATGAGCCACTTCCTCTATTCATATTACTCAACTCCTGTGAAAGGTTTACCTTTATAGATTCAGGAGGAGTCAGGTAGGCTTATAATATTTTCTTCTTAGATTATATTATCTCAGGGTCTACTTCTGATCACTACCGTTCCTCCTAGGCCTACAGTTCAGATATAATCCAAGCCTACCGGTGGGGTGGGTTAGCCTCCCGTTCAGTGCACCACAGCTGCTCTTCTTCCTCAGAGGACAGCTATGCTGCTAATGCACTCCCACGGCCCACTCTGCTGCGACTGGTTGGCAACCTTGACTGACTTTGTAAAGTCTGTCAGGATATCTTTATAAAAATCTATCATTTTCAGACAGTCTACTTCTGATACCCCAAATGGATTCTCACTCTACAACAATAAACAGACTGAGACAACACTATCAGAGTTTGAGGGCAGTCCTCATTCTCATTTTATTATTTCTTGCAAAGGCAAAAGCTAAATACACCACACTATGCATAAGTTGGAAGTTCCATGAGCCAGATGAATAATTACATTGTAAAGCTTACCCTCTTCTCTATTCAGTATATGTTCTTCTCTAAGGAAATCAGCGGTCTTCTTTGATCTTCTGAGGGTTTGTGGTCTGGTGCCAGCTTCTGCTTGCTGCTTGCTTGCATGTTCTTTCTTTCGTCAGCAAAAAATGCTCAAACATCCATTTTGTACTGTTGAAAAAAACCAGCATATGCTGATAAGGTGGGTTTTGAAGCTGGTATGCTGGTTTGAGCTGGTTTATTCTGGTCAAGTGCTGCTGGTCCTGGTTTTTTCAACAGGAGTAACAGACGTGCGTGTTTATTTTAGCTATTTTGTCAGTGAAACAACACACTAGCCTGTAAAACTATGAAATAAATATCGTAAATTATGGTAACCTAAATAATAAGAAAGTTAAATATTATTTCAAAAAACATTTGTTTTTTTATTTCCACACAAAAAGTCTATTTTTGCTGCGCTGCTGCCGCTCAATTAAAGTGAAAGCACACTTTTAATGGACAAAATAAATATAATTTCACACAAAAGATGTTCAAAATGCACAGAATAAGCATGTCTAATGTGTTTTAACAAGAATTTGAGTATGACAGAAAAGAAAATTAAGAATCAAAAATAATTATAGAAGATTTACCCATTTAAACTTTTTTTTAATTATTCAGTTTGGGTTAAAGTATGGTGTATTATAAAAAACTAAAGTAAACTAGCCAGAAAATATGAGATATAAACATTATTTTAGTTATTACACAGACAGCTATAGTATACTCAAATCAAACCCGAGTTTGCTGTCTTGTAAACATGTGCACGCGGCAGATGATGTAAAACACAAAGCTTACCTCATTCGTGTGCAGCAATGGATGACACGAGGCTTATTTATTTATTTTTATTTATTTACGTTTATATGAGAATGTTGTACACCTCCCCATGTTAAACTTTAAAGACTATCAAGTTTTTAAATGACCAACTTATAAAAACAAATTTATAGCTGTCTTTGTAAAGAAATGTTCACTTTATATGCTGCTTCGAGCCGCTGCTGTGACGCTGTACAAATGCTTCCAGTGTGAATACTCGCGCGTCTCTGCAGCTGCAGTGATGATGTAGTTACGCTCACGCTTGCAGTGTGAAACAGGCATAAGGAATGGAATAGCCTAATAGGCCTAAATGCGAACGAAAGGAAGAAACATTTATAATCCCCTGCGTGAGTGAAGATTTGGGAAAAGAAACAGAGATTCCATGTTCAGTGGAATAACTAATGGAATATTGTTAAATTCTCTGATAATCAGGTGATCAGATCGCGATTCGCAAAACAGAATACAATGATTAAATGTATGGACACGCAAACCTCTCTCGTTCGGCATGAACCAAAATATTTCCCTGGCTGCAATGTCACATTTAATTGCTAACCTATAATTTCTTCTGTAAACAAAGCTTTGTGCTTCACTCGTGTCATATTCAAGTAAACACTGCCACAGCCTATCAGTGGGTACCGAATATACCCGGAATCTCAGTACTACAGAAATGCAGGTATCGTCACATTTTCAAAATTTCTGTACCGACTTGGTACTGAAGTACTGGTACTTTTGACAACACCAACTACTACTACCCCTCAGAGAGTTATAAAGGATCCTGTATTTATATTCTCTTTTGACGCACTTTATCTCTTCATTTACGCATATGTGGTTTCTTCTTGCGTTAACATATTACCTGCATCCGTCAATTGCTATGTTACTTGTCTATCACCTTTTTTTACTTGTTAAGGCGCCGGTCCTCTATCTCACCTGGATACGGCCCGGATCCGGTTGACTACGGTAAACCTCGGAATAAACAGAGAGACTAATATTACCGTAGATGCCATTCTTCTTCTGATGTAACGAGTACATCTGGTGTTATAGGAAGTGTTCCCGGTTCCGGCTGACCTAATTTATACAGCCTAACAATCCTTTAACGGATTTTAAAATATAAATTGATAATGTGTTATGTGTATGCCAGGTTAAAGAGATGTGTTTTTAGTCTAGATTTAAACTGACAGAGTGTGTCTGCATCCCGAACAATGCTAGGAAGACTGTTTGAAGGTTTGGAGGTGACATCATTGCTCGCTTAACCTGTTAACAGTCGCCCCTGCTAGTTGAGCTCAAACCCAAACCTGACATGCGTGAACTAAAACAGTCACAGTTCATGAACTCTCTGGACTACAGGCATAAATGAGGGCTCTTTAGAAAGATAAGAAATGTGAGGTTGATGTTATCAGAATTTATTCTGTTGTTATAGAAAAGTATCAGAATTTATGTTATCATAGAAAAACAGCAAGAGAAGCTTAAATATTCTGATAAATATATTAATATTTAATTTGTAATATATATATATATATAGAGAGAAAATATATATATATATATATATATATTATATGAAACTGTGCTAGAGGAACATGAAAAGCAATGAATTTAAGGTCACAAGTCTGAGTAAGTTATAATTAAAATCTGAAGATGGAGCCACTAAAAGGTTTTGTTTGTTTGTGTAAGCATTTTTCTTAGTGAAAGTACATATAATAATGGCACTTGGAGAATCCAAAAAGGTCCTTATATACAGTATACAATATACAGTTGCAAGAAAAAGTAAGTGAACCACTTGCAGAATCTGTGAAAATGTGAATAATTTTAATAAAATAAGAGGGATCATACAAAATGCATGTTATTTTTTATGTAGTACTGTCCTGAGTAAGATATTTTACATAAAAGATGTTTGCATTTAGTTCACAAGACAAAAAATAGCTGAATTTATTAAAGTGGCCCCATACATAAGTACCAAAGAAAACGTCTGAATTCAAATATCAAGGTAAATTGTACTTAATTTTTCTTCAGGGAAACATTCAAGTATCTTCTGTTGCTTCTGAAGGGCAGTACTAAATGAAAAACAATGATATTTAAACAAAATAAGAAAAATTGTGACATCTTCATCCTGTTTAAAAGTTTTCACCCCCCGATTTTTAATGCATCGTGTTTCCTTCTGGAGCATCAGTGAATGTTTGAACCTTTTTTAATAGTTTGAGTTTGAGTCCTGGAGGATTTTTCTGAAGAACAGAGCTCAGTTTAACTGCTCAGAACAAACAAGAGACTCATGAACAACCATCACAAAACATAAAAACAGTCGTGGATCATCAGGTAACCACACACAGTATTGAGAATCAATGCTTCACATACTTATGAATGGGGTTATTTTAATAAATTCAGCTATTGTTTTTTTTTTTTTTTTTTTGTCTTGTGAACTAAATGTAAACATCTTTTATGTAAAATATCTTACTCAGGAGTCAGTACTAAATAAAAATAATATGCATTTTGTATGATCTCTCTTATTTTATTAAAATTATTCACATTTTCACAGATTCTGCAAGTGGTTCACTTTTTCTTGCAACTGTAG
The DNA here is from genome assembly GCF_018812025.1 of Megalobrama amblycephala. NCBI lineage: Eukaryota > Metazoa > Chordata > Actinopteri > Cypriniformes > Xenocyprididae > Megalobrama > Megalobrama amblycephala. Next base: position 869,427 of record NC_063062.1, read on the forward strand.
CACTGCTTACAACTGAATACAGTTTGTTTAAGCTGCATTTTATGGACACAAAAGCAGTCATGTTTGTTCTGTATAAGCTCACTTTGTCTCAAAGCATAGTGGCACAATCACAAGTTATAAACAATATTTAAGTTATAAAATATGCACTATGCCCCCACAAATCTACTTTCCCCAACAGTCTGCAAACATTTACATCATTGCCTGTGTACAGACTTATAGTTCAACTAAGGACATAGGCCTTCTGCTATGTGCTAAATTATAATGATTGTTGCTCGATATATTACAGAATGGCATACATATAAGGCATGTAGCACAGTACAGTATATTTATCACTAACATATGTAGCTTTCTCAGTTTTATAACAAATATTTACACACAACAAACTCAAATTCAGGTTTGGTTCTGGAAAAAAATGATTTTCACCATTCAGTCAATTCTTATGCTTAAAATCAGGAGCCGTATTCACAAAACATCTAAAGGCTAAAAGTAGCTCGTAAATCGCTGAAAATAATGGGCGTGTCAGTCCTAATTTTAGGAGTCCTAAATTTTTGCTCTAAGAGTATTTCACAAAGCATTTTAGCGTTAAAACTAGCTCCTAAATCTGTGAAACGTTCGGAGTAGTCAAGAGGACTCCTAAATCACTAAGATCAAATCACAAACAATCCTAATGTACCCAAAGACACTGAACACCAATGAGGCAATAGTGATTGAGCCTTGGGTGCTGAACTTTTTCTTCATAAATGCAATACATTTTGATTTGTAAATCTGAATCTATGATGAGACGCCAAAAATAAATCTTTAACAAATAAATAAATATTGTCCGATTACCTGTGGCAGTGGTTTTCATGAGTTCACACTTACAAATGATTGAATAGACTAGAGTAATAAAATAAGAGTGTTTAGTGTGCTGTCCAAGGGAATCGAGGGCTCTGAGCTTGGAATTTAGCCCAAACCCAAAGTTCTCCTCGTATCTCCAGCTGAGAGTGAGGAACAGGGTGGCGGAGGGATGCAGAAAACTGTCAAAGTAACTAGGCGAGTCGGCTCTCGTCTGTGTATATATTCCTCTTCTTGAACTGATTAGACCGTTTGAATGTGTTCCTCCCAAACTTTGTTTATAAAACATTTGTCGTTTGAATTCTGCATTCTCTTGAGATGAAGACAATTAACTGTATAGTTTAATTAGTGACAATTAGCCTACACTTTAAAATCTTTATTTTAATGTGGAAACATGACACCTCATTCTACAATATTTCTATGATTAAATCACTGACTCCTCCCCCTCAGCCAATCACTGTGTGTTTACTCGATAGCAACGAGGTCAACCCCGCCCTTACTCTTAGCTTAAGACTTCAGTCGATTCCTTAGTAAAAGTTTGTCTCAGCAGCTTTGTGAATAGGTTTTAAGAGAAAACTCTTAGCTAAGAACTTTTACTGCTTTTAAGAGAACTCTGAGTGGTAAGATAAAATGTTTTGTGAATACGGCCCCAGATTCCTGCCATTTTATTTTCCTCATTGAATTTCCTGTTTCGCTTAGTACGAAAGAGGATTAGGGCCAAGCAATAATAAAAAATTAAAACCATCTCGAGATTAAAGTTGTTAAATTTCGAGAAAAAAGTCGAGATAAAATGTTGAGAATAAACTCGTTAAATTACGAGAAAAAAAACTTGTTAAATTTCGAGAAAAAAGTCGAGATAAAATGTTGAGAATAAAGTCATTAAATTATGAGAAAAAAGTCGTTAAATTACGAGAACAAATTCGTTAAATTATGAGAAAAAACTCGTTTAATTTCGAGAAAAAAGTCGAGATAAAATGTTGAGAATAAAGTCATAATTTAATTTAAGTCTTTCTTGTTGAGAAACGTGACGCACGCTTACATTCTCCTCCCCCTTCATATCTGTCACAATAATTTAAATGTATGCTTTACTTTTACAGATTAAATAAACTTTATCTTTTATATTTCATCGGGGCATCTTGCTTTATTAATATTTGTTATTTATTTTAAATAAACCAAACTTTATCAACATATGGGTAGCAGTGTTGAGGAGTAGTTAACTACATGTAGCGGCGCTACTAGTTTAACTACATTTTTCAGTAGCTTGTATGTAGTTCAGCTACTTTTAAAACAGTGTAGCTTTTCGAGTAGTTAACTACATTTTCCAGCAAGTATCGGTGTAGCGCGACCAAAAGCTACAAGCTACATTCCGTTTTGCGTTCTGACAAGCCTAATTCATTCATAAAGCAGCACAGCGACTTCAGATCACAAACTAAAATCGTGCATTATCGCCATCTGTTGTTATATAACGCATCTTGCGGCTTTATAAGTTCGTCAGCAGTTCATCGAGAAGAGATCGCCTGATGATTATGTAAAGGACTGGAGTGGGTTCACACCAGTGGCGATTTCTTTAAGACTGCAAGGGAAGCTCGGCTTCCCTTATAATGTCACAAAATTAATGGTCAAATATGTACTATTGTATTAACATTTTATTGACTAAAAATGCGTTAGAAAACGTTCATCTCAAAGACGAGTTCGTTCAGAATCAGTTACATATAGCAGGTCGGCTGACTCGATTCCTTCTCATACATTCCCGCAGCGTCACAGTGCATTTCCCTATTGAAGCCCAGCGTCCATTGACTTCAATGGGGCTGCTTTGAACGGTTTTTTTCAGCGCTTCGAAACTAGACGGTCATTGGATAAACGCTGCGATTATGTCCCGCCCACGGACGCTCAGCGTCTCTGGGGGTGAATGGGGAGTGGGCTGGCCCGGACTCCGAGCTTCTGCGTGATGATTGGAGGGTCTGTCGAAAGACTGCATCTCCTTTTGACTGACAGCGATTCTGTACTATAAGGAATCACTGAAGCTATTCGCGCTCAGTCCCATCGCGGATTTCTCAAGTTCAGTCGAAATAAAAACTGCTGCAACCTATTTCTTTGATATTTGCTTGGCGAAATTGCTTGATTTTCATCATACATTTCACACAATTATACACCACATTCCTTGTTTCAGTTTTACAGAGTTTATTTTTTTTTTTTTTAGATCGTTCATTCATTCATTCCTTCATTCATTCATTCATTCATTCATTAAGCAGCCTAGCTCTGCTGGCCATTGAGAGGACACTGGTCAAGTCACTTGAAAAGACTCCTAGTTGGTACGACAGGGTCACAGACCATTTTCTTGAAAAGGAACGTAGGGCAGAATTTACTTTTAAATAAATAGACAATTTTATGATGTAGGCCGAAAATGAGCTTCCCCTCTCTGACAGACCAGTAGCCGCCACTGGTTCACACTGCACAAATCGCTTATTAAAGGTTATAAACATGCTTAAAACGCTGTCTGTGCCGAAGACTTCAAGCACATACAGGTGAATAATAGCCTTTGTAAATGGATTATTCTGCTTTATTGCAGTCTATATCAAATGTATGCAAACTATTTTATTACAGCGGTGACCCGCCATAGTCTAATCTGTCCCGCTAGTTTTATAATGAACATAAGATCACTAACGCGGTGTTTTGAGTCATTGCATTGGCAAAGCATCCGTCAACTGAACAGAAAACAACAACATAGCTTAGTACGCTGATCTAATAAAATCGGTTGCTCGGGTATAAGAATGTTCACGCGAGAAGCGTATGATTCACGTAGAGACATATAAGATGTTAAGTAATTTTACAAATAATTGGAATAGAATTTCAAAAATATTGATACAAAAATTCTAATATTTTTCTAGTCTGTATTTATTTTTATTATTGCTCATTTTTGTCCCGTGTTATGGTTATGGTAGCAATTTTGAGCGTGAATCCTGCATTTCTGTGTAGGCTAGAAATCACTTCTGAAACTGCAGAGTGCAATTGGTCGTCGGTCCTCTCGCATGAAAAACAAAACTTATAATACATTCAGAATTTTAATATATATAAAGCGTGCAAAGAGAGTCAGTGTAAGATATAGGAGTATTGACATTTGATACATTTGAGTACTGTATTTTTTGATATAGTTAAAAAAAAAAACAGTATGCTTTGAAATCATAATTGTAGTGCATTGTTTTGTTTAAACCCCAAACATCTTACTTAAACATTCTTCATTAACAGTTATCCAGTTATTTGTAATATGCTATGTCATTTAAAAAAAAAAAAATTAAAAGTAGTTTCAATGTAGCTAGCTACTTTTTGATAGTAACTTGTAGTATAGCTGACTACTTTTTCAAAAGGGTAGCTTGACTGTAGTTTAACTACTTTAATTCATGAGTAGCTTGTAGCTTGTCAAACTACAGTTTCAGAGTAGCTTCCCCAACACTGATGGGTAGATCCCTCGAGTGCAGCTAATGACGCTTTGAAGCGACGATAAAGGGAGCGAGGATATATCATTTCACTTGATTCAATTCCTCCGTCCTCGCTTCTTTTCCTTGTTTCCTTCCTTCGCATCCTGAAGGGGTGGAGCTAAGACGCGAGGAAAAGAAGGGAGGAAAGGAAACGAGAATGCACAAATAAGAATTGAGAAGCACCCAAAGTCAATGGGGATGGTTGGATTGTATTTCTCCCCGGTGGGCGTGGTTTTCAGATTACTGAATGCGCTCTGTCTCTATTGGAGAAATCGTAACGGCTAACTTAATCACGCGTGGCACCTCTCAGCCTATCATGTAATGGCAGTGACATTAGTCGCAACATTCTCTAGTCTGCCTTCTCTTAAAAAAAATACATTTTTATCAAGATAAAATCTACATATAGTTCAGTAGTTGTTATAGTTGTTTACTGTAAAACATGCTGAAGATTGGCAAACAGGCTGTCTGTTAATTAAATGTTTAGATATTTCCCCACAAAAGCTGTTTAATCAGCGTAGTGAAGCCTCTCGTCCTTTGACTTCCATTCAAAAAAAAACAGCCTCTGGTCTCATTCCATGTGTACCGCCGGGGGGCGGGGCGTTAGCTTTAGCCGTTACATTTTTTTGGAGAGGGGGTATAGAGTGCCTCAGGGATGACGCATTTTTGTAGGCAAAACCCGGAAGCGAGTTAGCATTTTAGGGCTTCCGGTTCCATCACCCTAAAGTCTATGGGACTTTTGAATGGGTTTTTGCTAAATCACCTAAAATAAGGTCTGTGGTTAACAAAGCCTCTAAATACTTTCACGTTTTGATCTATGACATAAAACACAAGTGATAACCCACTTGTGATTTTTTTTTTTTAAACCTTTACTGTGTCTTAAAAACGGCGGTTGCTAACAAATTGCTGAAAGGGACTAGCTACTTCCCAGATAGCACACGTACGTCTGCAAGACGTCTGTTAAAGATCACTTCATCTGGAAAGCATCTGCTGTTTACAAACATCTAATAGACGTCTCCGAGATGTACGTGTGCTATCAGGGTTCCTTTGGCGGGGACTTCAGACGTCATCATTAAAAACGGGACATTTGGACAGCATTTCTCATGAAAAAGTGGATAAGTATTCATAACAGCACAGATGATAATCAGTGAGCATGTTTTTAAATAAAGTTGTTTTTTAAATAAAGTTTGAGGAAGCTTGGTGGTGATGACGTTGATCCGCAACCATGGTGTGCTGTAGTCCGTTTATAGCCTACTGTTAGCTTCTTATATCTGACCACTTTATTTAGGCTTCAAAATCTATAAATGTTGTGTTCACTTGTAAAGATTATCTTGATAGACAAAACGTGTAAGTGTCATAACCCTTTGTTAAACACAGAGCTTATTTTCTGCGATTTTCCAAAAGTCTATGGGAAAAATGCATAGGCTTTCAATCGAGGGAACCCGTGCGCCGCTAACTTCCAGGTTGGCCTACAAAAACATGTCATCCCTGAGGTACTCTATTAACATCAAGTGACATGGCATCTGACGCAATGGCACATCCGGTGGCTCTTCCAGGCTTCATTAGCATGTGTCAGTTGGATAGTGGCATGTGCTACTGACATTGGCCCTGTCCAAAATGGCACACTCCGGACTTGTGGACTTCCTCAGAGTCCACACTTTGGTGACGTCATGTAGTGCAGACCTATAGGGCCCTTGGCATGAGTCCACGAGGGCGCATTGAGAGGTATTTTTGGGACAGACTCATTATCTCCATGTCAACTACACAGCCTGCTTTTGCTTATGCCACCTGGGCATTAGACAATATATACATGTTTATTTAAATAATGTATACAGTTGCAATAATACATAATGTTCCATTTGAACTAAGATTACAATTTTAACACGTAATAAACATGTGCGTGAGTTTCAGATGAATTTACAGGTTTAAATATAAATACTAGGTTTACATATGACTCAGTAAAGCCCTGACATTCGGTTCTATTTATTTAATGAATCATAATGCGATCGTATTATTCAACGTGCTATTATTATGTTTGAGATATCAACCACTGGTCTATGACCATAATGTTTGTATTAACTGTAGGTAACAACTGGTAAAATGTACACCTAGGTCATAAAAACCGTAATGATACCTACACTTAAATATTTTATTCTCAGCCATGTCATCAATTGCTCTTGAGTGAAATCTCCTCCCATCCGTTGTATGATTGGCATTTCGCAAGGATTCCTGGGTAGTTAAAGTGTGCGGAGCCTGCATCTATGTGGGCTTCGCGAAGACCGCTTCAAGGGTACAAAGGGGGCGCTGCTGAGCACACTTTAGAGCGTTAAAATGCTGAATGGGACGGCCTACGGATTCGTAGACTCTGTGAGCACGTGCAATTTAAGTCCACGAGACCGAAAGTCCACATGAAGTGTGCTATTTGGGACAGGGCTTTCGTCACGAAACACTGACGCTGTCGCGGTCTCACGGACCATGTCGCCGTATTTTGTGACACCTGCAGGAGTGACTGACTGATGAGTTGATGTCAGGTTTGTGGAAAAAATACTAAAGTAAATACTATAGTGTTTTTGAACCGTACTATAGTAAAGTACTTGAATTAATTTGTTGTGGTAATTCTATAGGCTAGATGCTGTGGTAATATAACAACTATGGTAATGTAAACAAATTACTTAACCCTCTGGAGTCTGAGGCTGATTTGGGGCCTGGAGAAGTTTTGACATGCCCTGACATTTGTGCTTTTTTCAGTTGTTCATAAACATATTAATGGAAAAAGTGTCATTACACTGTATTCAGCACAAACTAGGCTACAATAATATCTGAGGAACATGTATGTACATGTTTGTGTTTTTGAAGGAATAACATTTATGCGTGGTTATTGAAAAAACAAAAAACTTAAGTCACTGAAATAAGGCCAAAAAAAGTATATTAAATCTGTGTTTAAAATACTTTAGGGTATTGGAGGTTGTAGAATAGAGTTTTTGCTTCAAAATTATGTAAAAATTATGCTGTCTACTCAATATATTGATTTAGTTTTTGTAAGACACTTTTTGCCAAGAAACACAGTATGCATGGAGGCGTGAATCACCACTGAATAATGGGCCATTCTCACCTGAGAAGACAAAAGAATTGCATAGTAATGAGCTGAAATGACTTGCATATTAATGAGGCATTTCAGTCAGGTAGGCTGTGAAAAAAAACCTTCTGTGATGTCTCAAGCTCATCATGATATATGAAACATACAGAAAAATATTATTACAATATAAAGTAATGGTTTTATATTATACTTATTATAATGCATGTATTGCCTCTGAATTTGCGTCTGAATAGCGCTCGCTCCGTGGGCGTGGCCGCATTAGCGGATAATGAGCTGAATCACGGACTTCTGACATGGCTCTCTTTTCATACAGATTACATAAACACAGAAGGTTTGTTTTCGATTTGACTTACATGATTTAAAACCTGACATCTGAAACGTTTTTTTAGACATAAGTGTAATTTTTCTGTGATTAGTATTCACTAAGTTACAGATCATTTTCTGAGAACTATCAGATTGGACTTCGTTCAGAGGGAGAGGAGAAATCACGCATCATGTTAGTTTTCTTTATTTTACAAAAAGCACAACATTTTGTTTTTACTCTGAGTGTATACAAATAAAAGAAGATATTCTATAGTTTCAGTTGATATATTACTTATGTCTCTATGACAAAAAATGACGGAGTATTTTAAGTCTGTTTTGCTGCAATGTGAAAAAAAACCCTGCAAAACGCGCCAGCGCGTTTTCAGACCTCAGAGAGTTCATACCTAGTTTGCTTACTACCTAGTGTGCTTACTACCTAGTGTGCCCACTACTTAGTGCGCTTACTTTTACTTACTTTTTTGGCTAAAGGTTGCAGGCTTGCCTTCCAGTGGCTTTGGCTTTACTGCCTCTACATACTCTCCGTACAGCCTTTTTTCAAGTAGGAAACCGACTAAATCTTGTCTCGTAGTAAAGTTTCTGACATTTTCTATCGTGGGACATATTATTGCAGCTTTTCACACAACAAAAGTATGCCATTTTTACAATGAAAAGAAGCCAAAGAAAAAAACAACCCCGCAGTGATAATGCACGAGTTTTCACGAGTGTGACGTCACCTGACAAAGACCGATTGTAGTGTTAAAGTGTTAGGAAAATCACTTGCAGCATTATAAGCTATATCTTATTGAAACATTCCTGTTTGTTCCTCAGGTGTGTCTGGTGTTACAGATGGAGTAACGTCAGTGTCAGTGATGAAGTGATGAAATTAAAAATATTGCAATACAGATGCAATAAAAATACAGCAATCATTGGGGTTCAAGCACTATAAGGCCTTTAAGCACATGCGTAAAAATATTATGTTTTTATTAACAAGCCTGTATCCACTTTGATCATAGATAGACCATTAATAGCCAATGCAGGTTATTTACCATGGGAAATATATGGGTTTTAAAGCTTTTTAACAGTTATAGCACCACCTATGGTCCGATCTCCATAAAAGTGTGCATACTTGTTTAGAATCATGTCACGTGTGCTCAACTATTTTCATGAAGTTTTGAGTTTTCATTTAGAATTTATTGGCTTTTGAGTATATTTTGCCACACCCCTTTTCTAAATGACCCTGTGCAACCCAAAGGGTAAAGTTCAACTTATTTTGATAATTATTGATCTTGAGAGTCCAGAGAACTAATGCATTGGTTTGGTTCTGATCGGGTGAAAAACCTAGGACTAGTTCACAAAAGTATTTTTTTTTTTTTTTTTTTTTTTTTTTTTTTACATAATTGCGAACATTTTATGATTGACAGCAGTGGTTCTTCAGGCAAAGCTGTTCAGCATGAGGAGATCTAACAAATGATATGAATATTGTGTGTATGTGTGAAACACCTTTTGATTAAAGAGGCGTAAAACTCGTTAGCGCCAACTAGTGGCTACTTTCAGAATTCTTACAGGCCTCTAGGACCATGAGCCGAACATGCCCACCGAGTTTCATTCCGATCGGCCTCTGTTAACCTTATCTAATGGATGCTCAAGTTTCATTTGCTGATGACTGCTTTTCGAGATATCTCAATGTCCTCATAGACAGTCATGGCTCCTTGGACCGCATACCAATTTTCAAGTCAATTGGACTAAAGGTTGTGTAGTTATATACATTTTCTTTTTTATTTCATGTTATAGCGCCACCAAGAGCAATTTATTTTTACTGTGACCACAGAATGAGCTCTTACTCAAGTGTATTGAGTGAAAATATCTCATTACGTTCAGGAGTTATAGCCATTTTAGTAATAGTGGCCCCGCCCATTTTGAATGTTTTGACGCCCCTTAGCGACCGTGAATCAAAAACTTTAACTTTTTTTGATAACTTTTGATATTTACTGTCCAGAGAACATTTCTGCACTGGTTTGGTTCTGATTGGGCGAAAAACCTGCGACTTGTTCGTTAAAGTAGATTCAAAATGGCAGAAATTTTTTCCAGGCACAAATGAAATTATAGATATACTTTTTGAGCCAAAGATTCCAACAATATAAGGCACTTGAGTCCACAACAAACGGTCTAGGAGTTATGAGAAATTTCAGGTTTTTGGCGCTGTAGCGCCACCTGTTGGCTAATCGGGGTCATACTCTGTCAACCTCTCCACAAACTGAGACCATCTGGCCAAGTTGCAAATCTGTAAGCCTTACGGTTTGGTCTGCATGATCAGTTTTATAGCAGAAGAAAATTAAAAAAATTATGTTTGAACCCCTAATAAACTATTTTAAAATAAAAACCAAAATAAAACGTACTAAAAAGGTGACATTTTATTTGTTTGCCTGCATGTGACCATCAACCAACATCAGTGAACATGCAGATGTGTGTCAAATTGTTGAAATGTTTGTTTTTCCTTGAGAATGTGTCTGTCTGGGAATTTTTATGATAATTCATCATTCTGGTTTGTGCAGCACCCCTTGAGGAAGAATATCTTACAGTATCAGTCAGAGGCATTGCTAGAAGCCATTTCACACAGAGCCAGAGATAAGAGTGCTTATTTGTAAAGTGGATGCATTTTCACTGTTGTGTGTATAACTTTTTCACAAATATCTTTATATCTTTCCAATTAACTTTGGTGCTTGTCTGTCATGAGAGTATTTCAGCACACATCACTGCAGGTTATCATTTCTAATCGATGTGATCACTGGTGATTGTTTCTGAACTGAACTTGCTCATCTTTATTCTCTTAAGCAGAAACTCTGATCAGTTTAAAACATGTTTGTAAATCCTTCTATTCTCTCTGCCATTAACTTCTTCTTTTCAAACTGGTCCTGATTGTATTCCAGGTGTGTTTAGTGTTGATGGAGTGAAGAAAATGTCAGCGATGAAGGGAGAATCTGTCATTCTACATACTAAAATGACTGATATACCAAAAGACGATGTGATCGAGTGGACATTTGGACCTCAAGACACTGCTTTAGCAAAAACTGACACACTGAATAAGATAAGATATAACAACGAGACATTTAAAGACAGACTGGAACTGAACACCAAATCTGGAGATCTCACAGTCGATAACATCAACACTGAAGTGTTAGGATTTTATAGAGTGAAGATCATCAAGAGAACATATACATTACAGAAGATCTTCAGTGTTACTCTCAATGGTGAGTGCTTCAAGTCTTTAGATGTGTGCTCTGTGAACAATGTTATGGTGAAATAAGAAACATCTGTTAAGATCAGATCTTCACTCAGGTTAAACAGAGCTGATGTTTATAGTGTTTGGGACACATCCACACTAATGTCTGTGTTTATTGTCACAGATTCACGTCAGTTTCCAGGTACAGTTTTGTCCGTGATATTTGGCGTGACCAGTGTTGTTTTGGCTTGTGCTGCAGCTGTTTTGTACTACAAGAATAGACAATTGAGACAAATGTGTAAGTATCACATACAAATTATAAATTTAGCAAGAGACAAATATTTATTTATATACAAGTTATTTTGTTTTTTTAAATAAATGAATAACCATAATCATTTTTTTGTTGTTGTTTCCACAAGCTGTAATGAACAGTGTTTCTGTTTTTAATGAAGAATAACAGAAGTCTGTCTCTGATACTGTGAGCTTCATCTGTCTGTAGAAAAATCAAACTCAGTTATCACAGAAATGATCTGTCTTTTATTTCAGCAGCATTTGCAGTATGGTGTTTGTGTATTTAGTGACTTTATCAAGTTTATTCAGATATTAATAACCTTGAGAAGAAACACCATCAATATAGACATTTTAAAGGCTGAACTGATCTTGATTCTTCTGAAGAATAATGTGTCTGAACTTCATTATTACAAATATAATGACAAAAATGACCTTGATCTGGTTTTAATTATTCATTTTACAGTTTTTTTGTCTGTTTTTTTTTCTGGATTCACTACAGAGAATCCTTACAAATATTCTCTGTGCGACACACTGGCTTTATTCAGATATTAATGTGACATTGACAATGTAATTTTTACACTCCTGGCTCTCTTTACAGTTACTGTTAATGTATTGGTCAGTTAAGAGAGTAAATTTATCCATAACATATTGTTACAGCAGGACTCTGACTCTGTGTTGATAACACTCAGCATGTTAATTCTCCTTTTTTAATTTTTTCTTCTATATTTTCTCACAGATTGTGATGCTGTTCGAAGTACTGATAGCATGTTTTGAAAAACTCAACTCCCAACAGCAGTATCTTGTGGTCACCACCACACAATACATATTAACAGTGTTTGAAGTTTACCCATGTGTGCTTTTGACATGTGAAAGTGATAAATGAAAGCACATTTCTCTAATTATGCCAAATCAAATGATATTCTCACTTATTATGAAGTTGATGTAACACTTAAAACACGTAAAACAGTACATGAAAAGAGTATTATGTCTGAAATTTCAGTATTCAAAAAAAGAGTAGGCAAGAAACACCCCAATAATAGTGTAAATGCCATAAGTGCTTCTCTGCCGCCATCTAGTGGTCATGTCTTTTTTTTTTAAGTTTTGTTTGCCTAGAAGTGTTATTTTTCCTTAGTCTTTAAACTTTCAGTTGTCATCTACAGTGATATCGATCCGTTCCTGTATTAAGAGTCAAGACTGATTTAGTGTAATTTATCATGTGTGCTCTGTATGAACACTTGATAATTGTTATACTTTTACAGAATTTAGCAGAAATAATCTCATGCTAAACTTAACATGTGAATACTTTTGTTCTTATTGTTTTTTATTTGATACTCTTGCACTGTTAATTTCCACATTTTATGTTCTTTATTCAATTGTTGTAAATCTACAGAAGCTCAAAAGGAATAAACAGAAATTTGCAGGAGATTCATCAATAGATGCTGATTATGAGTCACTGAACGAGGATCTTGTTTGTGTATAATGGAGACGTTTCTCTCTCTTTTATATTCTTAGCACTTTATTATGAAATTTAAGTATGAGAATGTCTGGGTGTGTCCAAAACCACATACTTCCCTACTATATAGTATGAAAAGAGCAGTAGGTGAGTGAATAAGTATGTCTGAATCCCTAGTATTCATAACAGAGTAGGTGAGAATTACCTGGTGACACTAATTCTCGCGAGATTCTGACGTGTGCATACTTGCCTAGGCAATAAATACCCAATAATAAAGTGATTATTCATTGTATTTACCCAGTTAATCAGGTTATAATCTTATATTTAAGAAAGATATTGATTTGAAATGTGTGTTTTGTAATCTGTATGATGAGACTATTTATCATCTCTTTTTGAGTGTATTTGCACTAAATTGTTCTGGTGTGATTTTGATGTTTTTTTAAGGAGATCTCTGGAATTGACAGTAATCTGGAGGACAAAAATATTGTATTTTTTATGACAAGCCTTTAGAAAAGAAAATTTGTTTTGTTCTTAATTTGTTTATTATTTCAAGGGAAACATCATATTCATAAATGTCTGTGGGCAAAAAATACACCTAGTTTAATACAGTTTAAATTTGAGCTTTGTCATTAAATCATTGGAGGGTGTAAGAAACACCGAAGCAAAAAAGACTATAGACTGTTGTAAGGCCTTGAAATTCTGTCCTTTTTAAGAATCTTTATTTATTTTGTTATTAGAGATAATTATTTTTTAATTTTTTATATATATATATTTTGTACTATTGCTATTTTGTTTTGCAATGTATGTTTTTACTGAATTTCTTGCTGTTGTTATTTTGTTACTGAATAAAGCATTTAAAAAAAGACTGCAGCTCATGAAAAAAAAAATAATAAAGTGTAAATGCCATAAGTCCTTCTCTGCCGCCATCTAGTGGTAATTTCATGTCATTTTTTAAAGTTTTGTTTGCCTAGAAGTGTTAGTTTTCCTTAATCTTTTAGTTTTACAAATGATCACATTAAAATAGGATCATATTTAGAGGTTTTAAGTGCTGGAAAAAGTGTGAATCTCTCTAAAAAGTCCTTGAAAAATGCTCGAATTTCACTTTCAAAAGTTTGCATGAACCCTGACATTAATGCAAAAGCATTCAAGTATTTCTGCCACAATACCACAGTTTCAGTAAGCATTACTGCATTAAAGGAACACTCCACTTTTTTTTGAAAACAGGCTCATATTCCAGCTCCCCTAGAGTTACGTGCTGTTCAGCTCAAATGAGTAGTGCAGTTTTGTTTCACTTTCGTTTGATGTTTCTCATATGCAACAGAAATGGCAGCTCTTATCAGTGTGCGCACCAGTGTGACCTCTGACAAAATTTAGTCACACTGGCAGAAAAAAGGTCAAAATGCAACCATTTAGTCAGTCTGGAGCCCTGAAATTAATTTTTTAGAGTAACATACTGACAACACTGTTAGTGACACATTCAACTAATGAACTGTTCTTGTTTGCAGAAATGTTTGACAAAAAACAAGAACACACACACAGAGGATACTGAACAACTATTTATTTCTCTTGTTGAATAAAAAGCTCAGTTTGCCCCGTCTGAAGCCCTCTACGAGCACACCATGTACAACTGCTTTAATTCAGAAAAACAAAGAAACAAAATAATAAACCTGCCAATCAAATTCCTCCAGAGGACTGACCACAACAATCCCATCAACCCTGTAACACACATCTGTCCAGTTTAAACTCTCACACAAGGTTCGATTCGACTTCATCTCGGTATCAGGATTCGTTTCACATCTCAGCACCAATATCTGCGGCTCGCTCAGAGGTTTCCCATCATGCCCTGGTCTGAGTGATCAGACTGCATTTCACTAGCTGCCTGCGGGACATCTCTGCGATTCGTAGTGCTTTTTCAAGGGAGCGGTTTAGCTAAGTAGAGTTGAAAACTATGAAACGGACGAGAGTCATGAGAAAAATAATGCAGAACCGGCTGAGAGAGCACTTCTCCTCCAAATGTTATCCGTAATTCGGTCTTTGGATCTCTGAAACACAAATTAAAAATATGAAGCACACCAAAAACAACAGTTACTCCCATCTAACAGTGCAGGAACGAGTGCTTCAGTGACATTCAAAGGGGAGAGACGGGATCATGGGTAAACAAACTTCATTAACAGAGCAATAGACAGCTGGTACCTGAAATAACACATTAACATACAAGTGTATCAAACAGGAACTATTCACAATAGAGGGGTTTATGGACACTTATTTCAGGTGACACTCGCCTCCTATTCAGACTAAACGCATCTGTCCTTTTATCCCGTTTATTAGTATATGAATTGATGCTGAAATACTGTAAATGGGTGCGTCTCGATTGACACACATCTGTCCACAGTTTTGAAACAAGGTATACGAGCATTATGAAATGACATCCAATTTAGCCTTCGCATCATGTGTGCCGTACGTGACTTTAAAGTGCACATGAAAGCAATTTCGAGACGTCCAATCTGATTCTTAAAGGGTTACAGGATCTTTCCAGAAGATCTTGGTGTTTAACGGTGCGTTTAAGGGGTTTGTGTCGAGTTTATATCAAAAAGCCCTCTTAGAAATGTACATAATCGACATCAAAAGGCAAGAATAACTGGCACTCAAATAGCAAAATACATTTTGAAGACAGGAACAGCAGTCTGATCCAGCAGGGAGAACATGAATCGTTTAAAAGAAAGAGTTGAATTCATCAATACATTCAATCATGAACCAGGATGTTTTTGTGAAATGACCTACTGCTAGACAATGTTGTCTGACGATAACAGGGAAGAATGCAACAGAAAAAAATGAGATAAATTACAAATTTGGGGGCTGAAATAAACTAGTGAACTAAAAAATGATTACAAAACCTAGTACTACAAACCATGTCGATCTATTCAATGAAGCAAAGCACCTCTGTTTAACAGACGGACGAGCATGAAGCCGTCGAGTTAAACTGAAAGTTTATTTCGTTTCGGTGGCGGAGCTCGGACACAAACTCCACCGCCTCTACGCTGAGATTTGGTGCTTTAAAAGACATTAGAGAACAGATTCCCAAAAAAATAAATCATAACATAATAAAGCTATTTGACTGAGGAGCGCTCACAGTATCAGCGGGGTTCTGTACACCTAACAGAATAATATCAAATACCATCCTCTGTTTATTACCAAAGGAACTAAAGGTTGATGCAAAAATACCAGATAATAATAATCATCATCGGCGTTCCATGGAAGTTACGGCATTTTGTACACAAACTCTCCCCTCCGAACATATTAAATGCAGATCATTCGTTTCCGAAAAACATCAAATGTTTTTTTTTTCTTTTTCTAAAAAAGGAAGAAAGGAGAAAAACTCAAAGCTGCGTGTCCAGCTGGAGGCAGGCGTCACCTGCGCTGGTGTTAAACAGAGGCAGTTCCCGTTAGTCAGGAGTCAAAACCAAAGCGTTAATCTAGACGTGATGATCGGAGATTCTTGGCTGTTCGGATGATCTGGTCTTCTTCATGTTGGACTACGCCGCCACTTTGTTTTCCTTCTGAAACAAACGTGAAACAAACAAATATAAGAGTCCAATTTAAAATCTGTGATATTGAGCGTTATACTGTAAATTCCATTTTTAAGACTGGATTCGATGATTTTGTCAATTTATTACGGCCCTAATAGATGAATTAGTGTTAGTATATTTCTGAGACATCTTTAAAATCAATTTGCTCTTATTTTATTGGTGTAGAAAAAGCGCAAACTATTTAAGTTTGTAGGAAAAGCAAACAATATCAATATTAGACAAAACTCTAAATATCTGATTATAGAGATTAACTGATAATATATGCATGTTCAGTGCTTTTATTATTGTGTCAAAAACAGAAATACAATAAATAAATATTAGTTCTGCAGTATCGGTCGCTCTCTAGCTGATACCGATATAAATCACAATATTTTAGTATTATTTATTAACCATTACAGTATTTTTTTAATACTTTATATTATACTTTTATTTGTATATTATTAAATTTTCATTTAATATACACTACCGTTCAAAAGTTTGGGATCGGTAAGATTTTTAATGTTTTTTAAAAAAAGGTTTCATCTGCTCACCAAGACTGCATTTATTTTATTAAAAATACAGTAAAAACAGGAATATTGTGAAATATTACAATTTAAAATAACTGTTTTCTATTTTAATATATTTGACAATGCAAAGCTGAATTTTCAGCATTATTACTCCAGTCTTCAGTGTCACATGATCCTTCAGAAATCATTCTAATATGATGATTTGCTGCTCAAGAAACATTTATGATTATTTTCAATGTTGAAAACAGTTGTGTACTTTTTTTTTCAGGATTCCTTGATGAATAGAAAGTTCAAAAGAACAGCATTTATCTGAAATACAAAGCTTCTGTAGCATTATACACTACCGTTCAAAAGTTTGGGGTCAGTAGGAATTTTTATTTTTATTTTTTTGAAAAGAAATTAAAGAAATGAATACTTTTATTCAGCAAGGATGCATTAAATCGATCAAAAGTGGCAGTAAAGACATTTATAATGTTACAAAAGATTAGATTTCAGATAAACACTGTTCTTTTGAACTTTCTATTCATCAAATAATCCTGAAATAAAATATTGTACACAAATATATTGTACAATTGTACACAAATGTTTCTTGAGCAGCAAATCAGCATATTAGAATGATTTCTGAAGGATCATGTGACACTGAAGACTGGAGTAATGATGCTGAAAATTCAGCTTTGATCACAGAAATAAATTAAATTTTCAAATATTTTCAAATAGAAAACAGTTATTTTAAATTGTAATAATATTTCATAATATTACTGTTTTACTGTATTTTTAATTAAATAAATGCAGCCTTGCTGAGCAGACGAAACTTTTAAAAACATTAAAAATCTTACCGATCCCAAACTTTTGAACGATAGTGTGTTTTAAAATTATTTTTCTATACCAGACTAATAAGACAAAATGCCAAACTCTAAATATCTGATACTAAAGATTGACCAATAATCAGTTACCGACATTTCCCCGATATTTAAGAATTTTTCCATAATTGGATATCAGATTCACCAATAAATGTGGTGCTTTGAGAATCGAGTGCATTGTTCAAAGGTAAAATAACTCGCCTTCCTCATTAATGAACTATTAATGCACAGCCATTAATGCACAAATTATGTTACATAAAAGCTTGAAGTTTTTGTTTTAAAAGACACTTTAGTGACGAAGAATTTTTTCTTTCAGACTTATGAAAGATGTAGAATTTTTTTTTTTTTTATGTAAGGGAGTGAAATGACATGAATCACAGTATTGACAAAAGTGTTAAATAAAACATGTTCAGTTCAGTGCTGTAATCATTGTGTCAAAATCAGAAATAATACAATAAATAAATATTGGTTCTGCAATATCAGTATCGGTCGCTCTCTAGCTGATACAGATATAATCACAACATTTTAGTATTTATATGCCATTTACAGTATTTATTAATACTTTAAATTAGCTTTTATTTTTATATGAGTTTTTATTTAATTTTACTTTAAATTTGAATACATTTGTTGAGCCTTGGTAATTATATATTTAAAAAATATATATATATTTCTGTATAGTTTCAATATATTTTTATTTCAGTTTCAGTACTTAAACTTATTTCACTTAGTTGAGGAGGCAAATTTTTTTCATATAATATTTACATTTTACTTTAATTACCAAAAGTGATTTTTAGTTAACAATAACACTGTACAACGCATCATGCATCTCGAACATCTATGATTGGCTCATTATTGGGGTAAAAGAGGAAGTACTAACCCTGTACTCAAAGTCAGAGAACTCCCGTCCTCCTCTGCCGCCTCTAAACCCGCCCCTGAATCCTCCTCCGCCCCCACGGGAGGGCATGAACGAGCCCCTGCTCGCCGCACGCCCGCGACCGCCACGGAAGCCCATGCCGCCACCTCTGCCACGGAAACCCCCGCGCCCGCGATTGTGACGCAGTGGAATACCGAACGTCTCTGCATTCATCCTCCTCTCCTCCGCCCAGGTCTGCCTCCGTTCCCTGAAGATTAGAGATAAAAAATACATCAGAATGCAATTCAACAGCGTGTCAAAATAATCCACGTTTGGCAGGAGGCCTGTCTAATCTGCAACATGTTTACACGACATTCATCTTAACGCTGGAATACACTACACGACTTTTAAAATCTGCAGATTTAAAACATTAAGCATCATACACTAAACGACTGAGGATTATAAGGGGCTTACGCACCGGAGGAACATCTTCATAGCTCCTATAATTATTGGCAAAGGGAACCCACTTTTAGCCAAGTTTGCACGGCAGGAACTGGGAACGATTTTATTTTTAGGAACGCCCTTTGGGGGACTAAATATCAATGATGTAAGTATACGTTGATTGGCCGAACGCATGGCATATGAAACAGCACCTGCCATTTTTAAAAAGCCGTGTAAACACAGTTCACATATATTTAACTCCATGAACATTGAAAACAGCGATTAAACATAAATATACAGAAAGCTAATGTTAACGGCATTTACCTGTCGCCTCTGTCTGTGGCGTTGTTCTTTTCTCAGCCTCGATGATATGTAGCACTGCAAGTTGTCATAGATTTCGTCTCTTAGCCCTTCTTTTTGCTCTTTCAATCGCATAACTATACGTCTACATCTGTCACCATCCTTCAGTTGTTGACATTGTTGAATGCCGTGCTTAAATGACATCGCTTGCGGGAAATGTAGTTCTCAGCGGACCGCCCTGGTGACTAGTTCCAATAACTACCCGGTGCAAAAGACCCTACACACTACCTGACTTTCAAATGGTTCTGAACACAACAAAAAATGTTCAGAAGGTGAATGCGGTTGTTGTAGCAACTCTGTGTGCAGAGTCACAGAAGAAGAAAAAACAGTCAAGCGCAAACGGATGCGGTCTTAGGTGGGCAGACGCGGTCAGTATGAATATTAAGGCTAATGTTACATGTTCTGTTAATTAACTTTTGTATTGTTAGGGCTGGCATTGCAAATCGAGAACTGATTCTGGATCTAGGGCTGCATGATTAATCATTTTTTAATCGTGATAATCACAATATTGGCTGGTTATTTATCCTGAAAACGTGTTTTTCCTTTGGGATATGCTCGTGGTTGCCAGATGCAAAGAACTTAAATCCCCCAAATAGGGCTTTTCTCCCTAAAAGGATATACTTTCTTCCTGGTGTTTTACTTAAGCTGTGCAATCTGGCAACTCTGTGCACACGTTCCCTCTATATGCAGAAGCAGCGCTGATGATCTGAAAACAAACATGTGCGCTGGAGTTTAGTGATCAATGCAGCGAAATTCTGCTTCAATGAAAGTGTCATACAGCCAATCTTTGTTTCTTCACAAGCCACTTGTACTATTTGTGTGACTAAATCTGCCTTGATCAAACCTTCAGCGATGAATTTGCAAATGCAACACGGATCTCCACCTTACTGTTTGCAGAAAGCACTTTGTGACAATTCAATCGGGAAAATGAACATAATTTGGAATTATTGGAAAAAATATTAAGAGTTTCACTGTTTTATATTTTGAAGTTCCTAGGGACATTTTTTTTATATCAAAGAGCATCTTTGCTTTTTACAAATTTGCAGGGCAATCTGGATCTGTGGTTTGTCTCATTTGCAAATGAATTGTGTTGCTTTAAAAATCTAATGTGAATACAGATTACAAAGAGCTCACAGAAACCATGTGTTTTGTATTGATTTACGGTCCAAGTTATCATAGTTTGTTAAATGAAGTCGGTGTGCCACCTACAGGCCTTTTGGGTGAAGTGTAGGTTGGTAAAGAATGTGCAAAATGGCTATTACTACATTGCCCTTTTTGAAAGAATAATCGTGATTAATAATTGTGATTATAATTTTGAGCAAAATAATCGTGATTATCAGTTTAACCATTATCGTGCAGCCCTATCTGCATTGTTTCTGAGAGTTACCGAATGCATCATGATTCTCTCTCAAATCAATTATGAGCTTAGTTTTTAACAGCAGATGGCACTTTAAAATAATAATTTTTAAAGTTCGAAAAGGTTGAAGTGAATTACAAGTGTGTTTGCAGTGTGCTGTTTACATTAATCGAGTCATAAAAGCATTCTAAGGTACATTTTCAGACTCAGCCGAACGCACGAGCGCCCTTCTTTGTGAGCATTTGAGTGTGCATTTAAAATCTTGAATAGAGCGCCATCTGCTGTTAAAAACTAATATCAGAATCAATTCCAGAGAGAATCACAATGCATTCAGAAAATCTCAGAATTGAGTGATGCATTGATTTATTGTCCCAGTCCTAGTTATTGTATTTTAATGCAACATTGGTAGAGAGAGGATTTCGGTTTCAGTAGCAACGTGTAGTGCAGTTCAGACTATGATTCCATGCTTTCAGAGTATATCAAAAATGTTTTAATATACTCCGACAGCATGGAATCATAGTCTGAAGCTAAAAAAAAAAAAATCATATACTATGCGATTTTCTGTAAAATCTCAACTCTTGACTGACCAGATATCTGCAGACATTCAGCAACTATTATCGACTCATCTAGACTGCAAATTTCGGCAAAAATCTGAGCAAAAGTAGTGTAGTGTATTCCAGGCTTTGGAGTCTGCTTCAAAAAATAGCTGCTTTGTAAGATGTCATGGACAAATTTGCAAAAGGCAGGATTCATTGCATGAATGCACAAGAAAATGTGTAGTAGGCTAATCGTTTTACATGCAACCTGAAAACACAAAGTGACATTTTTGATTTGCCCATTTGTTGCTTTGGTTATATATCATTTGATCAGGGCTTCAACACTCTGTACAATTCATTTCAATGACTTTAACTGTTAGTAATAGTGGTTATTTTTCTACATTTTATACATTTAAGAGATCAGCTGATTAAATAATCATGCATGACAACATTTGAATTTTGGGTAGTCTGAATCATAAGCATTGCTTCAGAAACACATTAGCATGTTAAAACATATATATATATATATATATATAAATAAACAAACAAACAAGACTGTACCTTCCAAAAGCACCTCCCGATTTCTCCTTTCTAGAAAAGCCAGAAGAGTGCACGTCTGTTAGATGATTCATTCACAGTTATTTTTAAACTTTACAACAGCAAATTACTACATTGAACCCAGAGTGACTGAATCACTCAAAGCATTTACACCCGTTTGAACCAGGTGAGGCATGAAAAAGCATCAACATTTAACATCTTTCATGACTCATTGTTGGATCAGACTGTTAAAAATACATTTTTACACAAAACTGGACTGAAAACGCAAATAACTACTTCCAAGGACACCACATCCTGACCTAAACATTGAAGTGAGGTCATGTGAAAAATGTAGTATACTACTGTTTAAAACACCTACGCTGTGTCCGAAATCGAATTCTTCTCACTATATAGTATGTGAAAAACTACGCCAAAAGACTATTATGTCATACATTTACCTCAGGAAAGCCATTCAATGTCCATAGCTCACAATTAACTAGAAAAAAGAACTCTAGACAGGAAGATTTTGCTTAAATATGTACTATTTTATATTTTAATTATATTTTTGCCTGTTAGTGATGTCTTAATGTATGTTTGAATACATCATTCTCGAAATCATTTATGACAGCCACCATATAAACATGTATTTATCAACAACAAATTGGAGTAGAAAGATAATTATATTAAGAACTGCCTCATGTGCAATTTAAATATTAGTAAAATTATTATATCTAAAAATATAGCAATTGATAATAGCGGTAATCAGGGAACCGGCTTTACTGACGAAATGCGCGTGACAATCGCATGCGATATATCGCCCAGCCCTAGGGCTAACTATAAACTATAATATGGTATTGTACCAGGTGAGATAGATCCCTGTATAGTTTACAACTCAAGTTAGACTTCATTATTTAGAGAGGTTTTTTTTCCCCTCAAGAAAAATAAACATGAACCAAAAATATTTCCAAATGAATTAATATCAAATCGAGAGCTTGTGAATTGGAATCAAATCATAAAAGCTGAGCTCTCACCTGGTGTCGTCACAAGAGATGTTGTCGAAGAAGGACTTGGATTTGTCATAGTAACAGTTGGGTCCCAGCGGATCCTCCTCTTCAACGTTGCCTTCGCTGTTCTGGGTCTCCACACCCGAGTCGGCCTTCTCCTCCCCGTTCAGAGTCTTCTCCGACTTCTCACTCTTCTCATCTGCAGCGCAAAGTGACATTAAAACTTGCATCTGGCAATAAACAGTCAGTAAAAATCACCCTAATGAAAAAAACATTTAATGATCCAATCAAAAGCCTGAAGTATAATATCATACTTTGTTTTAAACCCACAAAAAGCATAAAGATGCATAATAACAGTACCTTTAATCTTGAGTTTGCTCTGGAACTCACGGTCGATCTCCTCCTTATTGAACTGGGCGTTTGCACTCTCAAAGTCAAAGTCTTTCTCAAATTTCATTGGTCCATCTCTACGCCCGTTAAACCTGCCCCGCCCACGCGGACCGCCACCACCACCTCCTCCGCCACCGCTGCCCCGCCCCCTTCTCATAGGAGGAGCACCGCCTGGAGAGAGAGACAACCGTTATCACAAATGATGCTTACAGCCCTGATCGTGATCATGGGGATATTTGTTTTCCAATCATTTGTTTACCATCAAAATATGAGGCAAGTTTAAATATGAGGGAAGAACAAAAGACTAAACTTGGTGTTTATCTGACAAAATTATTAGGCAACAAATGGAAAAACTACAGCTACAGGTTTTATTTTACAGCACAAAAAATAAAATGCATAGAAAAACAAAAAGCATACATTAGTTATTAATATTCCATTAGTTCTCTTGTTTTTGCATGCGTTCATAATTTCTCTGTATGATAGCCAGGCCAAAAATTATGTCCGCACAATTTGTCATGTTTCATTGAGTTATTTTCACAAATACAATTATTGACTCTAAACACAAATATGCTTATAATACTTGAATAAAGGGTGAAGATGTCAATTTTCCATCACTTTTGGCCACTAAATACAGGGAAGATGTTTTAAATTGACTTACCGCCAGAGTGCCGTTTGTTTGGGTCTTTGTTATCAGGCCTGTTTGAATCTGATTCTGACCGAGGAACCTTCTGGACATCAGACGCTGTAGATGAACAACAGATATCACAATTAATGGCTGCAGGTGAAAAACTATTCGTCAATGATATCTGTACATTAAAGTGCCCCTATTATGCTATTTTAAAAGGTTCTTAATTCCTATAACAGGCTTACATGCATCAAAAGTCAAAAAGCGCTTTAATTTTCTCATAATATACATTGCACATCATTACATTTTTCACTAATTCTCAAACGACTTGTCTGATGTCTCTCTAAGTCCCTCCTTTCCGCGAGCCTGCTCTGCTCTAATTGGCCAGACGGCCCAGTCTGTTGTGACTGGTCTACCACTTACAGTGCCTGTTGAAAGCGAAACGCCTTTAACCATAGTTGAACTTCAGCTTCCTAAAGCTCAGCGATTGTACACACTGTACACAGTAACAATGGCATTGATTTTACCATATCAACCTGAACCTCCATCGCAAGGACGACTTGAGCAGGACGTTTTTCTTGCTCCATCCTTAATCACTACTGTTATAAGAACGACAGACAATCTGCATTAATGGACACAGTTTTAGGTAATAGTGAGCCACAGATGATTTGCAGAAGTATTTCAGTAAGACAGTGATAACGTGAGTTAGCAGAAGAAAACACAAAACTACGTATTTTGAACACCCAGTAGGAAATATATACATCAATAATTAATCATACTTACAGGCTGTGATTCTCAGGAGCAAGTGAGTCAAAATATAGCGGCTATTGTTCTATCTTTAATGGCGTTTTGTAAATCCCATTTAGACCTCTTGGAGATTTGAGAAGCACTTGTGAAAATGTTATTCTGCTGTTGTATCTCTGTGGTAATTTTAACCACTGACTCTTCACATCCTCATCCTTTGAGAGTGTTTACAAAGAGAATTTGCTTTTGCAAAGCAGAAAACAGCATCTTTTCGATATGTATACACAACATGAACCAGCTGCAGTGTTTGAGGGCGGGTCAAAGTAGACGTTGTTCGTAGGGCTGTCGCGGTTAAGGATTTTCCCTTGCGGTATTTTTGAGTGGCTCAATAGCGCGATATGCGGTTTTACCGCTATGCTATATATATATATATATATATATATATATATATATATATATATATATATATATAGTCCTGCAGGTCATATTCAATAACGAAACTAAATAGAGTGTTGAAACAGGAAGTAAGTAACAGAAGAGAATGTCAAACTAAGGGTCTACATAACAGAACATAAACCTGACAGTAAGATCGTAGGGCTATTGTTATATGTAGTTCCGATCCTCAAATCTGACTAAACGAG
Organism: Megalobrama amblycephala; assembly: GCF_018812025.1. NCBI lineage: Eukaryota > Metazoa > Chordata > Actinopteri > Cypriniformes > Xenocyprididae > Megalobrama > Megalobrama amblycephala. The sequence goes on from NC_063062.1 coordinate 894,539, forward strand.
AGACTTTCTGCTGATATTTCACGAGTATAAACAGAACTAACGTTACTCATCTCTGCGCGTTCCAGACAGGCTGTCAATCAGTGCAGTTACATTGTTGCGCCACAAGGTGGCGGCAAGGGACTGTCTCTTTGAGTATTTATACCATTCATCAACTGGACGTTCTAAACGCTGATTCATTTAAAGAGCGATGTAATGAAACAAGCTGTTGAAATCATTTTAACTGTGAGCGCCACTTTATAAGGCTCAGCTGACCAGTAATGTGTCGATGCTAAGGCAGAGATTTCTATCCTTGGACATGACAACCTTTTTTCACGAATATATGTTTCGGCCTGAAGGACAGACGCAGGTAATCGCACGCGCTCAGTCGATCTCGCTCATATTCAATGTTTAGGCTTGTTTAGTGCTCTAGTGCTTTAGTAATCTATGGAGCATCTTTACAAATTACCATGGTACACATTATGCTATCATTATTAACTTATTTAATATTTAGTACACATGCATTAAGTGTAAAACGAGAAGGACATACCTTTCAAAAAATAAAAACATGCAAATATCGCGGTTGCTGCGGTATTTGCAGTCCTCTGCGGTTGGCTCGTAAATAGCGCGGTATTACGATATTGCGGTTATCGCGACAGCCCTAGTTGTTCGCGGGGAGCCAATGAAGACCATAGGCGGGCATTAGGCAAATGTGTTACTTTGTGACATGTGGCCATCACAGAAATGGGATTTGAATTCCTAATGACTTGTTTATGCTGTTCTGAGTCGATTCTTTCTTTTGAGACAATAAATTTGTGCACTTTTGGCTTCACAACTTTGCAGATCGTTTACATTTACAGCTACATTACAAATTGCATGAAAGGTAATATTAAAAAAAAACATAATAGGGGCACTTTAACCTTTCAGAAAATAAATAAACAAAAATTAACCTTTTAAAATTATGTTCATAAATTTCCAGCTCTGAAATGCCCCGATTCTCACCTTTTTGCTCCTGGTTTTCAGCAGATTTCTGGGTGTTGAGGGCCGGTCGGGGAGCTGCAGGGCTCCTCTGACTCGCTGTACTGGTTGCAACCGCAGCGGGAGCGACCGGGGCCGTCTGGACCGCATGCTCCTGGGTCGGGGTCTTCCTCAAATGCTCCGCAGATGGGCTGGAACGACCTGAAAAAGAGGACACAATTCAGACACACAAAATTAACAACGAAAAAACACCACGTGATGTGGACAAGAGTTATATGATGGAAACGCCAGTTCTCTGTATCATTTCATACGGTAAATGTTAACCCTTAAACGCAAAACCTCGGGTCTTTAGCGACCAGTACGATCATTCATTCATTTTTTAAAGATAGATCTCAACCTTCTTAGTATTCCTCAATCATTGCAATCATTATAAACAATATAACAAGAGGATGCGTTTTCAAATTATTTTTTTGTATAAAGTGTATAGGGTCGCTAGTGACCCGAGGTATGTAATAGTGCAAGTATATTTTTTTCTGTGCAACAATTGAATCTCTGATACACAACAATGATGGCGTGATGTTTCACTCATAATTACTGCAGGTATAAAACAAAAGAATACAGAAGCATCATCAGCAAAACTTTAAATGGCTTAGCGATTTAATGCAGAGCAAGTACGCAATCAAATATTAGTGTCACTGTCACTTGATGGTGGATCTGGTGAAGAAGCAGACAACGATCAAAATATCGATTTTGAAGACGAGAATATGGTTGAGAAGGCGAATCTGAGCCAGATGCTGGGGAAATGAGCATTGACGATGACCGTGATGATGGTAGAAAGCATCTGCTCAAATTGAACCCTTTCATGTTCCAAAAGATAACAAAATATGCTTTATTTTATTCTTTTGTAATTGTTATTAAAATTTCAATTGAGTTTTATACTAATTCTGCGAGCCATATGTGTTCTGGGTCGCTAAAGACCCAAATATGTAATAATGATTGGCAAAACATTCATGCATTTAAGGATTAAGAAGACAACATGAAATAAGCATAATTTGCAATGCATTCAACATCAACTTTTATCCATTCAAATTGGATTGTGAGAAGTGGCTATAATTTCTATTAATTTTACTCATTTGTCTGGCATTGCTTACATCAACAGAACAGATGGTCTTGCAATTTAATGAAAAATTGCAAACAAATATTTCTCTAGAATAATATGCGCTGATCAACTGTGCACAATTTGATTTCATGTTGTCTTTATAGAATGCAAGTCACCAACTGACAGACCAAAGAATGACACTCGAGTCATTAAACTACAGGGCTGTCAAAAGCACCAACTTCGGTACTTGAAAGCATTTCCCTCTAGCATTTTGACCGCTGTTGAGCAGATTGTTCAACACCTCTGATTGGCCATTGTGTTCACGTCCTCAACAGATATGTCCATGATTGGCTACAATGATCAACGCTTCAAAAACATGTTGTAAACAGACATCAGACGCTCCCATGTGTATCTGTGCAAGCGCTCAGTGAAGAGTGTCAATTTACAACATGTTTTTGAGGATTGTAGCTAATCACAGACACCTCTTGACTTGGTAGCGAAGTAGCAGTACTATTGACAACCCTATAAAACTATCACACAGCAAAGACACATGCTGTAATCCTGCATAATCACGGGCCAGAAGACGAACACACTAAAGCCAGCGTCGGTCCTCCGGTTACCTTCGGGTTTGTGAGCACTCAGCGAGCGAGTGTGCGGGGGAAGAGCAGAGCTCTGGGACAGAGGGGCAGTAGTGCTCGCCTCGCTACCGAACGCAGGACCTGAGCTGCTTCCTGTGAGGGGAGGAAGTGCACAACTTTAAGTGTGGGCTTTAACACATCACACTGGGAGAAAAAAGACCTCATATCAAGCTTATGCAGCAGCCAAACACTCATGCAATCAGCCTTTCTAGAAGATCCGTCTCCTTGCTTAACTGTTTCTCGCTCAGACAAGATTTAAAAAAAAAAAAAATATTCTGTGCCTCATGAAACATAATTTTACTGTATTTCCATCCATTTAAAATTATTCAAGCACATAGGACTTGAAAACATACTTGCAAAAAATTGATAAAGAGCAATAGTCTGTCTGATAATGTAAGAGATGGCAACAGAGGTAGTAGTTTTCAAGGCAGGACTGCATTTCTTTGTTTTTCATGGTATATTTTGGCATATATTATGTATGTGCAATATAATAGATGTTTCAAATGAGACCTGCTGCTATTTGAAATGCATTTATGCACTGTATAAATTGTCTATCCAACTTTAGTTTTTAGTTTTAGCACTGTTTTTACACCATGTTAGCATGTCCATGGCAAAAACAGGACACTTCAAAATATAAGGACATACACTAGATAAACTCTTAAGGCAAGGCACCACAGGTTAGGGTAATATTTTACTGAAATGTTATGTTCACACATGCAAATGAGGCATTGTCTAATTATATATGCACTCATTGGATAAAGCCAGGTTCAAAATTCTCATTTTATTTGGAAGAAATATTAAAGTCCTACTGAAGTGCCTTGAAATGCGCAGGCCCGCTATTCAATGTGTTGATGTAATTTCCACTGAAACAGGAAGACAGGGTGGAACATATCAAGTCGTACACTTTTTAAAAATAGACAATAGTGTTTCGTTTATATCATAGCTCGGCCATTGAGTTTGGCAAGGCTGCATCTGTCCGCTATATGACAGCCACAGTCAAACAGATTCACCTTTTATATTTAATATGAAAGTGTTAGTAAAGCAAAACAGTGAACATAATCATGCTGAGGATGTGTAGTCTGAAAAATGTGACTTCATTCACAGAAATGGAAAGCATATTTACACTGTCTGAATCGTTCCCTATCCCCTATATATTGCCATTCACCATATAGAAATTAGTAATTGTGTGAACAAGTGACTGATTTCAGCGTCTGTAGTGTAGGGGGCGGGACGCTTAGATTCTAGAGATCATTTAATTGGACAGAAAATCTGATAAGAAACTGAACTGCAGAGTGATCTGATCATTGATCTATATTGGCAGAAGTGAGAGACTAAGATTTGAACGCTTATATTTTCTAAATGTGAATTTTGCCATTGTTTTGGAGCACACTAGCTCATAGATAACAGTAAGGCTAGCATATGGGACCCAGAATTAGACTTTTGTCCTCTGTAGTGGACATTATTTTAGTGATTTTCTCTGACATCATACAAGTCACAGTTTAAAATTTTGCAGAGAAACCAAATTTTTAGAGGTTTCACTATGACAATAACTCCTCCTTGGTCTTTAAATATGACTGAAAATCAAAATTAGCACTCTTATGGAAGTATAATATTTTGTAATTATTTAAATCTGATTCATTTTCAAATTTTGTCATAAATCAAGATTTCAGCAAAATGTTATGGGGTTTATAATCAAAATATGACTTTCTGTTATGAAACAAGACATCGATTTTATACATGTCCTCAGTAGAGGACACCAGGACTTAAATCTTGTTTATCAGGCATTTTAGGAGACACATAAAGTGTATAATATATCAATATTCCTATTAATTATTAGATATTATTATGAAAATGTTGCCAATTATTAGGGGTGTAACAATACATCGATCTAATGTCTAACGATACGATGCATCGATGCAAAGCGCAAAAAATCAATACCTGTGGGCTTTTTATAGAGGCACATTTCTTTTAACACTCTCCACATTTTCAAACAATGAGAGTCTATGCATTATCGCCAACGCGTGCATTCTCGTTTAAACTAACTTTCGGAACTTGTGAAAGACACTCGGGACAGCAGATGGAACTGTCACTGTCCCGATCGCGCCAGTGCTGAATCTTCATGCAAGTTTATAATTTGCTCGTGTTTAAAGCCTGGCAAAAAGCAGCGCACACACATCTCAAACAGTGTCTGTTAGATCACAACACTGGAGAACAGAGTGCTATGAATTATTCTTCACACACAGTAATAAAATTTAAAACTGTTGCATAGGTGCGCCATGCACTGTGACTCTGTATTGCTTCAAGCGCATCATTCTGCACACGGGATGCGTATAAGTGCTTTGTGACGCTCTGTACTGGAGCCTTTATAATACATTTGCACAATGAAAGAATATTAATAGCCTGTCTTGTTTTGTCCTACCTATAATACAGTATGTTGTTGCTTTATTGAAAAGCTGCGCTATACATTCAAAAGAAATGTCTTTTAATCCTGTGTGTGTGTATGTGTATATATATATATATATATATATATATATATATATATATATATATATATATATATATATATATATATATATATATATATAAAACAAACACTTCAATGTGTATTTTGGAAGCTTTCTTTCCATTACTCTTAAAGAGGGCATGTTATGGGAGCAAAGTACTTTAAAAAAATAAAACAATAGTTTGACCTGTAGTGTCTTGCCTTAAAACACTTTAAGATATTTCAATTTGATTTTTGGCAAAAATAAAAATAAGCTCTGTATGCATACCATCTTTTAAAACACCATCTCCAATGCTGGAAACTACAAGAGCGAGTGTGAACTCACCACCGGTGACCGCTGCTCCGAACGGCTGGGATACCAGAGAACTGGAGCTGAACTGGTTGTACGGAGCCCGACTGAAGGGGGCGTATGACTGGAAGGAAGGAGCCGCGGGACCGGCGGTGGATGCCAGAGAGGACTGTGCATAAATGCAAGAACATCACAGGTCAGTATTCACTTGGCTTTATGTTCTGCAGATTCACCTGAATGTTTCCAGCTCACCTGCACGATGGCAGGATCCTGAGGAAGGTTGCAGGTGGGTTTGGGCGGCTCGCACACAGTCAGATCTTTGATGTCACTTCCCCTAAATATGATGTACTCAAAGACATCATCTCGAGGGGGGATAGGTCTGTCAGTGGGCCGATCCTCAGTGCCAAATGACTTCACTAGAGGAGAAAGGAAAATGTTAAAATTCACAAAACAAAGCGATATTAGTTATTTATTTTTTTCACACGTCCACTTTGCTAAGTGTTTTTACTAGGGCTGGGTAAAAAAAAAAAAAAAATATATCAATTTTAATCGATTCTCATTCTTACGAACCGATATCGTTTCTTAAATCCCAAGGGTCGATTAGTCTAGTCTGTTTAGCAGAATATGTAGCACCTCCCATCCAATAAATCACAATAATCTTTGCACTTTGTTACTTTTGATATGAAGCAAAGTCTCAGATTTCAAATGACGTCCATCTTATTATGAGATTCAAGAAATAAATACGATTTTGGCGCTGTTTAATGTGGCGTGACAGATTGCTTTAGCGCCTCAGTTAAAGAGTGAACATCCTCTCCTCCACTTTAAACAGTTACTACGTGAAATAAACATGAACATCTGAAGGTATGTTAAAATATACAGTACAACTTACTGAAATCTGTATCATGTCTCGTGTAATCGCTCAATCAGTGTTTCAACCTCGGAAAGACGTCAATAAAACGTCACATTTACCTCAGAAAAACATATTCAGTGACTATAAACTCGTTAGTCAGCTAGAAAAGTGTGCCCTAGAAAGCGACATTCTGATAAATATAGCTATGCACCGTTACATATTCATTATAATTTTTAATGTTCTTCAATATTTAATGCATGTTTGAATAAATCAGGCATGATTTAAATGTTTATATTTAAAAAAAAAATGAATTGGAGTAGAAATATGATTATGTAATTCTAAACTTTATTTATAATAACAAAATCATTGAGTGTAATTTAAGTGTTTGTATATAAATAAGTTAATTTAACCTTCAATACAGCATTAGTTGAGAGATTTTCTTCATTCTAGAAAATTAGCCATGTACTGTAACTGAAATACTACATTTAAAATAATCGAATCGGAATCGAATTGAAAGCATGTGAATTGTAATCGAATCGAATTGTGAAAATTGTGCCAGCCCTAGTTTTTACTTTATATTTGTAATTGAAAAGTGCTGTTTTCAGGGTAGCTAGTTTGAATTGGTTATTGGTTGTGTGAATATATTGAGTGTTTATTGTGTTTACATTTAGCCAGAGCTACAACTGAATTCTGTTGATGTGAAACTCCCTCATATTTGTTCTCTGTACGTATATATGCAGTGAGTGTACATATATATATATCATATTGAGAGTGTGTATATGTACCTTTAGCCAGAGCTACAGTGCTGTTCTCAGTGTCGATCGTGTATAAAACTCCCTCATATCGGATCTCGGCCTTTGAGATCAGACTGATCTTGCTGCCGATATAAGGCGTCCCTCCGCTCATCTTTCCGCTCGAATTCACTCCTTTACAGCTGCTCGATTCCTCTGGTCTTCTTCGCGCTGGGTTTTATCGGACTTAAGAGGGTTTTTCGGTGATTTGACGTCGTTTTCTTTCAGCCTGTGTTTAACACGACATGGCCGAGTTCATTTTCCTCCGCACTGAATCGAGATGCATGCTGGGAAACGCGCCTCCCCCCTCCCTCGCGCCCTCACGCGGGTATCGCGAGAGTTCGTGGGGTTTTAGTGTGACTCCCGTTACATTGGGAATTATGTAAGAGGAAAAATGCGATTTAAAAATGCGTATTATAAATAAAATTAAGCAAATAAAGGGTCATTTTGAATTGGGTTTGAATTAGCCTAAACCTAACTTATTTTACCTGAATGGCTGTAAGGAGATTAGTATATATTCTCAAGCACAATCACAACTTCTTGTGCATCTTTCATTGAACGTTAATTGCTTTATTATTTTATATAATATAATATAATATAATATAATATAATATAATATAATATAATATAATATAATATAATATAATATAATATAATATAATATAATATAATATAATGTTGTTATGTTATGTTGTTATATTATAGTATTGTTGTCATGTTATATTATATTATATAATGTTAAGCTATGTTATGCTGTTGTTATATTATATATTATTTTATATTATATTATGCTAAACTATGTTATGTTGTTGTTATATAATGTTATTATATTATAATATATTATATTATGTTATATAGTATTAAATAATGTTACGCTATGTTATGCTGTTGTTATATAATGTTATGTTATATTATAGTATATTATGTTATATTATAAAATGTTTATGTTATGCAATATATAATGTAGTTATGTTATTTTGTTATATTATATTATATTACATTATATAATGTTAAGCTATGTTATGTTGTTGTTTTACTTTGGTATGTTATATATTATATTATATTATATAACGTTAAACTATGTTATATTGTTGTTATATAATGTTATGTTATTTTACAGTATATTATATTATGTTGTTATGTTATGTTATGTTATATTATATGATGTTAAGCTATGTTATGTTGTTGTTATATAATGTTATGTTATAGTATAGTATATTATGTTATGTTGTTATATTATATATCATTTTATATTTTATATTGCTAAACTGTTATGTTGTTGTTGTTATACTATGTTGTATTATATAATGTTATTTTGTTATGTTATATTATATTATTATATATAATGTTAAGCTATGTTATGTTGTTGTTATACTTTGGTATGTTATATATTATATTATATTATATTATATAACGTTAAACTATGTTATGTTGTTGTTATATAATGTTATGTTATATTATATGTTATATATTATGTTATATTATATTATGTTATATTAGTATGTTATGTTATATTATATGATGTTAAGCTATGTTATGTTATTGTTTTATAATGTTTATGTTATATTATATGATGTTAAGCTATGTTATGTTATTGTTTTATAATGTTTATGTTATATTTTAGTATATTATTTTATGTTGTATTATGGTATGTTAAATATTATGTTGTTATATTATGTTATATTATATAATGTTAAGCTATGTTATGCTGTTGTTATATAATGTTATGTTATATTATTGTATATTATGTTATGTTGTTATATTATATATTATGTTATATTATATAATGCTAAACTGTTATGTTGTTGTTGTTGTTGTTATACTATGTTATGTTATATTATATTATTATATAATGTTAAGCTATGTTATATTGTTGTTATACTTTGGTATGTTATATATTATATTATATTATATTATATTATATTATATAACATTAAACTATGTTATGTTGTTGTTATATAATGTTATGTTATATTATATGTTATATATTATGTTATGTTATATTATATTATGTTATATTAGTATATCGTGTTGTTGTTATATAATGTTGTTATATTATAGTATATTATGTTATGTTGTTATATTATGTTATGTGATATTATATTATATAATGTTATGTTATATTATGTTATATTACAAAATAATACGTTAACAACAATAAACTCTGAAATCCTAGCCACATGAACAGTTACTGCAAGTAATCAAAATGTGGGCCTATTTATTTAACAGTTATTATTACAGCCCATTGTTAACAGTGCCTAACATATCCTTAAATGTCCATTTGCTTTGAATTTTCTGCATCTTTTGCCCTACTTTATTTGCAAGTAGGCTAACTTTGAACTTTCGCTTGCTGCATGGACCTTTCATTATTAAGAGAGACAGAATGCATATCAATGATTTTAATGAAATCAATAAATGCTATCCAAATGATCGCAAATGAAAGTCACAAAGCTTCTTTCCCTCCAAACTCATGTAGTATCCTCGACCGCCTTGAGTTGTAACAGGGGGACAACTGTTTGGTTTTGGCCCTCTGACGTCATATCCATTCCCACAATGCCATAGTAACACGACTGCGCACTCGCGCTCGTGGACGCGCACCAGCAGACAGCCCATCACACACAGAGCGAACATGGCGGGCGCCTCCGACCCTCTGGAAGACATGCTCTTCTCCGAGGTGGACGAGAAAGCCGTGAGCGATCTAGTGGGCTCGCTGGAGTCTCAGCTGGTGGGCCAGAGCGACCCGCCCGCCGCGCAGCCCGAGAACGCTCGCCCGGGCAGCGCGAAGCAGCAGCAGCAGCAGCAGGCAGGAGGAAGAGCGCAGCTGCCTGCTCATGTAGACTCTCCATCAGAACCACAACAACAAGCACAGCAGCAGCAGAACGCGCGGAAAGCGGCGCGCAACCCGGATTCCGACCCGAAAGACGCCAGCATGGATAAGCACGCCAAAGCCCTGGAGAAGGAGAGCCCTCTGAAGTCACATGGCAGCATCATCATCATCACCACGGCTGCAGCATCCGACGGGGCATCCGCTCCTGCACCGGGCAACAAAGGTGAGAGCCCGAGGGACACCCGCAAGAAACACCCGGCTAACGCGCGCGCGCGGCGCTCCTCAGCGTCCCACAGTCTCAACGGCAACGGAGGAGGCGCAACATCAGCATCAGCATCACCCAGCACCTCCAGCCCGAGCAGCACGACTTTCACCGTGCCCAGTAACCCGCAGGCGATCGCCCTGGACCGCGGGACGCCTACCATCGCGCTCCACCGGCTCCCGCGTCACATCATCGCCAGCATCGCGCAGAATGGAAACGGCACGTCCGTGTCCGCGCTGGTCCAGCAGGGCGCGCGTATCGGAGCTGCGGGCGCGCAGGTTAACCACAGCAAAGCACCCGGGAACAACACGAAACCCCCGCCGACCTCCTCGCCTCCCGCTGCGGCCACAGCAGCGCCTGTCAAACCCGCTGTCAGTGTCAGTGCGGCTCCGGTCATCAGACCTGCGCAGACGCAGCCGCAGCCGCCTGCGCAACAGAGGGTCGTAACGCCGCAGCTGATTGTCAGACCACCGCAACAACAAACTACTATACAGCTGCCGCCCGGATTCACCATCCCTCCAGGTACTGAGACTTTTCCCACATGTTTGAATAATGATGCAAACTCTGGAATGACACAGTCTGGGAAAGATGTGGTGACAAATGAAAACTGTTATGCACCACTTGTTGATGCTCTTCCTTCACTATCTGCTTTCATTCATCCTGTAAAACAACTGAAATTAAATTCATATGCAGGCACAATTCATATTTGTCTACAAGAGCATTTAGAGTAATTGATTTATTTTTAGTGTGTCTAAACTGCAAGTGTAAAACTTAAACCTTTTAGTTCCATTAAAAAAGTGTTTTACAGCTTGGTTCCTTTTTAAAAATGGGACTTTTTAGAGACTTTTAAAAACTTTATTTAACAAATATCAAATAAATAAAAATATATTCAGTGGCCAAAAAGTGTTTAGACACTTACAGTTGCAAGAAAAAGTATGTGAACCACTTGCAGAATCTGTGAAAATGTGCAAAATTTTAACAAAATAAGAGAGATCATACAAAATGCATGCTATTTTTTTAGTACTGTCCTGAGTAAGATATTTTACATAAAAGATGTTTACATTTAGTTCACAAGACAAAACAATAGCTGAATTTATTAAAATAACCCCATTCATAAGTATGTGAAGCATTGAATCTCAATACTGTGTGTGGTCACCTGATGATCCACGACTGTTTGTGTGTTTTGTGATGGTTGTTCATGAGTCTCTTGTTTGTCCTGAGCAGTTAAACTGAGCTCTGTTCTTCAGAAAAATCCTCCAGCTCCTGCAGATTCTTCAGTTTTCAAGCTTTTTTGCTTTTTTGAACCCTTTCCAGCAGTGACTGAATGATTTTGAGATCCGTTTTTTCATACTGAGGACAACTGAGGGACTCAAACACAACTATTAAAAAAGGTTCAAACATTCACTGATGCTCCAGAAGGAAACACGATGCATTAAGAGTCGGGGGGTGAAAACTTTTGAACAGGATGAAGAAGTCCAAATTTTTCTTATTTTGTTTAAATTTCATTTAGTTCTGCCCTTCGGAAGCAACAGAAGATACTTGCATGTTTCCCAGAAGACAAATTAAGTACAATTTACCTTGATCTTCAAATTCAAAAGTTTTCACCCCTCGACTCTTAATGCATCGTGTTTCCTTCTGGAGCATCAGTGAATGTTTGAACCTTTTTTAATAGTTGTGTTTGAGTCCCTCAGTTGTCCTCAGTATGAAAACACAGATCTCAAAATCATTCAGTCACTGCTGGAAAGGGTTCAAATATGCAAAAAAGCTTGAAAACTGAAGAATCTGCAGGAGCTGGAGGATTTTTCTGAAGAACAGAGCTCAGTTTAACTGCTCAGAACAAACAAGAGACTCATGAACAACCATCACAAAACACACAAACAGTCGTGGATCATCAGGTAACCACACACAGTATTGAGAATCAATGCTTCACATACTTATGAATGGGGTTATTTTAATAAATTCAGCTATTTTTTTTGTCTTGTGGATTATAATGTAAACATCTTTTATGTCAAATATCTTACTCAGGACAGTACTAAACAAAAAATAACATGCATTTTGTATTATCTCCCTTATTTTGTTAAAATTATTAACATTTTCACAGATTCTTCAAGTGGTTCACATACTTTTTCTTGCAACTGTAAATATGTAAATGAAGGGTCTTTATCTGCACTCAAATGCGTCAGAACTAACTAAATTTTGAAAGTTTTTGTTTTGCTTGAGAAGTGTTTGTTGTCTTTCTTTGCACTGATGCTTTTGCATGAAACATAATGACATTCAGACATTTTTATGCATGACCAAATACTTTATTCTCCATGATTTATGTTATGGTTTCAGTATAAACAAACTTATCACAGCATATGATGCTGCAGCATTGATGTTCTGAACCCAGAAACAAACACAGATCTGAAGATCCTTTAATGCAACTTCAGTAACTTCAGTTTCATCTCAAGCAAACAGGTGAAAAAAGTTTATGGATGAGATTCGAAACTAAAACCTTTTTAAAGCTTTCAGTTCCAGCTCAGATCGGCTGGAGTTTTTGAACTTTTCACAGGTGTGTTTGAATGCAGACTGATGAGTTTGAGTTATTAATGAGCAGAAAGGAGATCAAAAAGTGACTGGATATATTACAAACAACTTTCACAGATAACAGTTTCAGGTGTACCATATTTGTTGACTGAGTTTAGATTTTAATTATGAAGAATGATTCATCAACAGTCTATCATTACCTCAGTTTATGAGCTCAGACAGATTCACCTGTTGCCTTCTTTTAAAGCACTAGTTATAAAACAACTGAATAAACTTTATCTCGACTCTGATCATTATTTCAAAATAATGTGAGTTTGGATGGTGAAAGCTGTCTGAGTTTAATTGTGTGTGTAATCAGTGAAACGCTGTTAAACGGGTCGCTGGATCTGTTTATAAAAACAAACCGCTGTGATTAAAACATCCGACGACACTCTGAGTGTGTTTACTGTACACTCTCAAAATGATCAAAATAACACAAGTTGAGTTAAATATGGACAAACCCACTGATTGGGTTGTTTTGACCCAGCAGTTGGGTTAAATGTTTGTTCAACTAGTTAAATAGTTTTATTTAACTCAACTATTGTTTAAAAATGACTATTGCTTGCTTAAAATGAACCCAAAATATGTTGGAAATGAACATTTATTAATAAGTTTAATAAATATTAATTAAATAATAAACAAACATTTATTGAATTGCTTGTTAATAAATGTTCACCTTTTGATTATTATTGTTGCCTCTAGTAATTATGTGTCTGATTTTTAATTTACAACATATTTTGGGTTCATTTTAAGCCAGACATATAGTCATTTTTAATCAATAAATAAAACTGCCCAGCAGGTTGATCAAACATTTAACCCAACCACTGGGTTTGTCCATTTTCAACCCAACTTGGGTTGTTTTTAACCCAGCATGTCCAAGGCAAGTTTGCTTATATAGCACATTTCAAACATAATGTTAATTTAAAGCGCTTTACTAAAAATGTTTTTTTTTTTTTTTTTTTTTTTTTTTTTTTTAAATCTAAACAGATACAAGAAAAACAACAAGTACAAAATAAACACTTATTAAATTTTTTCAAATTTCCATGAATTCTTTTAACAACATTGAAATGTAAAAGAGTCAGTATTGCAGAAGTATTTCAGGTCACTATTTCTTTTCTCATTCACATTTTCTCCACGTTTAATCAGCTTCAGAGTTTATAGTTCCTGTGGTGTGACAAATTACAGTGTTGCATTTAGTCTTTCAAATAATATTAAATCTGCATGTGTAATAATTACAAAAGAATGAACAACTGTGGTTTAAAATGATGAGGTTTAGACACACTGTCAACTTACTAAAAGTATTTCATGTCATTTATCCAAATGCTATTTTTAGGGATGCATGATATATCGGCCACCATATCAGTATTGGCCAATATATATTCATTTTTAATGTTATCATTATCGGCCCAATAAGAAAATTTGTCCGATTATATTAAAGCTGATAAATAATGGATTATTATTTATCACTTTAGATGTGCACTGTCTGCCATGATGGTTTTGAATTGCTTGAAATATGATTGAAATCAAGTCAAGTCTGTCATATAGACTACATAATATTATAATGCGGGACATGACTTTTAATGATGAGACTGTAATCAGGCGCTCAAAAATTTGAATTTAGATTTTTCAGCCAATATATCGGTTATCGGCTTTCAAATATAAAGAATTATCGGTTATCGATATCAACCAAAATGTTCATATCGCTGCATCCCTAACTATTTTTCATGTATTATTTTGAGGGAATGCATGCACATAAAGACATCAGACAGACATATGCAATGCTCAGTTATTCATAAAAGCTGTTGATTGTAACTTTGTTTCATGCATTGATGATGCTTTCTGTATATTTTTTATTGAATATGTGAATAACTCATATTGTGTGTGTGTGTTTGAGGTATGGTGCTGGTCCGGACAGAGATGGGTCAGCTGGTGATGGTTCCTCAGCAGGCTCTGGCTCAGGCTCAGGCCCAGAACAGCATCTCACCGCGACCCTCCACGCCCACCAGCGTGGCCACCTTCAGGGTCACGACCCCGCAGGTACACCCCACACACACACCTGATGAATGTTCTAGAGCCGCTGACCACCCGTCTGATGACAGCTCTGCACTCACTGAAAGTGATTTCTTAAAGTGCTCCTATTATACGATCTTAAAGGTTCCTAATTGTGTTTCTGAGGTCTCATGCATCACATGCATCAAAAAACACTTTCATTTTTCATCATTTATAATGCAGCATCAGCTCTTTTCTCTCAGTGTCTGAAACGGTTCGTTCAAAGATTCGGTCTCTCTAAACCCCGCCTTTCTGAGAGCTGCTCTGCTTTAATTGGTCAGACGTTCCAGTCTGTTATGATTGGTCAGAGATCAAACGCTCATTATCATATCTGAATCTCAGCTCTTGATACGAACAGGCGTCGGTCAATCTCATTAAAAAAGGATTTGCTTTGGCAGCAGAAAACAGCATCTTCTCGACAACACGAACCAAACTCTTCCAGTCTCAGATACAACTACAGTGATTGAGGGCGGGGCAAAGAGACGCTGTTCAGCCAATGACGATCACAGGCTGGCATTATGCAAATGAGTTCCAAACCTATGTAGGTTCAGAGACTGAATTATTGACGACTCGTTTCAACAGTTCAGAATCGATTCTTTAATTTGAGAGACAAAAACTTCATTTATTTGCACTTTGATCAAATGCAGATTTTTCAAAAGTTTTGAATGTAATACTGTTTTAGCGAAGGCAATACTGCAAAATGTTTGTGTGTCACTGATAAAACTGAACACACTCCTCCACAATTAAAGATCCGTTTTCTTGCTTTTCCTGTTGTATTCTTAGACTGAAAATCAACATCATGCATTAATATAAACATCTCTCTTTTTTATTTACGAATGCATCTTTGGTGAAAGGAAAATATCATGATTTTCCAGTAATGTATGGATCTAGAGCAGGGTCACGACCCCCACCAGGGGTCACCAGAGGTCTCTCAGAGGTCACCAAGCACATTTGAACTAATTATGATCTCATTAGTAACTCTAATCAAATCATCTGCGCAGTAAACACAGACAGTGTCTTTTCTAGCTCAGTGAGATAGAAGCTACTGCTGTGCAAAAGTTTATTTCTCTGTGAAAATGTGATGATTGTTATCAAGATAATGACACAAAACAGTGAAAGTGAGTGATAATAATCATATTGTGATCACATTGTGGTTCTCAGAGTCTCGGTAAAGATGAAAAGCAGGTAATTTGATGAGATCATAATAATCTGTGCACATGTGTCTGTGAAATTCAAGGACATTCAAACTCTATTTTGGGTGCAGTGAGATTTTCAGATAATGCATTTATTGATTTATCCATCAGTCCATCCAGTTGCTTCACAATTTAGATTAACAATTTAAATCAAGATTAAGCTCTTAAGCATCAGGCATCACTGCTGACATCTAGTGGCGCGCTTTAGTAATTACAACCTGAGGTCAGCTTTAGACCTGAAACTGATGAAGCTTTTCAGTCACACTTAAAATTCATTTATTTCTTCTCATGGTTGCAGATTTAATAATACTCTTTCTTCAGTGTTGTGTAAATTAAACACTATGTTATCTGTTTTGATGATTTATGTTAAACACGTCCCTTATTCACAGTGTTAGTCTATCAAACATAAATAAGTCCACAAGATATTCTCTGCTGTTTTTCTGTTCACATATTAATATCCATGTGCAGAATATTCCAGCCAGTAAAGTTGATTTAAAACTAAATTTGAAGTGTATTTTTTCTTTCTATAGTAGTTGGTCATACTAAGACCATATAATTATTGTACATTATAATTATTTTATATGTATGTAAGCATGGATATATTTATTTGAGCTGAATTTACAGTAAACGGCCACATGAGGGCAGCAGCCATTCTGTGTTTTCCTATTGTTTTATTACTATGTTATTAATTTTTGTATTTCTTTTGTTAAATTATGCAATATTTTACTAATAAGCAATGGCTATAATTATGGCTTATGATATAATCATAGTTTGTATAATATAATGGAGTGCCAGTGTGTCAGTGTAATGTTCACTCATGGCCACCAGATGGCGCCAGACACTCGGATTTATCAGTGGCTCTATGTTTGAACTCAACACTGATGTTAATAATAAATCAGGCCATTCAAAAGTTTTTAAAACTGTGCAAATAAGAAAACATTTCATTTCTAATATTTAGCAAATTAATATGTTTTTACATTACATTAACATTCATGCATTTAGATGTGACTTGCAACATAAGCAATTTGTCACAGAGCCAGAACATAATAAATGTTTATTAGAAAGATAGATTAGGAAACAAGACAGATGAGAGGAGAAATGCAGAGAAAATAAAGATTTTTTTTTTTTTTTTTTTTACAATCAACCATTAAATTAAAATTGCATGCTTATATTTTGTTTTTGTAGATCTAAACACACTATATAGTTATTTTGGCTTGATCTACTATTTAAGCTAATTAGTTAAACGAATGATCAAAACGATGAAAAGTCCTATAGACTTTCATTGAGGGGGTCAAAACATTTGTACATTAAGACTTACAGAGTATTTCAGCTGTCTATCACTAGAAAAGCTTGATGACTCTTATAGGACAACATGCTAAAGGTGCGTTCAACTCCTCCTGGGAAGTTCGTATTTACAAGGTGGGAAGTCGTGTTTACGACGGTGTGTTCAAGTCACTTTTGTCGGAGTATGATGGTGTTGTGCCTTCTCTAAATTAATTACACAAAATAACATCACTTGTACAGCAAATGTAGAGCAAAGAATGTGCATTGGTTGTGTGTTGCTTTTTTATGTTTTTAATTAATTTATGAAGCCATTGTAAACTTTATCGTTTCATATTATATTGTTATATTATGATGCTATCATATTTTTTTGCTGGGAATCAGCTTACTTCGTTGTAAATAGAAAAGCCTGACAATGTCACTGCTAAATACCTATTGTATTACCTAAGTATTGCATTTATACACTATACACTATACACTTATACACTATACACTATGCACTTATACACTATACATTATACACTATACACTATGCACTTATACACTATACACTATACACTTATACACTATACACTATGCACTTATACACTATACATTATACACAATACACTATGCACTTATACACTATGCACTTATACACTATGCACTTATACACTATGCTCTATGCACTTATACACTATGCACTTATACTCTATGCTCTATGCACTTATACACTACATTATACACTATGCTCTATGCACTTATACACTATGCTCTATGCACTTATACACTACATTATACACTATACACTATGCACTTAAACACTATACACTATGCACTTATACACTATACACTATTCACTTATACACTATACACTATGCACTTATACACTATACACTATTCACTTATACACTATGCACTTATACACTATGCACTCATCCATGTAGTGCGTGAATTGTATAAGGTTATTTTGTCATTTAACATCGGAGTCTGACAGCCCCTTCCCCTTTGCTACGTAATTACAGCTGCGACAGTTGAGTGCATGAAGTGCCCAACATTCCACACTTCATTTTTTCCATTAATTTAGTGCATCATTCATCCGGGTATTTAAGTGCACTTTTTCTTTTTGGAATTTTCAGTGTGAACGCACTACTTGCACTATTTATACTTAAAAACGTCATAGAAAAGTGCATAAATATGCAAATTGGGTTAGCAACAGGTTAGCAACATGTTAAAATATGTTAGCATCCTGGTAAATCATGCTAGCAACATGCTAATTCATGCTAGCAATAAATTAAAACATGTTAACATCGCCAATTCAAACTAGCAATGTATTAAACCATGTTAACATGTTTAATCATGTCACCAATATGCTAACTCATGGTAGCATTGTGTTAAATCATGTTAGCATCATGGTAACAAAATGCTAATAAAGCTAGCAAACTGTTAAAATATGCTAGCAATGTGTTAAATCATGTTAGCAACATGCTAACTCATGCTAGCATTGTGCTTAATCATGCAAACAATATGCTAATCATGCTAGCAAACCTGTTAAAACATACTAGCAATGTGTTAAATTATGTTAACAAGATAGCGATAGGTTAACAACATGCTTATCATGCTAACAAAGTTTTAACATGTTAATCATGTTAGCAATATGCTAGCAATATGCAAATCATGTTAACCTGTTAATAACATACTAATCATGTTAGCAAAACATGTTTTGTATTAAACATTGTATTAAACCACGTTAGCAATATGCTAAAACATGCTAGCAATGTATTAAATCATGTTAGCAACATGTTAAAACATGCTAAATTGTGATAAATCATGCTAGCAAAAAAATGCTAATCATGCTACCAACATGTTAGATCATGCTATCAACATGCTAATTATGTTAAAACATGTTAAAATATGTTAACAATGTGTTAAATCATGTTAACCACATGTTAAAACATGCTAGCAATGTGTTAAATCATGTTAACAACATGCTAAAACATGTTAACATTGTATTAAACCATGTTAGCAAAATGTTTAAAAAATGCTAGCAATGTACTAAATCATGTTAGCAAAATTTTAAAACATGCTAAATTATGTTAAACAACATGCAAATCATGTTAACAACATGCTAAAACACGTTAGTAACATTATTTGACTTTTTCTCAATAAAACCTTCAAACTTCAAGCATTTCTAAGTCTTAAACTTTCAGACCTGGATTTGTCAAGCCAACATTAAAGTTTGTCATCAAACTTTACTCATCTAATTTTAGATGTCACTCTTCATACAGTAGTTAAAGCTTACCACAGTAATTATAGTTTCAGCCAAAATAGTTCCAGTTATTATTACTACAGTAAAATCCTTTTAATGGCAGTAATATGCCTACTTGTTACCACAGTTTTACTGTAGTAATTTAGCAATAATTCTCAATAAAGTATTATTACAGTAGCAGAAACTGCTCACTGCGGTAATGTTTTTCCCTGATAAACTCTGTTAAGGACAGTCAGTGTAGCGTTTATGAGGTGAGGGTTTATATTCCCCAGCGTCTCCCTTCATCCTGCTGTCAGTCATTCTGCAGTTCTCTGCGAGCGGAAGACGTTCCTCTTTCCCTCCGAATGCGTTTAATCATTTATCCTCCAACTGCCTGAGCGCTTTAAAAGCCAACTCAACTTTCAGTGTGAAGCGAGAGACTCGTTCTGATGGCATCGCCGTCAGTGTGCGTGTGCGCGGCCGCGAGCTCTTCCGTGTCTCGGGCTCTGCTCTCTCTCTCTCTGTAGGGGCCCAGAGACGAGCATCTGCCCTCGTCATCTCCTCCCGGTGAATCCTCAGAGCTGTTAAACTCTGGCTCAGTTTAACAGAGTCCTCTCCTCTCTGTGTTTAGTCTCTCTCAGTGTAGCGCTGTCCCTCAATGGAGGGATTTAACGCGTTTTCCCTCTAAACAAGTGATCTTGAGTCTGTTTTAGCATATGATCGATTGTGGTGAGGGATGTTTGACATTCAGGGTTGAAGTGAGTTGAACTCTTTTTAAATTCCTGGTACCATTTAATCTGCTCATCTCTCCAGGATGTCTGACCCCATAGATGTCCACTGTAAGTTCATTATTGCAAACATGATCCCCTCGCCCAAGACAACTGTTATAATCAACATTATGCCATAAATTCTGTTGAAAGAATGTCTAGTTCAGTCATGAAACTCTAGAGGGCGCCTTTACATGCAATATGCAAGCAATCACATTATTACCTCATGGCGCAAGCTGATTGGCCTCTGCAGCCAATAAGATTGTTTGTTCAACATTTAAATAGTCTGGTTCATTGTATGCTGTAAACTAGTCCTTCAGCGCATGCTAGCAAAGTGCTAGTCGATTTTAGCAATAGGCTAGCAAAATGCTAAAAGATGCTAGCAACCTGTTAAATCATGCTAACAACGTGCTAACAACATGCTAATTCATGTTAGCATTGTGATAAAACATGCTAGCTACATTTTAACAACATGATAATAATGCTAACAACCAGCTAAAACATGCTAACACAGTGTTAAATCAAATTAGCAACATGTCAGCAATAGGTTAGCATAATGCTAATTATGTTAATAATATGCTAACAACATGCTAATCATTGTAACAACATGTTAGCAAACCTGTTAAATCATGTTAGCAACATGTTAACAACATGCTAATCATGGTAACAATCAGCTAAAACATGATAACACTGTGTTAAAGGGATAGTTCACCCAAAAATGAAAATTTGATGTTTATCTGCTTACCCCCAGTGCATCCAAGATGTAGGTGACTTTTTTTCTTCAATTGAACGCAAATTATGATTTTTAACTGCAACCGCTGCCGTCTGTCAGTCAAATAATAGCAGTAGATGGGAACTTCAACTATAACAGTAAATAAAACTTGCTTAGACAAATCAAAATTAAAACCTGCGGCTCGTGACGACACATTAATGTCCTAAGACACGAAACGATCTGTTTGTGCGAGAAACCGAACAGTATTTATATCATTTTTTACCTCTAATACACCACTATGTCCAACTTCGTTCAGCTTCCTGTTAGTGAGGTCAAAAAACGCGTTCTGGTGACGGAAGTGATGTCTCGCCCATATACTTCAATGAGCGCGAGACATCACTTCCGTTGTCAGAGCGCGATCAGACCTCACTAGCCGGAAGCTGAACGAAGTTGGACATAGTGGTGTATTAGAGGTAAAAAATGATATAAATACTGTTCGGTTTCTCGCACAAACCGATCGTTTCGTGTCTTAGGACATCAATGTGCCGTCACGAGCCGCAGGGTTTAATTTGGATTTGTCTATGGAAGTTTTTTTGACTCTTATTGTTCAAGTTCCCAATCACTGCTATTATTTGACTGACAGACGGCAGCGGTTGCAGTTAAAAATCATAATTTGCGTTCGACTGAAGAAAAAAAGTCATCTACATCTTGGATGCCCTGGGGGTAAGCAGATAAACATCAAATTTTCATTTTTGGGTGAACTATCCCTTTAAATCATATTAGCAACAAGTTAGCAATAAGCTAGCAACATGCTAATCATGTCAAATGTTATCAAAATGCTAATTATGTTAATATGTTAGCAACATGCTAATCATTGTAACAACATATTAGCAACATGCTAATCATGTCAGCAATATGCTAACAGATGCTAGCAACCTGTTAAATAATGCTGGCAACGTGATAAAAAATGCTAGCTACATGTTATCAACATGCAAATCATAATAACAACCAGCTGAAAATGTTAACACTGTGTTAAATCAAACGAGCAACATGTTAGCAAAATGTTACCAACATGCTAATCATGTAAAATGTTACCAACATGCTAATTATGTTAATAATATTTTATCAACATGTTAATCACTGCAACAACATGTTAACAAAATGCTAATCATGCTAGCAAACATGCTAAAAGATGTTAGCAACCTGTTAAATCATGGTAGCAATGTGCTAGCAAAATGTTAGCTCATGCTAGCTTTATGTTAAAACATACTGTTAAAACATACTAGCAACAATCTAACAACCAGCTAAAACATGTTAACACTGTTAAATCATATAAGAAAAATGTTAGCAAAAGGCTAGCAACATGCTAATCATGTAAAATATTAGCCAAATGGTAATTATGTTAATAATATGTTACCAACTTGGTAATCATTGCAACAACATGCTAAAAGATGCTAGCAGCCTGTTAAATCATGCTGGCAATGTGCTAGCAAAATGCTAATTCATGTTAGCAATGTGCTAAAACGTTAACAATGTGCCAATTCAAGCTATCAATGTATTAAATCATGTTAACATGTTAAATCATGTCAGTAAAATGTTAACTCATGCTAGCATTGTACTAAATCATGTTAACAACCTGCTAAACCATATTAGCATTGTTAAATCATATTAGCAAAACATGTTAATAACAGGCTAGCAAAATGCTAATCATCTTAACAACATGTAAATAATGCTAACAAAATGCTAGCAACATACTAAATCATGTTAGCAGCATGTTAACAGGCTAGCAACATGTTAATAACGCTAACAATATGATAACAACATGGTAATCATGCTATCAACGTGTTAAATCTGCAAGCAATCACATCATTACCACACGGCACAAGCTGATTGGCCTCTGCTGATCCTGCAGCCATTGAGATTGCTTGCTCAACATTTAAATAGTCTGGTTCAGTGTTTGCTGTAAACTAGAGTTCCTCTGAACCCCTCCACCTCCCCAGCTCCACCTGCCTAGATCTGCTTAGGATTAATGTCTGTCTATTTATACAGCAGCAGCAGATCTTACATACTCGCAGCAGCGTGTCTGTGTATCTGTTAGCCGCAGCAACTCCATACTTGCTCTACAGCAGCAGCATAGTGACCAAATATATTCACCATATTCCATTACATGCTAAAATTATTCCACGATTGAAATTTTAACATGTACTCATAATGTTCCTATAATGCAGCCTGAAGACAACACTGAAGAAATAAGCATGTGACTCTGTGTCTAACGAAACTCTTTCAAAGCTCCAGTGTCATGAAGTTACTCACCCACAAGCGCTCTGTTTTTCAAATCCTATGATTTAACTTTTCCTCTGTAATCCTCTCTGTATTTCCCCCTCTTTTCTTTGTTCTCTTTCTCTTGCTCCTCTCCTCCCTGCAGTCTCCTGTTAGCACTCCGGCGATTCGTCCCGCTCCTGCGGCTCAAACTAAACTGGTCCAGTCCAGTTCACCGAGTGTCGCGGCCCAGACCAGCACTGCAACCGGCCCCGCTGTGAGCACCTGCCCTGTCCCGTCTCTCTCTCTCTCTCTGTCTCTCTCTCTCTTTTTCTCTCTCTCTTTCTTTCTCTTTCTCTTTGTCTCATCTGCATCAGTTGCTTTTATTTTTATATAAGCATTAAGATGGTAGAAATGACTGCTGTGTCTGACCATAGAGTTTCAGAGGAGATTTATAAATGTAATGCATTACAAAATTCTGTTTTAAAATTTAATTTAAATTTTTACAAACGAATCAATAAGATACAAGAGGCAGCACTGTATATTAAGAATATTATTACAAATTTAGAAGACAAAATTTTCCACAAAAACTTTATTTTATTAATAAAATTATCATCTTCCGCTAATACAGCGGCACTCAATAGGGGGCCTCGGCAAGCATCCAAGACTTTTCAAGATGACTTAAAATGATTTGAAATAAGACAAAACAATAAAAGAGCCTAAAATCAAGATGCAAGCTGACATTATATTTCTTTATTTTAATTGGTTCCCTCAACAACCGTCACTTATTAAAGTGACAACATATATAAAACCTGATTATATGAGTGCATTTTAGACCTGAAAAGTCATAGAAATTAATAAAATCATTTTAAAAGCATTTCATAATCAAAGCATTCACCGCACTCTCCCAGCTAATTAGGTGCTGAGACCTATATTTCAATTTAAAAATATAAAAATGTTCTGCACACAGAAGCAGTTTAATCATGAAACACGGGAGATAATGATAACAAACGTTTCGGCTCTTCACCTTCGTCAGTGTAACAATTTCACTCATTCTCAGTAATAATATAGAAAATGCGCTATAAGTCCTCAGGTGATCATGATCATAATTAAAGTGTAATTACAGCATATAATTAAATTTAATTTATAATTTGTTACGATATATTTATTTGCGTCATTCACATAGGACGTGTTTTCACATTCATCAACTTTTTTTTTAAAAGCTGTGATTTTTATTAACATTTATTCTTTAAAATAAATATTATTTTAATTTAAAAAATTGAATTAATAATTTACAACAAAAGCATTTTATAACAAATACAAATTTTTCTAAATATTTTATTGGGTAGAAATTGCTATTTCAGTAAGAAATCATTTTAAAAACAAATGTAATCATGACATTTAATGACAAATGTAATCATGAATGACTAGAAATGTCATGTAAATTAAGTGGTAATAAAAAATGTAAAGCCTGAAAAACATTCAGATATTTAAACTTCTGGAATTATGTAATTTGATTATTTTATTTATTTATAATTTTTTAATGTAATTATTTAAATATATTGCCACTGCTGTAGCTTCTATAAATGGAAAAGTTTGAAAATGAGCAGCTTTGTCATTACAGCAGAAGTAACAGAAACATTTTGGTCAAAAAGGTTGAGAACCGCTGGGCTTATGCTAATCCTAACATGTAAAATAAGGTGAATATTTGGTCTCTAAGGGTGTTTTTGTGAGATTTAGCACAAGTGGATCACTGTAGGGACTGATCAGTCTTATTTGCATGTAAATCTACTCCTGTGCTTATCAATAAAGTCTTAATTTCTTGTAGATTTCTTTTCAAGCACTCTTAAAAATAAAGGCATAGAAGAACCATATGTGCTTCCCAAAAGAACCTTCCAGTGAACAGTTCTTAAAAGAACCAGTTTTTCTTAGTGTGAAGAACATTTTAAAACTCTAAAGAACCTTTTTTCCACTATAAAGAGCCTTTTGTGCAATCGAAAAGTTCCATTGGTGTTCACGGAATCATAGATGCCGATTTAGAACCTTTAATTTTAAGAGTGTAAAGACAAAGAACAGACAGCGAGCGAACTTTGAGTTGTCAGGTGCAGCGATCACGTGATCCAAGTTCTTCTCCTCCTCCATCTGTCTCTCTCTCTCTCTTCGCTCCTGTCGTCCTGCGCTCTCTCGGGACACGCGATGTGACAGGGCGCGCTGTGGCCGTCTCTCCTGTTCTCTGTGGCCTTGCTGGCAGGCAGACGTCAGCTTGTGTTTATCTCTGTGTCTCTGTTCCTTCCTCCTCTAGAAGGCCCCTGTGGCAGCCGCCGTGGCAGTGACAGCTCCCCAGCAGGTCCAGCCGGCCTTGGGCCCCCAGGGGCCCCTCACTCAGATGCCACTGGCCCCGCAGAGCGCAGCCGCCCCGGCCCCCGGAGCTCCGGTTGTCTCCCAGGTCTGTGTGCCCTCCCGTATCGAAGTTTCTCTCTCTCTTTATCTTTTCTTTTTCTCAGCTCAACTGAGTGACTGTTGGACCCCTCAAGCATCCCTGGTTAACTGTCAGGACTTGGTTAAGCGCCACCCAAATCACACACACACACACACACACACACACACACACACACACACACATACAGCTGCAAGCAGACACCAGGGTAACACATCTGGATGAAAAAAACACACACACAAATATGAACAAACACACAAGTGGCAGTGCCAGCCTATAGACATCTGGGCATCACATCTGCACTCACATACACACATATACACTACTGTTCAAAAGTTTTTGGGGTATTTTTTAATGTTTTTGAAACATTACAATCTCTTCTGCTCACCAAAGCTGTATTTATTTGATCAAAAATACAGTAAAAATAGTGAAATATTATTACAATTTAAAATAGCTGTTTTCTATGTGAATATATTGTAAAATGTAATTTATTCCTGTGATCAAAGTTGAATTTTCAGCATCATTACTCCAGTCTTCAGCGTCACATGATCCTTCAGAAATCATTCTAATATGATGATTTGCTGCTCAAGAAACATTTATGATTATTATCAATGTTGAAAACAGTTCATATTTTTGAGGAAACCGTGATTTTTCAGGATTCTATGATGAACAGAAAGTTCAAAAGAGCAGCATTTATTTGAAATAATAGAAATATTTTGTAACATTATAAATGTCTTTACTGTCACTTTTGATCAATTTAAAGGGTTAGTTTACCAAAAAATGAAAATAATATCATTTATTACTCACCCTCATGCCGTCCCACACCCATAATAATCTTTGGAGTGCAAATTAAGATATTTTTGATGAAATCTGCATAGGGAGCAATGACATTTCCTCTTTCAAGATCCATAAAGGTTTTAAAAACATATTTAAATCAGTTCATGTGAGTACAGTGGTTCAATATTAATATTATAAAGCCACGAGAATATTTTTGGTGCGCCAAAAAAACAAAATAACGACTTATTTAGTGATGGCCGATTTCAAAACACTGCTTCAGGAAGCTTCGCAGCATAATGAATCAGCGTATCAAATCATGATTCGGATCACGTGTCAAACTGCCAACGGCTTAAATCACGTGACTTTGGCGCTCCGAACCGCTGATTCGATACGCTGATTCATAACGCTCCGAAGCTTCCTGAAGCAATGTTTTGAAATCGGCCATCACTATATAAGTCGTTATTTTGTTTTTTTGGCACACCAAAAGTATTCTCGTGGCTTTATAATATTAATATTGAACCACTGTACTCACATGAACTGATTTAAATATGTTTTTAGTACATTAATGGATCTTGAGAGAGGAAATGTCATTGCTGGCTATGCAGGCCTCACTGAGCCATCGGATTTCAACAAAATATCTCATTTTGCATTCCGAAGATTAACGAAGGTCTTACGGGTGTGGAACGACATGATGGTGAGTAATTAATGACAGAATTTTCATTTTTGGGTGAACTAACCCTTTAATGCTTCCTTGATGAATGAAAGTATTAATTTCTTTCATGAAACACTTACTGGTCATATTTAACCCCAAAATTAAAAGGAAATTTAAGATATTAAGGTTTGCATAAAGAAAATAAAGCCTATTAATATGATTTGCATGGTGACATTATTTTCATTCTGTTCAATTTTTGGCATTTCCCTCCCAAATTCTCTTTAATGCAAAAAAAAAAAAATGCATTTTCAAAAAGTAATTTATATCAAATAATCATGCATTAATTAATTCAAGAATAATGAGAATTACAATAAAATTGAAAAAAAAAGAAAAAGTGTGCCAAATTTCGACCCCCTGCCAGATTATTACCCCCCTAGGTTAGGTTTAGGATTAGGTTTGGGGGAGGGGTTAGGATTAGGGGCGGGGTTAAAATTAGACAATCAGGTAGCGGCTTCAACGAGGGGGGTAATAATTTGGCAGGGGGATCGAAATTCAGCACAACACCGGATCCTTTACGATAATGAAGTCACAGTGTCACTTCTGAAAATAAGCTTCATTTTCTTTTGAATTTGTGGTGAAATGTGACCTAGAAATGTTTTAATGAGATCCACCCATTCATGTATTATTTCAGTTCGGCGTAGTCATCAGGAAGATGATCAAGCGTAACACGCCACCAGCCTTAAAAAAGACTTTTGATTGACACATTCTCTAACCTCAAATGATTGACGGTTTTGTAGCATTTAAATGGAATTTAGAGGATTTCATTAAAATACTTTATTTACCCGTGAGGGCTGATCACTGATTATGGCAACAAAAGCACAACAGAGTGCGTCTGTGTGAGTCAGAACCGGATAAACTGTTTACTAACACGAGCAGCCGTCCAAATCCAGACTCACTGTTCGGCTCGGCCTGTGATGTGTCATTATGAGGCTCGTCTAATTGAAAACGCACCATTCGACGTGTCTTTAAAACTAACAAACTGTCTGACTCCGCTCATCAGGAGATGCAGGAGAACGTGAAGAAGTGCAAGAACTTTTTGGCGACGCTGATCAAGCTGGCGTCCCATAATTCCCCTTCCCCAGAGACGTCTCGAAACGTGAAGGCGCTGGTGCAAGATTTACTGGTACGTGTGTCGGTTCTGCTCCAGAAACATCAGCTTTTCCTTGAAATGTTTGAGAAGGACCTTGTTTTGCATCCCCAATATAATCTCTGCTTTGGAAATGAATTTTGACTTTATCCTGCACTAATCATCTCCTCTTCCTGTAGTTTGCATGTGTTTTTCCCTGTACACACTCAAATCCAGCTGAACATCTGCTGTCGCTCCTCTCAGGATGCAAAGATCGATCCGGAGGAGTTCACCAGCCGGCTACAGTCCGAGCTGAAGTCGTCTCCGCAGCCTTACCTGGTCCCTTTCCTGAAGGTACGTTAACACGCACGCGGCTCGCGTTCCTCGCGGTCAGGAGCCGGCAGGCATGTCACATCCTGCCCGGTCCGAGCTGGCACGCTAATGCGGCCGCGCTGTCATGTGATGTTAGCTGGCTTACGTCAAAATCCTCCAGAAATAGACATCGGCGGCCTGCGGTGTCCTCACAGGGGTCTGGGACCTCAGCGAGATGTCTTTGATTACTGAGGTTAATGATCTTTGTCGGACTGAGGAAAATGACAGTTCACACACAGAACTTTCTAAACATTCCAAAATGGAATTGGAATTTCACATATAAGATGTTTTTGTTAGTGTGAATGATTCATCAGTGCACATTATTCCACAGAAAGAAATAAAATG
The DNA here is from genome assembly GCF_018812025.1 of Megalobrama amblycephala. Taxonomy (NCBI): domain Eukaryota; kingdom Metazoa; phylum Chordata; class Actinopteri; order Cypriniformes; family Xenocyprididae; genus Megalobrama; species Megalobrama amblycephala. The sequence continues at coordinate 923,514 of NC_063062.1, forward strand.
AGGTAATTCGGACCTTCGGAATCTATGAATGTAAAAATCAGACTAAAGTAAATGTGAGCGAGGTTAATTGTAAAATGGTTGCTAAAGTGACAAATTGCTAGAGCTGTGTTGCCAGATTGGATGGACGATTTCCAGCCCAAAAGCCGCCCAAAACTTTAACTGTCAAAATAATGTGATAGAATTGTATTGCTGTGTCAATCAATGTTAAAATGGACATTTTTTAAAGGATTAGTTCACGTTCAAATTAAAATTTCCTGATAATTTACTCACCCCCATGTCATCCAAGATGTTCATGTCTTTCTTTCTTCAGTCGAAAAAAATCTCCAAACGGATAAAGATCAAAATTACAGTTTCATTGCAGCTTCAAATTGTCATATACAATATGCTATTGCAAGTATATAACAATTAGTTCAAACTTTGACCTGTGGAGGGCAGTAATACACTTCTATTAGGAATTCTAATAGAGAAGAAGAAGAAGAGAGCTAGTTCAAGATGAGCATTTATGATTAAAACGTATATAATTAAAACATTTTTTTAGAAAATGAGTGATGGTTTCAGTAGATAAGACTCTTATTTCTCATCTGGGATCATGTAGAGCTCTTTGAAGCTGCACTGAAACTGTAATTTTGACCTTCAACCGTTTGGAGGCCATTAAAGTCCACTATAAGGAGAAAAATCCTGGAATGTTTTCATCAAAAACCTTCATTTCTTTTCGACTGCAGAAAGAAAGACATGAACATCTTGGATGACATGGGGGTGAGTAAATTATCAGGAAATTTTTATTTGAAAGTGAACTAATCCTTTAACTCCGTAAAAGAAAGTAATGATGACAAAGTAATATAAAAATAGATACATTTCACAGGAAAACGGATCAAATCAGGGCAAATGCATTAAAGAGAATGACCAAATATGACTATGTCAAAACGGCAATCAATGATGCATTTTGTCGGAAAAACAAATGCATCATTAGGGGGAGGTATTTAAAGTATCATTTCCAACCTACGGTGCATTCCAAACGGAATACATGGGCTGCGTCTGAAAACTGTAAAATGCTGCCTTTGGAGGACACATTTCAAGGTAGGAAGGCATCAAGGCATGTCCGAATCCAATGTTAGCTTCACTTCCTGTCTCATGAGATACCTTCATCTGATCGATTTTTCAAGGCAGCATAGATGTGTCCTTCACTGCCTTTGATATCCCACAATCCTGTGCTTTCCATTCTGAAAAATAAAGATGGCATCCGAAAGTTGCGTTTGCTGGTCAGTTTGTGAGTAAATGTACATTTTTGACCAACATTTTCACTTTTGATGTCATTTCTAGCTTGAAATTACTACTGTAGTCATTAAATATTTGTTTAGTTCACAACAAAGCTTGCTGTAGATCATTAAACTATTATGCTGCCTCAGAAGTCTGTCCGAAATCTGTTTCATGAGGTGTCTTCATGCACAAACGCTGCCTTACAAGTCATTGCTTGATAAGGCGGTGAGGCAGCAAGTCAGCTACCCAGGTTTTCGGACGCAGCCATCGCCCTCCGAAGGGTCATTCCAAATCGAAGTCCTCAAAACTGGCCACTTCAAAGGGCCCTTCGGAATGAAGGGTACAACTGATGGACACTTCGGGCTCCCATGATCCTTTGCACAGGGAAGCTGTTTGGCGTCACAGAATGAGTATAGTTCGATTTTACCTATAAATGCATGTAGAGTATTTTTCTATACTACTGTAATATTTTTACGAGTTAGATTTGGTACGTTATTATGGTCAAAATTACATTGTACTTGTACAGCTCCCTTTATCTGTCCATTCAGATGTTTCAAATACACAGACACAATATACAATATGGTGCGATAAACCAATAATAAATAAATAAACTTTGGGGGTCAACCAGCGTAGAGTTTTTTTGACCCCTACACCCTTCATCCCTGAGAAGCTCTCACTCCAGAGGGAAACCCTTTGAAGGGATTAGGGCATCGGGATGAGCCCTTCCGAATGGAACGCAGGGCTAATGTCCATGTTTTCACAGGATAAATTTAGAGTGTTTAAGCTTTCAAATGATGATTACTGAAATATGTGATAGGGAAAAAAGGCAATAAAAAAGCATGGCCTTCATATTTTACTTTGGGACTTTGTTTATGTTTGCAGAAAAGTCTCCCTGCGCTGCGTCTGTCTCTCCTGAACAGCCAGCAGTCTCTCACTCAACCTCTACAGCCCAACAAAACCAGCGTGACGCCGGTCCAGACGGGTGTCAGTGTGCGTCCACACCAGCCCAACAGCACCGCTGTACTGCCGCAAGTATGTTCTTATCACTCACTCTCTCTTCTCATCTCAGATATGGTTCTCTTTTTCATTCGTGCAATTCAGCAGAAACAATAACTAGTATCTTGTGTTAGATCACAGCATGGAAATAAGGATCCCAGACAGCATGTACATCTGTTAAAAAGGAATCATTCTGCAAAACAACAAATATCTGATGCACTTATTTAAAAAAAAAAGCAGATTCTTAAAGACATTTAACAGGATATGTTTTTAAGATAAACTGCAAACGCCCTAAAAACACATCTTCTTCCAGATGAAAACGCACATCAAATCTATGCAATTTACATGTGCTTTCAGGGATTTTTCTTTTTTGAATAAAAGAGTTTGATGTACTATGAGACTGTAATAACTCAAAACTCTCACTTCAGTCACACACAACATTTATTAAAACAAAATTTTCTCAGTTGGACATCATCATCTGTGCCATGACCTCATTAACATGTGACTACCTACACTCTAAAAAATGCCAAGTTGGGTTGAAAATGGACAAACCCAGCAATTGGGTTGTTTTAACCCACCTGTTGGGTTAAATGTTTGCCCAACCTGCTGGGTAGTTTTATTTAACTCAACTATTGTTTAAAAATTACTGTATTACTTAATTAAAATTAACCCAAGTATGTTGGAAATGAACATTTATTAATGTTCAATTAATAATTATTAAACAATAAACATTTATTAAATTGCTTATTAATACATTTATATTAATAAACTATTAAACTATTACATTTCTATTAATAAAATATTAAAGCTTATTAATAAACATTCACCTTTTGTCTATTATTGTTGCCTCTAATTGCATCTGGTTTTTAGTTTCCCAACTATTTTGGGTTCATTTTAAGCTAGCCATATAGCAATTTTTAAACAATAGTTGGTTTAAATAAAACAAAACAGCGATTGGGTTGTTTTAACCCAGCGGTTGGGTTAAATGTTTGCCCAGCCTGCTGGGTTAAAACAACCCAGTCGCTGGGTTTGTCCATTTTCAACCCAACTTGGGTTGTTTTTAACCCAGCATTTTTTAGAGTGTATATTTGCATATCATTATTATTCATTCAGAAGCTTGCAAAGAATTAAAAAAGATTTATAAATGGTAAATATTGCTTTTTATCATATTGTAAATTGGTGCATATATTAACTTCTTTGTGTTAATTTAGTATAGAAATTGTTTTTTTTTTTCCTATTGAAAAAAGCAAAAATACACAGATATGCACTACCGTTAAAAATTTGGTGTCCTTAAGATTATAACTGATTTTGAAAGAAGTCTCTTTTGCATTAATTTGATCACAAATACAGTAAAAAATTTGATATATTTTTGCAGTTTAAAATAAGTGTTTTCTATGTGAATATATAGTAAAGTGTAATTTATATCATGTGATCAAAGCTGAATTTTCAGCATCATTACTCCAGTCTTCAGTGTCACATGATCCTTCAGAAATCATTCTAATATGATGATTTGCTGCTCAAGAAACATTTCTGATTATTATCAATGTTGAAAACAGTTGTGCTGCTTCATATTTTTGTGGAAACCATCAAATAATGTATTTTTCAGGATTCTTTGATGAATAAAAAGTTTAAAAGAACAGCATTTATTTGTACGGAGGACAAATAAATATGAGATGGGATGAAAAATTTATATCACAAAGATTTGAGTTTTGAATATAAGAATATTGAGTTTGAATATAAGTTTTTCCCCCATATTATATTTATTTTCCTTCACCAAATCCCTTTGAAGCTCTAAATAGAAATGTGTTGTGACATTATAAATGTCTTTACTGTCACTTTTGATCAATATAATGCATAAATAAAAGTATTAATTTCTTTAATTTTCTTTCAAAAAAAATCATGCTGACCCAAAACTTTTTAACGATAGTGCATATTAAATTTCTTCAAAAGGCTGAAAAACATTGAAATATATTTTTAAGCTATAATCGCCCAACCCTAAATAAATGTGAAACAAATATCGACGGTGAGTTTGTCTCTTGCTGCGGAGCCTCAGTTTGTGTCTGAGGTTTTCCGTGTCTTCACAAGGAGATCTCCCCGAGGTTTGTAGGCTCTGAGCTGTAATGTAGCGACAGTGTCCGGGCACAAGAAAACAAGTCAGAGAAATATGCAGGCGGAGGGAAAGTGGACTGGATGGATGGGATTTGCTCAGGGCGGCACTGAGGGACTCACGGGGGACGGAAGCGTCTCTATTAGAGCTGTTCCTGTGTTCTGCCCCTCTCCTCACTTTGTCACTACCTTGTTTTCTTCCTCTTTCTCTCTCTATTGTGCTCGGAAAATATCAGCCTGTGTATTTCATACCACACCCAGATGTGCGTTTCATTAATGCACACATTTATCTCCATGAAAACACAGAACTCAACATGAATTTAAAAAAGGTCTCTATTTTATTATTACATGTTCTTTTTTTTTTTTTTATAATGCAATTTACAAATTTACAAAAGCCTGACATGTGAGATAAAAATAAAAAATTAAACAGTTTGAAATGGAACAGTTTGAAATGGAACAGTTTTTGAGACAAAATATTAAAAACAAATCATGAATTTGTTTTTTGTTGAGTATCATATTTGATACATCAGAGCTTTAATGGCTCATATAATGTGATACAGTGAGAATATGGACGAAAAACAGCTCAAAACTGATATTAATATGGACAAAAAGTGATGAAATTCTGATGCTTGTAATGTAAATCAATGAGATCTTTATAACAGTATAGCAGATACTTACATTAAAATGCATATAAATATCAATATCTGCCAATAATATGTCTTAGTAAGACGATATTTAACTGATTAGTTTTATGACCAAAGCTCTGTATAGTTTTAAAACATATAATGCAATGCAATACAATGATGATTGAGAGATGAACAAATAAACCTGATGATCATATTTGAGACACATGATTTTTCTAAAAATAAAAATGCCTGGATAATCAAGTAAACCTGAGCTGCTTCAGTCCAGTAAGTGTTTATCTTGAAATATTACTAACAATATAAAAGCTTTTCTTTATAAAAACCAGTACAGATTTTACATGAAGCACGAGCTGAAGGAGGATGTTTGTACAATTACACTGAAAGACTTTTACTTGCTAAAAAACATATGAGCTATCAATCAGACGACAGAAGCATGTGGTAGATCGCGTGCAGAAATTGCATATCAAATATGATACAGTAGGCTTTATAAATGATCATTTATAATTTACTCACCCCCATGTCATCCAAGATGTTCATGTCTTTCTTTCTTCAGTTGAAAAGAAATGAAGGTTTTTGAGGAAAACATTCCAGGATTTTTCTCCATATAGTGGACTTCACTGGGGTTCAACGGGTTGAAAATGTCAGTTTCAGTGCAGCTTCAAAGAGCTCTACATGATCCCAGACGAGGAATAAGAGTCTGATCTAGAGAATCCATCGGTTATTTTCTAAAAAAAATAAAAATTATGTATTTTTTAACCACAAATGGTCGTCTTGCACTGCTCTGAGATGTGCCACGCATGACGTGATCATGCATCATGCGTAATCAATATTAATTCTGAATTAGTTCCAGACACAAAACTGGCCCAGACTGTAAGACTGTTGTTCAGATATGAAGGTGAAATGGTGTGAATCTTTGTATGTTTGTAGGGTATCAAGAGGGCGGCGGGTCCTGGAGGTCAGATACGGATGCCCGTGGTCATCACGCAGACGGTGCGAGCGACAGGTGAGACGCCCAACACAACACAACACAGATGACTTTCATTTATTTATGCATTCATCAGCTCTGTATGAACCATCTGATCTCGCACACACACTTCTGTACAGGTGTGTGCATGCAGATTTGATCTGTCTTTCTTTTCCTGCCCATCATAGTCTGATGTGTGTTATATTTTTGCCCTGAAAGTGGATTTTCAGGGGGATAGTTTCTAAAAATACCGTCTCCTGTAGCTGTGGGCCAAGAACATGCCTCTTAAAATCACGTTCAAATGCACCCTGGCAGTCGCTGTGTGTGTTTGTGTGTGTGTGTGTGTCGACACGTTGAGGAGTGTATAGGGGAACTCTGAGAGACAGACAGAGGAAAATATAGAAAGAAGAGCAAGATGCATGAAGACAAAAGCAGAGAATCAGTAAAAATGGCAGCGCTCCCTGTTTTTCTGTCTCTTTTCGGGGGAATCTCACGAAACCTGTCAAGAACATGCCCGGGTCATGCACTGAAAAAAATGCTAACCTAAAAATAGAAATCTAGATTAACTGATTTTATTCAAGTCACACTGAATCACAATCAATGCAATGATTTATACCAACAAAGCTATTTTTTATGCATTAAGTCAGGTAGAAATATCTATCAAATGTGTGTAATGTGAAGAAAATAATAGAAAATCTTAATGCTTCTAATATAGGCTTCTTTAGTTTTATGCAAAACACAATGTCTTGGTGTGAAATGTGACGTGCACATCTGAGCTGGTTGAGCTCCAGACAGAATCAGGTTTGTTGAAAATAGGTGTGTAGGTTCATGATAATGTTGTCTTGTCTTTTCCCAGGTACTTTAGGGAAGCCTGTAGCTTTCCAGACGGGCAAAAGCCCTGCGGGCGTCTCCATACAGCTCTCAGGAAACCAGAAAAACAAGCTGAATGACCCGGGGGGAGGCTCGTTCAGGTACGGAGATGTGTGCTGTAACGCCGGCCGCTGGCACACGGGGGCAGCGTTTCACCAAGCTGCTCCTGATGACTGCGGGCGACACTCTCAGCGAGGGCCGACCGCTGCCTCTCATCCTCCCATTCCTTCTCCTTATGCTTTCTTTTCTCTCTTGTTTGCTCAAAACTGTCGCTCTGTACGTCAGCGAGACTGAACACATGAGAGAGCTTAATGTGAAATAGCTCATGGCTTTAGTGTCTGCTTTACCGGATGCTGCTTTTTCCTTTTAATGTGCGTTAAAAACAAGCTAAATACTTTAAAATCAACATAAAATTATAGTAACTATATATTTTTAATGTTTTAAATTTTTTATATTTATATTTAATATTACTATATATATATATATATATATATATATATATATATATATATAGCTTTAATTAATTTTTTCTTTTATTTCTAATAATTTTAATACTTTAACTTATTTATTTGCAACAATTACAATTTTCGTTTAAGTTTTTTGTTTAATTTTTTCATCTCATATTTATATATTATTTCAGTTTTTTAAATGTAATTTAATTTACCAAAAGATTTTGTTTTAATATTTTAATATATAGTTTAATATTTATATTTAATATTATAATATTTGTATTTATATTTTATTTTAAATTTAGTAGTTTTAATACTTAAACGTATTTATTTGCAACAATTAAACATTTTTTGTTTAATTTTTCATCTTACATTTATATATATTATTTCAGTTTTTTTAATTTAATTTACCAAAAAACTTTTTTATTATTATTTTAATTATATATATATATATATATATATATATATATATATATATATATATATATAGTTTTAATTTTTCATCTTATATTTATATATTATTTCAGTTTTTTTATTTAATTTATTAAAAGATTTAGTCTACAATCACAACACTGTTTTATATACTTGAAACATATTTAATATATTTATATTATATAAATATTTATATATTATATTTATGTTAATATATTTATTTTTAAATGTATTGCTAAATATTCTTGTTTTCATATGTGATTGATTATTAAGTAGTTTAATTAGCATGGGATGATTATTCACACAATTATTTTTACATACTTTGAAAAGCAAGTTTTTCAAATATTTTTATTTTTAAATGAACATAAATTAAGTCAGCGAAACCGTACACATGAGCTTAATGTGAAATAAATTTAGCGTCTAGTTTACATTTTAAAACAAGCTAAAATACCTTCAAGTATTTTTAAAGTAGCTTAACTTTGGTGACTTGGTATTCATTCATTATTGCTATAGTATTTGTCCCAAATTATAATTACCATGGTAAATTGTACAGTGTCTGTGTTTATGAGGGACAGATATTGTGCTCAAGCTCTGGTCAAACTTGACTGGAATCAGCTGGTGAGCAGCACTAGAATGAGCTGCTGCCTATGTAGGGTGTTTCATTTCAAGATGCTCCCTATGTAGACTGTGAACAGCTCACTAGGGTTTGTGACAGAGCTATTGTGTTTTGTCTTTGCGTGTCACAGCAGGTCACAGAGTTCACAGTTATGGCTCTCTCTCTCTCTCTCTCTCTCTCTCTCTCCAGGCGTCAGCCTCAGGCGCTGATTGATAAACCAATAAATCTTTAGCAGTGTAGCTAATTAAGCTGTCAGGTTTGCTTGTTACTGACGACCCTCTACCCGACGGCATGTTTCGTGACCAGGATGTTTTTGATTGGCTCTCGGACCCTGATCAGACCAAACCACCCGCCGGGTAACACCAGGACTTTTAGTTTAGTTTAGTTTACACTCTTAAAAAATGCTGGGTTGTTTTAACCCATGTTTGGGTCAAATATGGACAAACCCAACTGTTGGGTTTAAAAATTTCATTTAAAATGTAAACAAACGGTTTGGTTTGTCCATATTTGACCCAAACATGGGTTGAAACAACCCAACATTTATTTTAGTTTAGTTACTACAGCAATGATGCCTAATTCGTAAAAATACTCATTTTGTGAATCAAAGTATTATTTATATACTATTATAGTATTTATTAATATTTTAAATTAGCTTTTTTTTCATATACTTTGTTTTAATTTTAGTTTATTGTTTTTTAGTTTAATACTTTTTTTTTAAATATTAAAATATTATATACATATATTTATTATATATTATAATATTATTATTATTAATATAAATATATATATATATATATGATAAAAATATAAACAATAATTTTTTTTAAATATAAATAAATAAATATATATATATATATTTTGTTTTTTTTTATACTTTCAGTTTTAATTTTAGTTTCATTTTAAGTGCTTTTCATTTTTATTAGTTCTTTATAAATATTAAAATATTATGTATATATTATATATTATAATATTATTATTAAAATATATATAAATAAACAATAGTTTTTTTTAAATATTAAAATATTATATATTTAATAATAATATTATAATACATATACATAATATTTTAATATTTAAAAAAAACTAATAAAAATGAAAAGCACTTATATATATAAATATATATATAAAAGATAAAAACTATAAACAAACAAAAATTTTAATGGTTGAAATAACTAAACAAACCTAAAAAATAAATTAAACCTAAATATTCAAATATATTTAAATATAATATGAAATATACATTTTAATAACATTTTAATATTTTAAAAAAACTAATAAAAATGACAAAAGCACATAAAATTACTAAACATTAAACAAAAATTAAAATAAAAACTGAAACTCTAAATTATATATATATATATGTATGTATATATAAAATGTAAAACGAAAACAAATTATTAATAGTTTTAGTTGGAGTCAACAATAACAACACTGTATAAATTTGAATATTTTGCAATAAAGTTAAAATATATTGCTTTCATACATATGCTTTTATATGATTTTTTTTTAAAGTTAATAAATTAATAATAGTAGTAATGAAATATTAAGCAGTTTTATGTTTTGTTTTTTGATTATATCATTCAATACATCATGGGATGATTGTTCAGTCAATGAATTTCAAATACTTTTTTGTTGCTTCAAATGAGCATTTTAATGAGCCGGTTGGTTTGGTTAAAGGCTTTAATAATTATTTGGAAATCTTTATCAAGTAAATAAATGGGCAAAATACTTGACACTGAACACAGTTTTGGCAGGAACTATAGTAAGTTTTTTGTGAAGGGCAGCTGAATGGGACAAATCATTCATGTCAGAAGAAAGATAATAACAGTCATGAGCTTTACTGAACTCCTCTCATTCATCTCTCTGGCGTGAGGCGGCAGCTAGGCTAACGTGCTAACTCTGCGCAGTGCTAACCGCCTCTGTCAGCTCCTGCCGTGGTGTCAGGACTCATATACACCCTGCCCAGCCGGCGAGAGGCAGGGGGCGCGACGGGGCCGCACGCACACACACGGGCACCGGGGGTGGCGTGGACGCGGGCACAAGATGCCAGGGGGTCAGTGTCAGAAACAGAGGTACAGACGCGGACGTAAATCAGAGTGGAGCTGAGTGAACTTTGACCTCTGTGACCATAGCGATGAAGTTTTCAGCAGCGCCCCGGGCGCAGGAAACTCCGCGCTGCTCCCCTGCTAATGTGCCGTAATTAGGACACTGTTACCAAGGCAACGGGAAAAAGGGAGAGTAATGATTGGGTGAAGAAGCTGCCAGTCACACTGATGGAATGCGTCTTGCTTGACTAATGACATTAACATTCCCATGAATCAGTGTCAGTTCAGTGTTATAGTGTTTATTCATGTTTTGAGTTAGCTTTTGATTTTATGTTTTTACTTTTCATTTTAGTTTTAGTCATTTTGATATATTTCTATTGAACTATTTCAGTTTCAGTTGTAGTGATTTTAAAGACGTCAAGGATGACGTTGACATGCAGCTTGTATGTTTACATGAGAAGCGCAGCTTGAACTCTTGTGTTTTGTTAACTAAAGTCACAATGAGAAGACAGATTTTTTAGATTATAGTTGGAAGGTCGAACACACCAGTAACACACTGAGCTTCTCTTCTTCAGTCAGATGAACTCATTCACATTCTACAGATTATATATGATGCACATATATATAATATATAAATCATATATATATATTATATATGATTTATTTATTCATTTCATGTGCACATTCCTATTCAGTTCAGAATACATGTGATGCACACGGATAGTCTATCTATCCATCCGTCCATCCATCCATCCAACCGAATATCCATCCATCCAAATATCCATCCTTCCGTCCGTTTGTCCATCCATCCATTCATCCATCCATCCATCCATCCAAATATCCATCCTTCTGTCCGTTTGTCCATCCATCATCCATCATCCATTCATCCATTCATCCATCCATCCATTCATCCATCCATCCATCCATCCATCCGAATATCAATCCATCCATCTATCCGAATATCCTTCCATCCATCCGAACATCCATCCATCCATCCATCTATCCATCCATCCATCCGTCCGTCGATTCATCCATCCGAATAGCAATCCATCCATTCATCCATCCAAATTTCCATCTATCCATCCTTTCATTCATCCTTTCATTAGTCCATCCATCCATCCATCCATCCATCCATTCATCCGTCCGTCCATTCATCCATCCGAATATCAATCCATCCATTCATCCATCCAAATTTCCATCTATCCATCCTTTCATTCATCCTTTCATTCATCCTTTCATTAGTCCATCCATCCATCCGAATATTCATCCGAATTTATATCCATCCGAATATCCATCCATCCATCCGAATATCCATCCATCCGTCCGTCCATCCATCCATCTGAATATCTATCCTTCCATCCGTTCATCCACCCATCCAAATTTCCATCCATCCACCCATCCAAATTTCATCCATCCATCCTTCCTTTCATCCATCCATCCATCCATCCATCCATCCATCCATCCATCCATCCTTTTATCCTTCCTTTCATCCATCCATCCATCCATCCATCCATCCATCCATCCATCCATCCATCCGAATATTCATCCTTCCATCCGTTCATCCACCCATCCAAATTTCCATCCATCCACCCATCCAAATTTCCATCCATCCATCCATCCATCCATCTTTCCGTCCGTCCATTCATCCATCCGAATATCAATCCATCCATTCATCCATCCAAATTTCCATCTATCATCCTTTCATTCATCCATCCATCCATCCGAATATTCATCCGTCCATCCATCCGAATTTATATCCATCCGAATATCCATCCGTCCGTCCGTCTATCCATCCATCCATCCATCCGAATATCCATCCGAATTTCCATCCATCCAAATATCCATCCATCCAAAAATGTATTTATTTATTCATGCTCATTCTAATTCTGTTCATAATTCATGTGATGCAAATGTGGGTAGCTGACAGAAAACATATCCATGAATATTTATTTAATACTTTTTTATTTAATTTTTATTTACTCACATCCACATTCCCATTCTGTTCAGAATATGTGGGATGCACACAGATAGTGGAAAAAATATTTAGATTTATTTAATTTTTATTTTCATGTTGATATCTAAAAATGTAAAATGTTTAAAAATATAATAATTGTTTATTCAATATCACCATTTTAGGTTAAAATGCATAAGAATGTATGAGTGAAAGTGAATATTGAACATCCTGCATGAACAACTTCCATAATAATACATACAAAAACGCTTTTTAATGTAGTTAAATTAGGTAGTAGTTAGACATCAGTGGTTGATTGTCAAGTGCTTTGAATATGCATTTATATGTTGATTATATTCTATTATATGATAATGTGCTGTGAGATCAGACTGATTTTGTCTGTGATTTCAGAGATGATGATGATATCAACGATGTGGCGTCTATGGCCGGCGTGAACCTCAACGAAGAGAGCGCTCGTATTCTAGCAACCAACTCTGATCTGGTGGGGACGCAGATCCGCTCCTGTAAAGACGAGGCCTTCCTGCCCACAGGTCTGTTACACCGGCGGATACTGGAAACAGGTAGAGTATCTCCACACCTGAACCTTACAGTTAATAGATGTTTTTAGTGCTAAATATATGTTTAGAAGAGTATAAAAAGCTCTCACAAGGACACATAAACCCGTCTCATTGTTCTGTGATGATATGGAGTTATTCTGGAGAGCCTGGAGCTTTTAAACGTTCTCTGTTCTTGTGAATGTAGGCCAGTCCACGGTCGCTTTGGGCCACCAGGAGAGTGTCCTTATTGTTCCACCAAACTCTCGCTGTATCAGAATTGTGTTGACCATTTTATTGTTGTCCCCAGTTGAACACTTTTTTACATTTGTGGTTTTGCATCTTTTCAACTGGATCTTAAACCGTTTTCACATTGTTAAAACATGGAAAAATGGTCCACACAAGTCATTCTGTCGATCACCACAGAAAAATTTCAACTCATCCTTCTGTTTTTGTGTAAATAAGCACATTGCAAGAACCACTTGTAATGAAAGCTGAATGTTTGTCCGCCTAGATTTGCATCGTATCCGGATATCTGTCAACATGTTTATTTAACCTGGAACATTCCTCAACATATGACCACCAACATTTATAAAACAAAACAAATGCTAGACTATACACTACCATTCAAACGTTTGGAGTCAGTAAGATTTTTCTTTTTTAACCCTTTCATGCATGAATTATGATGACCTCAGTCAGGATTTTTTCCCTATGTGTTTTTATTGCACTTACAAAAAACAAGATTTGAAATGATTTTTTACACATATTTTTCAGATGTCCACTTGAGTGGACAGTATGCGTTTATGGTTTTAACTGAAGAGATACTGTAATAAACATAATACAGTAATAACACAGCAATATTGGTTGTATTTAACATGAATAAATAATTTAATATCAATAAAATTATATAAAACGGAATTGAACTTCATACAAGTTGAACTTCACGTCTTTAATATCCAAACATGAGGACGTGATTCCATCAGAGATCTCTACACACTGGTGTCAAAAGTATTCACATTCAATACTCAAGTAGAAGTATAGATACAAGGGTTTAAAAATACTTCTGTAGAAGTTGAAGTATCAACTCAAGCTTTTTACTCAAGTAAAAGTGTAAAAGTACTGGTTTCAAAACTACTTAAAGTAAAGTAAAGTAAAGGTAATGTAAGGAAAAAAATGCCATTAAGGACAAAAGCTTAGGCCGCGCTACAGGGGTCTATTGTGCACTAAATGTACATCCAAGCTTAACTGCAGGAATCTGTGAGGGCAACGGAAAGAAAAATGCGGGTAGTTTTGGTGTACCCAGGGCAGGCTTAGTAACAATCAGGGCTTGACATTAACACCCGCCAACCCGCCAAATGCGGGTAGATTTCAGCTGTTTCAGTTCACACCGCACCGACAAACACCAACAAACTCGTCTGTTGGAGTTTGTTGGATAGGTGTGATAACCCTGTTGGCGTTGGTTGGAGTCTGTTTTTACCAGACTGAAAATGTTTAATCTGCATTTGTTTGGTCGTCTGAGCATCCAACAAACGGCAACAATCATGGCCGCCATATTGAAGGGTCGTTCCAAACCGAAGTGTTCAAAACTGGCCACTTTAAAGGGCCCTTCGGAATGAAGGATTTCGAAGGGTACAACTGATGGACACTTCAGGCCCCCATGATCCTTTGCACAGGGAAGTTGTTTGTCATCACAGAATGGGTGATACAGGAGGCTCGGAGTTCGATTTTACCTATAAATGAATGTATAGTATTTTTCTATAGGCTACTACTGTAATATTTATACGAGTTAGATTTAGTACATTATTATGGTCAAAACGACACTGTACTTCAAAAAAATACTTTACAGCTTTATCAGTCCATTCAAATGTTTCAAATACATAGACACAATATACATTATGGTGCGATAAACCAAAAATAAATAAATATATAGGCCTAAACTAACGTTAAACAAAGGGCGCAGCTTGCGCTATCTATCCCCCTTGACTGTCTCGTTAAGATGACGCAGAAGTGCGTTCTAAAAAAGGAGTATTTTTGACCCCTACACCCTTCATCCCTTCGAAGCTCTCCCTCCGGAGGGTAAACCCTTTGAAGGGATTAGGGCACAGGGATGAGCCCTTCCGAATGGAACGCAGGGCCTGACGTAATCTAACCTGGCCACGAACCGTTGCCATGACGATGAGACAAGTCCCTGGCAAAGACAGCTGTTTGATCGCGCCCGCGCCTCACGCACACACAACAAAGCACTGGAAACGTGACATCGCAGCTTGTTCGTTATAAAAAATAAAATACAGTTTAAAAAAAACAAACATATAAAATGTACAATAGTTCGTAGTGCAATCCGTGCCATTCAGCAAGAATGCTCCACTTCACCGAAAGAGAGAGGTATAACACCATGAGAGCAACGCAGGTTTACCTTCAGTTTCGTTTTAAATGAATTCGTTTAGGCATGTTTAGCTACATGGTTGTATATGACTATGGGTCATATAAATAAAAAGGGTCGCGCTAAAAAAAAAAAAAAAAAAAAAGATTAAAAACCGGTGTATACGCTAATTTATTCAAACGTCTCTCTACCGAACTACCAAGCATAATTTGCAGAGGACGAAGAGAAAACAGCCGTTTGATAGCCTAAATGAGCCAGTAGTAGAGAAATAATAACTTTTAATAAATAATCTTTTTTGAGTAACGACCCCCAACACTGTCGTCCTTGCTGGAGTGTGACGTGATTTGTGTCATGTGCAGGTGTGATGGATCACGTACAAACCAATAGGGTGTCAGAATGGTATAGCCTATGTTTATTCTCATCCAACCACAATCAAATTCACTCTATCCGGATGGTGCGATTTATCTGGATAGTTGTTTTTTTCAAGCCGGAATGAAAACAAGCTGAAATGAAATAGGAGTAACGAGGCTATTTTTAAAATGTAAGGAGTAGAAAGTACAGATAATTGCGTGAAAATGTAAGGAGTAGAAGTAAAAAGTTGTCTGAAAAATAATTACTCCAGTAAAGTATAGATACCCGAAATTTCTACTTAAGTAAGGTAACGAAGTATTTGTACTTCGTTACTTGACACCTCTGTCTCTACAACATGTCAAGGTAAAACTGTAGAAACCCAACTCAGATTATGTAGAAAACGCTCATGCTCCCTCCAGTCTACTGGAGTATGTTTATTTACCCTTATTAGCTGATAATTCTGATTATGTTCAAGATGGCCACATTTCTACCATAGCTCTCCTCTGAGAAAACCTAGCGGTGAGGTGTTTTTTTATTATCTCATCTGAAATGAGAAGTGTTGGGGTAATGCATTATAAGTAACGTGCATAACGTAATCAGATTACTTTTTTGATGTTATGAGTAAAGTAACACATTACAAATAACATGCATTATGTAATCAGATTACTTTTTGGTGCAAAGAGTAAAGTAACGCATTACAAGAAACATGCATTACATAATCAGATTCATTTTTCGATGTTAAGAGTAAAGTAATGCATTACAAGTAACATGCATTACGTAATCAGATTACTTTTTGATGTAAGGAGTAAAGTAACGCATTACAAGAAACATGCATTACATAATTAGATTACTTTTTGATGTTACGAGTAAAGTAACGCATTACAAGAAACATGCATTACGTAATCAGATTGCTTTTTGATGTAAGGAGTAAAGTAACGCATTACAAGAAACATGCATTACATAATTAGATTACTTTTTGATGTTACGAGTAAAGTAACGCATTACAAGAAACATGCATTACGTAATCAGATTACTTTTTGATGTTACGAGTAAAGTAACGCATTACAAGAAACATGCATTACGTAATCAGATTGCTTTTTGATGTAAGGAGTAAAGTAACGCATTACAAGAAACATGCATTACATAATTAGATTACTTTTTGATGTTACGAGTAAAGTAACGCATTACAAGAAACATGCATTACGTAATCAGATTGCTTTTTTGATGTTACGAGTAAAGTAACACATTACAAATAACATGCATTATGTATTCAGATTACTTTTTGGTGCAAAGTGTAAAGTAACGCATTACAAGAAACATGCATCACATAATCAGATTACTTTTTGGTGTAAGAAGTAAAGTAACGCATTACAAATAACATGCATTATGTAATCAGATAACTTTTTGATGTAAGGAGTAAAGTAATGCATTACAAGTAATGTGCATTACATAATTAGATTACTTTTTGATGTTACGATTAAAGTAACGCATTACAAGTAACATGCATTACGTAATCAGATTACTTTTTGGTGCAAAGAGTAAAGTAACGCATTACAAGAAACATGCATTACATAATCAGATTCATTTTTCGATGTTAAGAGTAAAGTAATGCATTACAAGTAACATGCATTACGTAATCAGATTACTTTTTGATGTAAGGAGTAAAGTAACGCATTACAAGAAACATGCATTACATAATTAGATTACTTTTTGATGTTACGAGTAAAGTAACGCATTACAAGAAACATGCATTACGTAATCAGATTGCTTTTTGATGTAAGGAGTAAAGTAACGCATTACAAGAAACATGCATTACATAATTAGATTACTTTTTGATGTTACGAGTAAAGTAACGCATTACAAGAAACATGCATTACGTAATCAGATTACTTTTTGATGTTACGAGTAAAGTAACGCATTACAAGAAACATGCATTACGTAATCAGATTGCTTTTTGATGTAAGGAGTAAAGTAACGCATTACAAGAAACATGCATTACATAATTAGATTACTTTTTGATGTTACGAGTAAAGTAACGCATTACAAGAAACATGCATTACGTAATCAGATTGCTTTTTTGATGTTACGAGTAAAGTAACACATTACAAATAACATGCATTATGTATTCAGATTACTTTTTGGTGCAAAGTGTAAAGTAACGCATTACAAGAAACATGCATCACATAATCAGATTACTTTTTGGTGTAAGAAGTAAAGTAACGCATTACAAATAACATGCATTATGTAATCAGATAACTTTTTGATGTAAGGAGTAAAGTAATGCATTACAAGTAATGTGCATTACATAATTAGATTACTTTTTGATGTTACGATTAAAGTAACGCATTACAAGTAACATGCATTACGTAATCAGATTACTTTTTGGTGTAAGGAGTAACGTAACGTATTACAAATAACATGCATTACGTAATCAGATTACTTTTTGATGTAAGGAGTAAAGTAACGCATTACAAGTAACATGCATTACATAATTAGATTACTTTTTGATGTTACGAGTAAAGTAACGCATTACAAGTAACATGCATTACGTAATCAGATTACTTTTTGAAGTAAGGAGTAAAGTAACGCATTACAAGTAATGTGCATTACATAATTAGATTACTTTTTTCATGTAAGGAGTAAAGTAATGCTTTACAAGAAACATGCATTACGTAATCAGATTACTTTATCGATATTACGAGTAAAGTAACATTACATGTTACATGCTTTACATAATCATATTACTTTTTTAATGTGATGAGTAAAGTATTGCATAACAAATAACATGCATTGTGTAATCAGATTACTTTTTTGATGTAACAAGTAATGCATTACAAGTAACACATTACTTGTACATTACGTATGTAATCACATTACATTTTTGATGTTAATACAAATGACATTCTAATAACACAAATACATTTATTTACAGTCAAAAAAGTTACTGTAGATGAAGTATTTTTAAAAATTGTCACAGTAATAGTATGAATTTTAGCTGAAATATAGCTTTTGATGCATGATGACCACTTTAGTGGACAGATGATTAATCAGAATTTTCAACCAATCTAAAATCAATACTTGGAAAATTTAACTGTGATATGACTCATTAGATATTGCTTGATGCTACTGCATTTTTTTTACCAGCACAAGTCTCTTAGGATAGAACTAATGGATGGATATTCTGGAGCAACTTGGCAGTTCTGAATGGCCATCGGCCATCTTGGTTTGGAGGGGGAAAAAATAGACATACAACGGCTTGCCACTTGGTAGAGGTTGATGTGCAACTATGCAATAAAAACCCATGCAAACACAAGAAAATGCTTTTTGAATAGCTGTCCACTGCAGTGACCTCTATGCTTGAAAAGGTTAAGAAAGAAATTAATACTTTTAGTAATTAAGAATGCATTAAATTGATCAAAAGTGACAGTAAAGACATTTAAAATGTTACAATACAATTTGTACTGTATTTTTGATCAAATAAATGCAGCCTTAGAGAGAAGAAGAGACTTCTTTCAAACACATTAAAAAATCTTACCGTCTCCAAAATGAGGTTTCTAGCTCATTCTTATATCGAGCAGTAGACTGATGTTCAGGTGGATCGCTCCCAAACACATAATTTAAAACCTCATTAAAATCTAAAAATCTCATTCACTCACTTGATTCTCCTTTTGTGATTTGCTTTGTATACTTTACAAATCACATGCCACAGAAGAACTTCACATCTCAGATGAGTCAAGCTAATTTACTGCTAAATGAATTGTGGTTTCTCTCACAAAATGCAACATTTTCAGACTAGAATCTTATGGGTTGTATGAAGGACGTAGAAAGTTTCCTCACAAACTAGTTTAAACTAGCACTTGTTCTGTCACCCTTGTGTTCGCTACACATTAGATCTCAGTTAAGCGTCAGAAGCCCTAGGGTTATCTGTTTTACCGCGCGTTAGCGTCGGCATCGAGCTGCCGCTGGGAGCGCGCTGTGCGTTAGAAACGTGTAATTCTTCTCAAAGGTGCAGGAGTGTGTGTAGGAGGACGAAGCGCCCCCTGCTGGGCCGCAGCGGTGTGGTGTGGTGTCGTTGATGGGCTGCTGGAGAACTCTTAGGTGACAGCAAACCAAGGGAGGCACAAATCCTGCCAGCTCGGCTCAATCTGAGAGAAATGCACACACACAACCCAACAAAACACAATGCACACAAACACCGAATGCCCTGATTCACCCTCATACACAATGTTCATATCCACTCAGTCTTTCTTAAACAGTTATCATGTCTTTTACCTATATGAAATCAAAAATTGCATGCTTTTTACTTTGTGTGTGCATTCCTGCTCAAACAGTAGAGCATGAGGCTTGCAACACCAAGGTCATGGGTTCGATTACCAGGGAATGCATGATGCTTTGAAGAAAAGCATCTGCCAAATGCATAAATGTAAATATACTTCATGCATATCACCATGAGCGGACCAAGCCTGCCAGTCTAATTTTTAACACAGGTAAACCTGCATTAGGAGATTAACCAGAGATTTTATGCTCTGCAAACGCAGCTTGTTATTTTTTGGACTGAATAGAAATTCTTCAGTTCATCTAAATCTTTCTTGTGTTTTTTTGAAGAGCCGTGGCCTTAAGAAACTCCTCATGTTTTGACTTTCCTAAGATGTTTTCAGCATTTCTTTTTTACCCTTGTAAGATCTCGTTCGAAGTCATTAAGGACACTCTCGGCACGTTTAGCGGCTGATTTAAATAATTGGTGTGATTTTCTTAAAATAACAGTGGAAGAAGAACTTATGTTAATAGCAAATTAAAGATGGGGATGTTGTAGATAGAAGCGCTGTGAAGGTTTGCAGCGTTCTTATAAACTCCGGCACTAATTATCCTTTAAAGCAAAAGTTGTCAACTCAAAAAGAGCTGTGAAAGAGCTGTTTTTCTTTTCCCATCTTCTCTTTTTCATATAGGAAAGAAAAATCACATTAAAACATCAATAGCAGACATTTGCTCTTGTTTCTCAGATGTTTCTCCTGATAAAAAGACCCTCGTAATGTCTTATGTTTCTCAAAAAATTCACAGACTGTGTTCAGATTTGCCAAGATCCCAATATCTGCAATCAGAAGTCAAAGATCTCAATATAATCTCAATCGCAATCAATCGATTTGACTTGAGCACTAGTCTGTTTATTTTTCGTTACAAATTTTACAAGAAACAAATGAGACAGTGTTGCTGATTTAAGTCTCCTGAGCTCTTCTGGGTGGTTGGATCATGTTTGCGGGCCTTCCAAACCACAGAGGCTCATCCAAACTCAATTTTCTGAAATTTCAGGAAATCAGGTTTGAAAATGAGCCACAGAAGCTGCAAAACTACCTCTCAGCATTTTTGTGTTTTAAATGCAGGTCGTGTCAGTTCACCATAACAACCCTTTATTTTCTCAACACATATTGGACCTTTTTGTGGGGGATTTATAAGATAGGACAGATGTAATTTTCTCTCGCTGAACTTCCTTCCAAACATCTGCGTGGTGATGTGTTTTGTTTGATTATTGATATTTTCATAACATCTGTCTTTCTTGTTTCAGCTAAGAAGTTTGGAGTGACGGACGTACCGCTGGAGGCTGTGAACTTCATTTCTCACGCCACCCAGTCCAGATTAAGGACGGTGCTGGAGAAAGTTTCCTCCATCGCCCAGCACAGAATGGACTCGTGTAAGGTACGAGATGGGATCAGTCTTCAAGAGGCTTTTATTTATATATGTATTCTGTGTTGCTGTAAATAGTTTTCCTACAAATGACACAAACATCATTTAGTGTCACAAAAACACATTGTTTCATTCATCTGCTGACAGCAAAAACTAATTCAATCATGGAAATCATTTGCTGTTCAACACTTAAAATATATGCTAAAATATCAGAGATTTGAAGAGAGCAACAATGATTTATTTAGAAACACTTTACATGATGTTCTATATGTTAACATTAGTCATGCATTGGGTATTTATTCATCTGTGTATTTGTGTATGCAATGCCCTAGCAACCACTGGAACAATCTAGCAGCTGCCTAGTGATGCCCTAGCAATGCCCTAGCAACCACCTTGAATACACTAGCAACCATATAGCAACACCTAAGCAACCACCCAGAATGCCCTATAAACCATCTTGAACACTCTAGAAAACACCTAGCGATGCACTGACAACCACTGGAACACCCAAGCAGCTGCCTAGTGATGCCCTAGCAACCACCTTGAATACACTAGCAACCATATAGCAACACCTAAGCAACCACACAGAATGCCCTATAAACCATCTTGAACACTCTAGAAACCATGTACCAATGCCCTAACAACCACTGGAACACCCTAGCAGTTGTCTAGTGATGCCCTAGCAACGCCCTAACAACCGCCTTGAATACACTAGCAAACACCTAAGCAACCACACAGAATGCCCTATAAATCATCTCGAACCCTCTATAAACCACCTAGCGATGCCCTAACAACCACTGGAACACCCTAGCAGTTGTCTAGTGATGCCCTAGCAATGCCCTAACAACGACCTTGAATACACTAGCAACCATATAGCAACACCTAAGCAACCACCCAGAATGCCTTATAAACTATCTTGAACACTCTAGAAAACACCTAGCGATGCCCTGACAACCACTGGAACACCCAGGCAGCTGCCTAGTGATGCCCTAGCAGCCACCTTGAATACACTAGTAACACTTAAGCAACCACCCAGAATGCCCTATAAACTATGTTGAGCACTCTAGAAACCACATACCAATGCCCTAACAACCACTGGAACACCCTAGCAGTTTTGTAGTGATGCCCTAGCAACGCCCTAACAACCACCTTGAATACACTAGCAAACACCTAAGCAACCACTCAGAATGCCCTATAAACCATCTTGAACCCTCTATAAACCACCTAGCGATGCCCTAACAACCACTGGAACACCCTAGCAGTTGTCTAGTGATGCCCTAGCAACGCCCTAACAACCGCCTTGAATACACTAGCAAACACCTAAGCAACCACCCAGAATGCCCTATAACCCATCTTGAAGACTTTAGAAACCACCTAGCAATGCCCTAACAACCACTGGAACAATCTAGCAGCTGCCCAGTGGTGCCCTAGCAATGCCCTAGCAACCACCTTGAATACACTAGCAACCATATAGCAACACCTAAACAACCACCCAGAATGCCCTATAAACCATCTTGAACACTCTTGAAACCACATAATAATGCCCTAACAACCACTGGAACACCCTAGCAGCTGCCTGGTGTTGCCCTAACAACGCCTAGCAACCACCTTGAATACACTAGCAACCACCTAGCAATACCTAAGCAACCACCTAGAATGCCCTATAAACCATCTTGAACACTCTAGAAACCACCTACCAATGCCCTAACAACCACTGGAACACCCTAGTGATGCCCTAGCAACCACCTTTAATACGCTAGCAACCACCTAGCAACACCTAAGCAACCAACTAGAATGCCCTAAAAACCATCTTGAACACTCTAGAAACCACTTAGCAATGCCCTAGCAACCATACAGAGCTCTTTGCCAATACCCTAGCAACCACCTAGGAATAGCATAGCAACCACCGACATTTACTCTATCAAGCACTAAAGAAACATCCAGGCTGCCTAGTGATGCCATAGCAACCAACTACAACACTCTAGTAACAGCCTTGCAACACTCAATCAACCAACCAACCAGAATGCCCTAGAAACCATCTTGAACATCCCAGCCACTGCCTAGCAATGCTCCAGCAACCACCCACAACAGCCTAGCAACTGCAAGCAGTACCCTAGCAATCACAGTGAATTCCCTAGCAACTGCCTAGTGATGCACTTGCAATCATACAGAACTCCTTGGCAGCACCCCAGCAACCACTCAAAATGCCCTAGCAGCCATGCAGAATATGCTAGCAACCACCTAGTAACACCATAGCAACCACCCACATTACTCTAGCATCCACCCAGAATGCCAGAGCAACCATCTCGGAACACCCTAGCAACACCATAGCAACCACCTACATCACTTTAGTAACAGAAGAACTCATTTACACATAAAGAGCATGATTAACTCATTTGCAGCACCCGATATCAATGACTCAAACTGCTTAGAAACCACTGGGCAACACCATAGCAGTTATCACCCTAGCAACAGTCACCTAGTCACCTGCAACCACCTTGTACAGTAACACCCTAGCAACTGCCTAGCAATCTGACTGCCTGTCTTACTGAATAACTTGTCTGTCCGTCTGATTGTAAGGTTTGCTAAAGTTTGTCTAGATGAACTTTCCTTTTATGGTTTATAAATATTATTGTTAGTTCATTATGCATAAACTAGTGCATCTTTTAGAATGCATTAGTATGTATAAATGTTGTAGTACTGCTCATTGTTAGTTCACACACAGTCGTATGGTAAAGTGTTGTTGAAGTGGAAACTTTTGGGCACATAAATGACAAAGAGACAGAAGCACCAGGTAAACAATTCAATATTCAAACCCACAGCCAGAGAGTCCAACACATGCTTTAACCGAACAGTCGAGCGCCTCGCATTAAATGTAGCGCCCTTTCAAGAGACTCGCATTAACGGGAACCCAAGATGAACAAAACAAACCCACAAAGGAGGAAAAGCAGGTGGAGGAGCTTTTAAAAGCTGTTTATTTGTGTACATGGCGAGTAGTTTAGCGGAGAGGACGCACGTTTTGTTTTTCTGTTTTTCTGTTTGGTGTGTGTTGTGGCTTTTTTGTTTTGTTGGTTTGCGTCTGCCGCTCTCCGGTTTATAAATGAGCCATGCGCCCGTGTGAAGAAACTCTGTTGACATCAGCAAAAAACAAGATCGTCCTGACTTCATAGCCAACAAAGGACAGGAGAGATGGAGACAGGGATGAGAGGAGAGACAAGCTTGTCAGAAAATGAAAAGAAGCAGGGATAGCGCAGGAAGTGCTCAAAACAATCCAGGTCGCATTCTGAAGTAAACATGTTTTTTGCGTTAGTCCCATAAACTTCCGTCTCACCTGCCTAGGAAGAAGGTTTTCATCACCATTGAGTCATAATAAACACTCATAAATAAGTTAAAATGTGTTTACGAGTATCAGAACTTTTGGTTGAGCATCTCACGATCCCTTTCTCTCTGTGTCTCCTCAGGAAGACGAGTGGTACGAGCAGTCGTCTGACGCGCGCTCGCAGCTCAAGTTTTTTGAGCAGTTGGAACGGATGGAAAAGCAGAGGAAAGACGAGCGAGAGCGAGAGATTCTCCTCCGAGCGGCGAAGGTAATCTCTCACGTAAATGTTGGAGAAGCTCAGGATTTCTTCACCTTGCTGCAAACTGGACAAATAAATGAGTTAGATGGCCCACGCCTGTTCATTTTAAAATGACTGCATCGAACGTAAACCATGTTCTAAAATCTGTCGACATAAACAATTTCTGCTTAGTCAAAATATCATGCAAAATATAGTGACCAATAAATCAATAAAGTGTTATTTTTCTTTCATCTTATACAGCAGGGTTTCACAAACTTCAATTCATGAATTGATGAAAATGTACTTAATGAAATCATCATGTAATATTAAAACAGAATTCATTTTAAAATAAAACACTTATTACTAAAAAGAATGGGTTTACATGCATGTACATCAGAGAACCATGAACATTTTTTGCCAATTTGCAGATATCGAATTATAGTAGTGAAATCAATTGGCAAAAGCAAGTTACCCAAGAATGTTTTTATTGACGCAGAATCTTAAAATAAAATAAATATTAACTAAAATAAAATAAAATGTATATATAAAAAAACTTAAACTTATTTTATTTCAGCTAGTTGCCAAAGCAACATTTCTCATGTTCATTTAGTTTAACTTGATATATTAAAAAAACTAAAACTAATAAAAATTACAAAAACTACTAAAAATCAAATCACAGAACTCTAATATCTGTGTTAAACTTTTTTTGCTTGCATTATTTTTATGCATAATTTTTTTTTTTGCCAATTTGCAGATATCGAATTATAGTAATGAAATCAATTGGCAAAAGCAAGTTACCCAAGAATGTTTTTATTGACACAGAGATTTACTCAGAAATGCTTTTCACGAATTATGCCCAATATCTCTGGCACTGAAAGAGCTCATAATGCTCAGACATCATCCCACAACTGATCTGAGGATGTTTGAACAAAGTTTATATGTGAGACTCTTTTCCAGCGTCCAGCACTGATCCTGGAAGCCCCTGATAACCCCAGACGATGGAGTTTCCAATTAAAGAGGCGATAGCGTCCACTCTGCCCTGCACCCGTCGCCCGGAGCACCGCAGTGAAATAGTTCTGCTCGTTTCCGTCATTAATTCATTTAGCTCAGAGACGATGACCCGCCGTAAAGACCCCCTCGCACGGCAGAGTCTCGCCTCCCTTCGGCCTAATGCCGTTATTATGCCGTAGCTAGATTATATTTCCACTGGCCAGCCAAAACGAGACAGTTTAGCTCGTATGCGAGTGTGAATGGCCATGCCGACCTCCGTGACTTTGTGCCGGGGTGGGACGTTACGCAAGCTTAAGTATCAGGGTTGTGAGGGATTTCAACTCCGCTGAAGCCTAAAATGCGATCAGTGAAACATGGTGTGTGTTTACAGCTCAAATGCATCAAAAATGTGTCTTCTGTAGCTCTTTAAACTCCACAAATCACTGCCAGTGTAGTCTGGAAACTGGAATGAATCAGTAAGGTCCCATTTGTAAACATTAGTTACACTATTAGAAGAAAAGGTTCTAAATAGAATCTTAAAGGGTTCCGTCAGGCACTTCATATATAGAACCTTTCACATTTTTCACATTGGGTCATGTTATGGATTTAGTTTTAAATAATTAATTTTGTTTAAATTCATTTTTAAATTAAACAGCTCATAACACACTTCATCCCTAGATAAATTGAAATATCATTTATATAGAACCTTTTTGGAATAAAGCGTTCTTTAAAACTGAATCAAGAACTCTAGGGTTCTATATAGAACCCCACTGAATCTTTTTTTCAGAGTGTAACATGAACAATACTTCTACAGCATTTAATAATCTTACTTAATCTTAATTTGAACGTTTACTAAAACATTTCTAAAATCAAAAATTGTATCTGTTAATGCACTGTGAACTAACTGTTTTTCTGTTAACTAACAGGTGCAAAGATTAAATATAGCTGCGAGCAGCAATCATTGGGGTTCAAGCACTTTAAGGCCTTTAAGCACATGCGTAAAAAGGTATTATGTTTTAATTAGCAAGCCTGTAACCATATCGATCATAGATGGAAAAGACCATTTACAGCAAATACAGGCAATTTACCATAGGAAATATATCGTTTTTAAAGCTTTTTAACAGTTATCAAGGTTGAGCCAAAAACCTAGGACTAAATAATCTCCAATATTTAACGAACGATTCAATGAACAGTGGCGGTCCTAGAGGCAAAGTTGCTCAGAATGAGGAGTTCTACCATGTGGTACAAATGTTATGAGCAATACACAATTCTTCACGTCTGATAGCTGCTCAAATTTCATTGGCCGGTGACGGACATGTTTTTGTGATGTGTCAATGTCCTCATAAACAGTCATGGCACCTCGGACAAAGGCACTGTATGCCAATTTTCAAGTCGATCGGACTAACGGCAAAGTAGTTATTGCCATTTTCATGATTTTTTCCCTGTTATAGCGCCACCAAGTGGCCAGTCGCCACATCCTTTTTTACGTGACCACAAAATGAGCTCTTACATAGCTGTGCCAATTTTGGTGAAAATATCTCATTCCGTTCACGAGTTATAGCCATTTAAGTATTAGTGGCTCTGCCCACTTCAAACGTTTTGGCGGCCCTGAGGATCCGTGAATTGGAATTTTAACTTTTTTTTTGATAAATATTGACAATCAGACTCCAGAGAATCTCGCTGCACTGGTTTGCTTCCGATCAGGCCCAAAACCTAGGACTAGTACGCAAAAGTAGGTTTTTCAAAAAATCCAAAATACCCCCAAATTTAGCCTGTTTAGGAGTTATGAGCAATTGTGTACTTTTGACCGCTGTAGCGCCACCGTCAGGCTGATCGGGGCGAGCCTTGGTGACGTTGTAGATGGTTTGAGCACTACCAGCCCTCAAAGTTTCAAGTCTCTACGACTTACGATTTGGTCTGTTTGGTCTCACTTTTAGGGGAGAATGCTGATCCTTGGGAATTTTAACAGTTACAGTAGAGCTACACGCTTGAACCCCTTATAAATGTTATAAAAATATATTGTTCATTTCTAGTTCATGCATCAACTAACGTTAAAAAATGAGACCTTAGCGTAAAGTTATGCCAGTTAATGAATATTGACAGACAGAACAAACAAATCTTGTTTTAGTTTGGGTTTAGATCCTTCCGTGGGAACAGAAACCGCTAATCAGCTCTGATTCGTTTGTGTCCTTGTATTCTCACTGTGCGTCTTTAAGCTCAGCGTGATTTGACCCCTTAAACATGAACCTACTAAAATAAATCTCATCGTCCATTTCAAATATGACTGGAGTCTTCAGGGACGAGCGCGAGGGCCAGGGGCCAAACGCATTACTCTCAGCCCAGATAGCGACCAGTACGTGAACCGCCTGATATATTTAAAACCAATTAGCAGTGAGGAAGGGCAGAGTACTGCCGCCCCTCTCCTCTCCTCGCCGAGTGAGGGTGAGTTAGGAGACATCCTCATGGGGCAATTAAAAAAAGACTGGAGACCTAAACACAAAGCCCTCAGGATCACACGCACACACACCTCACACGTCTCGCTTTAAAACAGACAAAATGAGAGTGAAATCACACTAGGCCACAATTAAATGCTTCAGCAGAGAGATTTACCCTCTCTGACCACACACACACACACACACACACACACACACACACACGAGAGCTGCAGGGATGACGTATTTTTATAAGTTTGCATCACCCTGGTTCCCTCATAGGATTTTTCCATTGGTTTTTAGATTATTGCAGAAAATATGTTCTGTGACCAACAAAAGCTTATGCTTCTTACACATTTTGTTCATCATCCCAGCGGACAAAAATATGTTGTAAGAACGTTCCAATTCCCATTAACTTATGAAAATGTAATATCTGAGTGTTCTCTGAACATTATCCAAAAAAAATTTTAATTTAATAAAAAATAAAAAATAATGCAGGTTTGCTGTGCTTGTTTGTAGGGCTGCACAATTTGGCCAAAATGTTTGATTATATATCAATATGGCTATATAATAATAACAATAATAATAATAATAATAAAAAGTATTTATTATTACTAAATAAAAATGACTTAAAACAAAATAACATTTTATTACTATTATAGTATTTCAATGTAAAATAAAAAATTTTATTTAATAATAATAATAATAATAATTTTATTGGTTGTCTTAATTTCTTCATTTTCAGACCTTAAAGCTTGTTGATAAGTGCTTCTCATTACAAGTTTGTGAAGATGATTGGCTCATGTTGTGTTTCCAAATGCATGTTAAAGCGACCCAAACTTCATGTGGAGCAGCATTTACTGTGAATCGAGTCACATTAAGACACTGAAAACTATAGAAGCTTGTTTTTTCGCCACAGAATAAAACAATTTAAAAGATAATTGCAACTTTTTTTCACAGAATTGCATTATATAAACTTGCAATTGCGAGTCAAAAAGTCAGAATTGTGAGATAAAAAGTCACAATTACATTTTTTATTTTTTATTCAGTGGCAGAAACAAAGCTTTCCATTGAAAACACCGGATCATAAGATGCTCATGTGTAAGAAAACAGTTTGAAACCCCTTTGGGATTTGATAATCTCACTTAGCCATATCACGATTATGGTTTTATTTTCATTAATCGTGCAGTCCTAGACGAGACAATCAGTTATTAATCATGCATGTTTGGTCTGTAGACCACCCTTAAGGTCCATTCACACCAATGACGATAACTTTAACGATAAAGGTATAGTTCTAAAAATCATTCGAAATGTTCACACCACAACTATAACGATAGCGGCACAGAGAAACGATATCATTGGAATCACTTTCAGAACGATTTATTCCAGCTGATGAACAATAAAAACATTGACAGCAAATCAGAATCCATCCTTTTACAAGATGTAATATAAGTCTCTGGTGTCTCCTGTGAAGTTTCAGCTCAAAATACCCCACAGATCATTTATTATAGCTTGTTAAATTTGCCTCTATTTGGGTTTGAGCAAAAACACACCATTTTTGTGTGTCCCTTTAAATGCAAATGAGCTGCTGCTCCCCGCCCCCTTTCCAGAAGAGGGCGGAGCTTTAACAGCTCAACAACAACAAAGCTGGAGAATCTCACGCAGCCAAAATGAGGATTGTCAGTAACGGTGTTCAGCCTTACATTGTTCAAACTGGAGTCGACACTGATGGAGAGACTCAGGAAGAAGTTACAACTTTTAGACGTTTCTGAATGGTTAGTGGATAAATTTATGTAGTTGCTGTGGAGTTGATTCAACTCATCCACTAGCATGTGCCGTCATGTCATGAGGGGGTTTGTGATGTCACCAACCTGGGAAGAAGCTCATTGTAGTCCCTACCAGCCGTTTGTTGTAGTCCGTAAAAAGCGATTTCTGTAAAATATCTCTCTTTGCATTGAACTTTGAGCATCATAACTTTGCAGATGTTGTTTACGCTCAAACAGCAACATTACACACTAACTAAAGTTAAAAAAGTGAAATCATAATCAAGGACCCCTTTAAAGAGCTTGAGCATTTAAAGTGACAGACGACAAACCTGCAGTGCGCTTATAATAAACAGAACGATAACATCCGATGGTGTGGACGCTAATATAGTTAACATTCTTGGTGTGAAATGGGCCTTTATAGTTTTGACACCGACACAAACACACACACACAAAAGTTGTTTAATTTTTTACATTTGTATGCACACACACACACACACACACTGATGAGTGTCAGCTGAACCTGCATTTGTAACTTGTGTCTTTTGATTAGTAGTTGCCTGCGGCTATGTGTGTGTGTGTGTGTGTGTGTGTCAGCAGTGTTTGGAGGGCACAGCCTGCGGGCGTAGAATCAGTCACCGCTGAACACACACACACACACACTCTGTCCTTGACACATCAGATCTGCCCTCGTTTGTCCGCAACTATTTTAGTGCCGCAGATGAGTCGAGCTCACGACACGCTCACCTGCCGTCTGCCCGTCTCTCCCTCCATCGTTCCTTCTGTCGTTCATCCTCCCTCCATCTCTCTCTCTCTCTCTTTCTCTCCCAGAGTCGCTCGCGGCAAGAAGATCCAGAACAAGCCCGTCTGAAGCAGAAAGCAAAGGAGGTGAGGCTTCCATCATTACCACTGACATTTCAAGGCTCCGGCAGATGA
Organism: Megalobrama amblycephala; assembly: GCF_018812025.1. Lineage (NCBI taxonomy): Eukaryota > Metazoa > Chordata > Actinopteri > Cypriniformes > Xenocyprididae > Megalobrama > Megalobrama amblycephala. Next base: position 954,486 of record NC_063062.1, read on the forward strand.
ATTTTTTATGCCGTGCTACATATGTAATGCCATTTAAAGTCTGACTCTGGGAAAAAAAAGAAGAAAGTTTGAGGAATTATTTTCGTTGATTGATGTCCTGCGAAAAAATGAGCGTTTTCCTCTTTTCTCCAGCTCTGAGCTGATATTTAGGGGAATGTGCTGTGCTTTTATCCGGTCGGAATGTGGAATCTGATTGGAGATGAAGTCAGAGTTTTTCCCGTTTGACGGATAATTTGCCAAGGCCATTAGCATCATAAAGGCGGACGGCATTGCGTTCTCGTCTTGCATTAGCAAAAAGGGGGACAATTAGAAACTGTTACCGCGGTATGAGATCGCTTGCTTGTGTTTTCTCCCGCATTGATTTTTATTTTTTTACTCTGCCAATTAAAAATAGTGCTGTTCTTGATTCTCATCTGACTTAATGACCCACTAAAACATGAGCTTTCCGTACAGAGCAGTTGACTGTGATGCTGAGCAGATGCATGTGTTTGTGGCATTTGAAGAATCAAACAGTTTCGGCTTTAGAACATTTGTGTGTGTTTGTGATGTGCACAGCGATGTTTGCACTCGGCCTTCACTGAGGCTTTGACTGCAAAACCGAGTTCAATTACAACTCTCCACCCGCAGGTGTGTTTTCACTGTGTATTTTTTGACTCTGGTACCTCTGTGAGCGTCTGTGTTTGTCACTAACTTTGTAGCAACTCCAGCGGAGAAAATGACACTTTAATTTATGTTTTTCCCCCTTTGCTTTTAGACAAAACACAAAGAACATAGGCTGCTCAGTGATGAAGAATTTACTTTTTTTTTTTTAAATTCATGAGTTGGAAGTGTAATTAAATGTATTAAACATAAAAAAAAAACTATATATCCAGGATTTTTCTCCATATAGTGGACTTCACTGGGGTTTAACGGGTTGAAGGTCCAAATGTCAGTTTCAGTGCAGCTTCAAAGAGCTCTACATGATCCCAGACGAGGAATAAGAGTCTTATCTAGAGAAACCATCGCTCATTTTCTAAAAAAATAAATGCATATAATTTTTAAGCACAAATGCTCGTCTTGCACTGCTCTGTGATGTGCCACGCATTACGTAATCATGTTGGAAAGGTCACGTGTGATGTAGATGGAAGTACCGATCCAGTGTCTACAAAGCAAACGTGCAAAAACTAAGTCAAAAGTAAAACAACGATGTCGGACGATTTTAAAGTTGGATGAGAAAACGAGATGGAGTTTGCCCTACCATGCCTACGTCATGTGTGTCCTTTCCAACATGATTACGTCATGCGTGGAGCATCGCAGAGCAGTGCAAGATGAGCATTTGTGGTTAAAAAGTATATATTTTTTTTATGTTTTTTTAGAAAATGACTGATGGTTTCTCTAGATAAGACTCTTATTACTCGTAAAAATCCTGGAATGTTTTAATCAAAAACCTTAATTTCTTTTTGACTGAAGAAAGAAAGAAAGACATGAACATATTGGATGACATGGAGGTGAGTAAATTATCAGGAAATTGTAATTCTGAAGTGAACTAATCCTTTAAGGAATCAGGAATTGCATACTTGTTTTAAAATTAAAATATACATTCCTCTTATCAGTTCCTTTGTGTGCATTTTAATATAAAGTTAAACCATTGAAGTGCATAAAGACTCGTGCACTGTTTTCACACATCCAAAGCGCACACAGAAAGCCGCCTCTCATACTGAATAGCATGCGAGTTCTCTTCCGCGTCTTTTTGCACTTGAAAATATCCGTAAACACAGTCTGTTATGTCTTAAGTGAATGTAAACAGTTGACAAAGATAATGCATGTGCAACAGTATATTCTCTTAAAGTGACAGCAGCCTAATATTCCTGCTGCCGTCTCTATAATAATGTTAATCAAACAACAAAAGACAAAGAGAAAATTCAGTTGTTGTTCTTGACTGAATAACTTTTGTAACTATATTTGTAGTGTATATTTTATTTATAAAGTGCAGTGTTTTTACATTTGATTACAGTTTCTGTACCTGAATACTTGGAAATCTTAAATTTGTTTGTTTGTTCTTTTTCAATTACTGAGTGCTTACTTGACTTTAATAATGCTTGAAATTTATATTAGTTAGTTTAGTTGTGTTTGCTATGGTATTTTTAAACCAAAGGCAAAAGTTCCCTGTGTAAGTGTTCTTTAGCCTGTTGATTTTAATGAAATGTTTTGCAAAAAGACTTAGAATAAATAAAAAATGGTGCATCTGATCAGTAAAGTAAAAATACACCTTCTCCTCAACAACACACTTGATTTGAGGAATCGTTCATGTCTGGAGCACAAACGCTGCAGGATTATGTTCATGCTGAACTTTAATACTCAGTTCTAAAGGTTTGGAAACTAATGATCATCTTTCGCTACTGGATTTCCTGACTGTCATCTGTCCATCTTTTCTTTAAGTTTCTCTCGCTCCCACTCTTCTGCTCCACATTAGCGAGGTAACCCTTTAGAGTGGATTGTAGTCTTCCCATCAGCCTGTGCTGTATGTAAATGAGGTGATTTGTAATAGGCTGCGCCCGAGGCCGTGTGATCAAAGTGGATCTCCGCCCTGTTAAGTGGCAGGCAGCTCATCATCTCAACACAGCCAGATTAACTTTCCAACCCACAGAACGACTACTACAGCTCACACACACACACACACACACACACACACACATGCTCGGTATGTGTCGTCAAAAACTCCCAACTTGTTTCCAATCAGAATTTTAAAAAGGCTGAAATCTCACTTTTATTTGCTGTTCCACCAGAAACGGTGTTTTTCCGTCTCTCTCTCTCTCTCTCTCTCTGGGCGTAATGGCCGTGGTCGTTTCTCAGTGCGGTTCTTCCTCCGGTTTTCATCTCCTGATTGGCTGCAGGCGACAGAGCTGCTGTTTGCGTCTGTCGTAGAGGTTTCGCACATCTGCCCAAATTTTCATCAGGATAATGAGGTTGATCCGCACTGCCTTCACTCTCTGTGACGGGTAGAACGGCGAGAGAGAGGTTTATTACTCATAACCACACCAGGACACACACACACACACACACACACAGTACATTGCACTTATGTGGTGTGTGTGTGTTAAGAAAGAACTCTTTCCACATCTTTTGAGTGTCACTTGTAGTCATGCCCGTAACACCAAATTTAATTTTTAAAGGAATTAATTTCGTCTTTTGATAAGATTTGCACAACAGTGTAGCTTAAAGGTGAAAATATAGTTCCATCTTCATTTATTCACTCTCATGTTTTTACATTTTCCTTTTGTGTTCCGTAGAAAAGATATTTGCGGGTTTGGAATGATGTGGGTGAGTAATTGATGACGCAATTTTTGTCTGTTCCTTGAATAATATAAAGCTAGGGCATATATCCATCCATCCATACATCCATCCATCCATCCATCCATCTATTTGGATATCTACACATCCATCCATCCATCCATTCATCTGAATATCCATCCATCCATCCATCCATCCATCTATTTGGATATCTACCCATCCATCCATCCATCTATTTGGATATCTACCCATCCATCCATCGATCCATCCGAATATCCATCCATCCGTCCATCTATTTGGATATCTATTTGAATATCAACCCATCCATCCATCCGAATATCCAGCCTTCCATTTGAATATCATCCATCCATCCATCCATCCATCCATCCATCCATCCATCCATCCATCCATCCATCCATTCAAATATCTGTCCATCCATCTATTTGAATATCAATCCATCATCCATCCATCCATCCATCCATCCGAATATCCAGCCTTCCATTCGAATATCCATCCATCCATCCATCCATCCATCCATCCATCCATCCATCCATTCAAATATCTGTCCATCCATCTATTTGAATATCAATCCATCCATCCATCCATCCATCCATCCATCCATCCATCCATCCATTCAAATATCTGTCCATCCATCTATTTGAATATCAATCCATCCATCCATCCATCCATCCATCCATCCATCCATCCATCCATCCATTCAAATATCTGTCCATCCATCTATTTGAATATCAATCCATCCATCCATCCATCCATCCATCCATCCATCCATCCGAATATCCAGCCTTCCATTCGAATATCCTTCCATCCATCCATCTATTTGGATATCTACCCATCCATCCATCCATCTATTTGAATATCTACCCATCCATCCATCCATCCATCCAAATATCTATCTTTCCGAATATCCATCCAGCCATCCATTCGAATATCTATCTGTCCATCCATCCATCCATCCATCCATCCATAAATATCCCTATATTAGTTTACTATTTTACTGCTCAGGAGTCTTAATGGAGTTCTCAGTATGTTTATCCATTATGTTTCATGTCTCATGCTTGAACTTTGTCTTAGATGCCCTAAAATTCTTTAAGTCAAATGAAAACGGACCCAAATGAGTCACTAGTGGTCATAGTACAGAGCTATAGCATGAATGTGGATCATTTTAAAGCTCTATCATCTGATGAGAAATGCTTGAGTTCATATTGAGATCTTTTGATTGCAGACGTGGCGAACCTGAGCACAGTTTGAGACTCCTGAAAGTAAAGCCAGTCTCTCAGATGTTTCTCTTGTGTCATTTTCTATTTGCTCTCCATTTAATATCACAATTGAGATATCGACGAGATCCGACTGGTGATTTTTCTTTCCTTTGGGAGACGCTGTTAAAGGAGCGTCTGCCTCTACAAGCGTGTGCATCTGATGGACAGATGTTGTCTGATCGGGGCAGGTTTTCTGTCCATTCGTCTTTTTTCAGCCCTTCACAAACATCCGATTCCCCGTAATGTCATCGAGCGCGTGTGTTCGGGAACCTATTTCCACAGTCCTCAGCGATGCCCAAAGGTCAGATGGGATATTTTTAAAGTGCCCTCGGTGAAAATCAATGCCCCAAAAAAAGAGACAGGATACAGGAACCCTAATAAGCAGCGCCTCGCCGCAGATAAAACGAATCTGCAGAGAAAAGTGGAGAGATTGTGAGGGGACACATGACAAATAGAGAGAAGAAGAAGGCAAAATAAAGTGAAAGAAGCCGCAAATACATAAAAGAGAGCGAGCGAGAGAAGCCCTGGCAGATACATCACTGTGTCAGGTCACACAGACACTCTGCGGCCACAGATTCATCATCGCTGCCCCGCTCTCAACAGGAGAGGAGAGGCGAGGCAGGGCAGAGGACGCAGAGTGACCACTGCTGACCACCTGGGTAAACCGGTGCATTTTACCACAACAGCCTCTGGCCCAGAGCGCCCGCCGGCCGCCGTGTCACAGACAAGGACAGAGTAACAGAGGTGGCGGTAAACGTTTGCTCCCAGTGCCGCTAAACGCGTGAGTTTATACTGCTGCTGATGACTGTGAGCGGACGGCAAACACAGACGGGTTGGTTTAAAGGGATAGTTCACCCAAAAATGAAAAGTATCCAATGATATACTCACCCTCAAGCCATCCTAGGTGTATATGACTATCTTCTTTGAGATGAACGCAATCGGAGATGTATTTAATAATATCCTGTCTCTTCCAAGCTTTATAATAGTTGCGAAGGTGGAACGCGATTTCTAAGCCTCAAAAAATGCCTCCATGCATTATAAAAATAATCCATACGGCTCCAGGGGGTTAATAAAGGCCTTCTCAAGTGAAGTGATGGGGAAAATATTCATATTTTTCATATGTGTTTGAATATTTTTCAAATATTCAAACACACACTCACTTACACACATTCACAGACACACACACCATTATACACACACAAATGAACCGGTTTGGCCGTAACAATATGGTAAAATTGAGCCAAAACTCAAATAAGAGGTTGAAATCAGATCAGACCCAGATTTATTAAGCTGTAATAAAACATGCACGTTCATTTTTGTTAGATTTTTATTGACTTTTGATGTTATGTGTTCAGGTTTGACTGTAGCAAATTAATGCAAAAACCGACACTTCAAATCAACATTTCAAAAAAAAAAAAAAAAAAAAAAAATCTAAATCTTGAAAAAAAGTAGTCTTTTTAAGATCTAAGTATAAATCCAAATGCATAACTTAATAAAAATAAGTATTTGTATCTAAAAACCACTAGAGAATTTATAAGCCACTTTATATAGCACTCTATAGGAATCTAGCGGTTACATCATGGCATTACAAAAAACTTTCTTTTTTTACTCCCACTAAATGGCACTAATCTACCTTCAAAAAAATGGATTTTAAATGCCTTGTCTCTATTTTAACATGGAATACTGCTTTAATTGAAAAATAATGAAAAAAAAATATATAAAAAAAAAAATTGTGTATTACTTTCAATGGGGAAAAATAGCTAATAAAAATGGTATAAATATTGTATAGTATCATAAAATACCCTAAAAATTTTATATAATAATCAAAAAATATTATTGAATAAAAATATATTACATTGGTTTTCCTGAAAAACAAAAAAGTTCTCTTATATTGAAATCCTCCGACATTTCTCTTTGAAATTTCTTGTTTTAGTCTTCTAAACCCAGTGTTTTGTTTTGTTCTATCCTTTGCGCTTCCGCATTCATCGTTACGTCATGTATCGGGTCAGAGTTTGCTCCTCCACCGCAAATCGATGCATACAGCCGTCTGCCGGAAGCTAGTTATTATAGTTAATAAAGTGTAAATATGGATGTTTTTCTTACAAAAACCCATTGATTTGCTTCAGAAGGTCTTTATTAACCCCCTGGAGCCACATGGATTAGTTTTTTGATGGATGGATGGATGCATTTTTTTTGGGCTTAAAAATCGCATCCCCCCCTTTACAACCATTATAAAGCATTTTAATTTTTGGGTGAACTATCCCGTTAATCTGAGACTAAAAGAGAGAGTTCAAACAAAAACGATTTAATTCAGCTTTGATCATAGGAATAAATTACATTTTAAAATAATTTTAAATACAAAATATTTTAAGTTGCAACAATATTTCACTGTATTTTTGATTAAATAAATCGAAAAAGAAGCTCTGATATTGCCTGTTTCCATTAACAGCCCAATTAGTCCAATTCCATAGTCTAAAAACACAAATATTGGTCTGATTTATCATCATTAATACATCTTACACTCCTTCATGAAGAAATGATGTGGCATTCAGACATTATTGCCTGTGTTTCACTTCATTCCTGACCTAAATAAAGACCGTTTGTCCTCTCTCCCCTCTTTCTTTCTCTCTTTCTTGTACGTTTTTCACATCCTCATGAAGCTGAGATCCTTCACGTGAAACTTGGATCTGTCCTGTGGGAATCTCATGGCTTTTTGTTCGAATAATTTTCCTCAAATATTTTCTCTCCTCAGGCCATTGCAGTTTCTTTCCCATTCCGTCGTTCTCACCACTCTTTTTCCCTCCGTCTTCGTCTGTGTTTTTATTCTAGTATTGCGTTCTTACACCGCAGTGTTGTGGGTAGAAGAAGCCTGATCCTCTTCCAATAAGACTGAGATGCATAAAAGACCCACAGCTGGAGACACAAATATCCCATAATGCCTGAACGCTTTGGTTCAAACTATGCTTCGGAAAATGTGACTTTGCACAGGAAAGACGCGCGCTTGAGTGCTTGAGTTTTGTGTGCAGTGATTTTGCCAAGACCTCAGAATATTTCCATCATAGAAGGAATTGTAATCGTTCTGATGCATAAAACTATTCAAAGAAGTTTAACCGTATGTGAAACATGTTTTGAATGAAGAATGACACGTGTTTGTCTTTTAATAATGGCACAAATGATTGATTGGGCCACAAACGGTGTGTGGTTCAACCCAGAGCTCAAAGTTTCTCAGTATGTAAGTGTGAACTTTGTCATTTTTAAAAGGAGAACTAAAAGTAAGAGAAATCAAAAATAAATAATGCTTATATAAATTTCAAGGGGTCATGAACTGTGTTGTTTTAGTATTTTATAATGTTTCCTGGGGTGCACTTATAATGTTAGTATGATTTTTACATCAAAAATTGTCATAATTTAGAAATAAAAGGCATTTTTCCTACCCTGATTTTAAAGGGTTAGTTCACCCAAAAGTGAAATTCTGTCATTAATTACTCGCCCTCATGTCGTTCCACACCTGTAAGACCTTCATTAATCTTCAGAACACAAATTAAGATATTATTGATGAAATTCGAGAGATATATGACAGCAATATAATCACTTTCAAGGTCCAGAAAGGCACTAAAGACATCGTTAAAACAGTCATGTGACTGCAGTGAAATTTATTCAACAATCTCTTGTCTTCTGTGTCATTCTCATACGTTATTTACGTCCAGCGCTTCCAGGTTCTACATCAGAACGCCGACTCATTATTGGCCGGCTCCTGCGTCAGCATCACATGCATGCATCACGTGATCAATGTGGCCAATGCTGAGGCGGCATTCGGACATAAACACAGAACTGCGTCACCTGTGTAAGGATAATGACAGGAGAGACGAATTTGTTGAATAAAGTGGTTATTTTTGTTTTGTTTTTGCGCACAAAAAGTATTCTCGTCTCTTCATAACATTAAGGTTGAACCACTGCAGACACATGACTGTTTTAACGATGTACCTTTCTGGACCTTGAAAGTGATTATATTGCTGTCTATGGATGAGTCATATCTCTCGGATTTCATCAAAAATATCTTAATTTGTGTTCTGAAGATGAACAAAGGTCTTACAGGTGTGGAACGACATGAGGGTGAGTAATTAATGACAGAATTTCATTTTTGGGTGAACTAACCCTTTAATCCCGGGACATACCAAGCGTCGTCGGCAACGACAGGCTGTTTTTAAACGTCGACCAACTAAGTTTTCCTAAGATTCAGCATGTAGAATTGGCATCGGGCCGTCAGGCGAGAGAGAACTCTGATTGGCTGTTCAGTTTAGTGAACGAGTCGAAATGCAAGAATAATAGCAAAACCCTGACCAAACAAGTCAAGACGGTACAGACAGAAGACTGTTCTAGTGTTCCTGGGTGAATGTTTAGTATTAACGTGAGCCGAGTGAAATATAGAAAGTGATCAGCATGAATGATCGGTTTAAAATGGTAAGCACATGGTGCTTTGTTGACGGTTTGTGTATCTGCAACGAATATAGACGAATATATATGAAAAAATAGACAGCGGTCTCATTACACGCATGCGCAGAACTGACTGTGGTTCTCTTGGTGTGTTCATGTGGAGGTTTACTAATTGTGCAAAGTGTTGATTATAAGCATTATATTGAGATTGTAGCATGAAAGGTTGCAGTGATGATCATGTAGCTGATCACAGACATGTTGTTGAGCTCATGAAAGCAGTGATCTTGTCATTGCAACTCAATTTCTGCACACTAATGAATGCTTTCATCATACCTAACAGTGCAAACACGATGTAAACAAGAGATTTGTTGATTCTAATGGGAGTTTTGGCGCAAGTCCAATGCTGTTTGATTGACAGCTCCAGCGCTTGTAAAGGGAGCGTTCTTTGATCGCTTTCTATATATAATTGAATCACAGTTTAAATAACAGATTATTTTCATCCTACTAAGAGAAACAAGGTGAAGTTGAGCGTTTAGTCACTGGTTTGATTTAATGGCAGTCGATTTTGAGACTAGACATCCGATTGTAGGCCTGAATCAGAAATCACTGGTCACTGGTGACTTTGGTTGCACATGTACACATAATCCGTACATATCAAACAATCTGTAACAAAGCAATAGTGACACAGTAAAAACCTTTTTTACTCACATAATTATGTTGTGCCATTCCTGTCAGATCCAATACAAAAGGCACAGCATCATTTTTTAATTTCAGGCTCTTTGCAAATCCAATGCAGCTACTGTGATTTTCCACAACCTGGAACTGCTCGTTGTCACCAACCCGTGAAGAAGCTCGTTGTAGTCCCGATTTCACTTTGCATTGAACTTTGAGCGTCGTAACTTTGCAGATGTTGTTTATGCTCAAACAGCAACATTACACACTAACTAGAGTTAAAAAAGTGAAATCATAATCAAGGACGCCTTTAATGTGTGTAGAAGCTCAGATCATGGGTGGAATTTGATGAGAAATATGTGAATTCATATTAACAGAGTTTGCACAGATTGAGACATTTCTGAGAAACTCTATTGAAGCACATTTGAGATCATTGAGGTCTTTTTTTCAGGAATCTTTGGCGAACGTCTTCTTCATTTGCTCTCAATCTCATTGCTGTCTAGGAGAAACATTTGAGATACATTTGGTCTTAATCTCAGATTCTGATTTTTAAGGTATACAAAATTTCACTGCGAAGCCCTTCACCAAGACAAAAGATGTAACGTCTGTCCTGAATCTGTTTTTATTTTCCTCTTTGTGGTTGCTTGTTTCATCCTTAAAATTCCTGAAGTCAAATTTCAGACGTAAGAAAGAAGGAATGGGGGGAAAAAAGAAGCGGAGAAGAAAAGCAAGCTTTAAAAATACCTTTGGTGTTCCTGTGTGTTTGTGAATATTATTACAAAGTGCCGTAATGAGAGAAAGAACAACACAAAGCGAGATTTTTGCCTGTGAGCGAGATGGCGAGGAATCTGAACAGCGAAAGGCCCGAGTGTGTGTGTGTGTGTGGCCGCCTGTAGGAGGTCTTTCTCTTTGTACGTGGATCTCCTTGGGATGTTAGCAGCAGGGGAATCGGGAATGAAGAGCTACTCTTTTGGGTCTGAGTAACAGAGAACAACACAACGAAAGGAGGCGAATGGGACACAATGAACAGAGAGATGAAAGGGTCAGTGTTAGAAAAACACACTCCTCACTAAAAAAACCAAAGACAGTGACCTTTCTGTCCAGTTCACTTCATAGACACTTCAGGTGATCTTTAGAGATTACCAACAAAGAGAATCAGATCACTTTAACAACTACTTATTTTCCCCATTCGTTTGAGATGAAGTGACTTTTATGTGTTTACAAATAATAGCAAATGATTGCTATGAATTTCATAATTTTATACACTATTGTTCAAAAGTTTGAGATCTCTTCTGCTCACCAAGGCTGCATTTATTTGATCAAAAATACAGTAAAAATTGTGAAATATTATTACAATTTAAAATAACTGTTTTCTATGTGAATATATAGTAAAATGTAATTTATTCCTGTGATCAAAGCTGAATTTATTTGATCAAAAATACAGTAAAAATTGTGAAATATTATTACTATTTAAAATAGCTATTTTCTATGTGAATATATTGTAAAATATAATTTATTCCTGTGATTAAAGCTGAATTTATTTGATCAAAAATACAGTAATAAATTGAAATATTATTGCAATTTAAAATAGCTGTTTTCTATGTGAATATGTAGTAAAATGTAATTTATCCCTGTGATCAAAGCTGAATTTATTTGATCAAAAATACAGTAAAAATTGTGAAATATTATTACTATTTAAAATAGCTGTTTTCTATGTAAATATATTGTAAAATATAATTTATTCCTGTGATTAAAGCTGAATTTATTTGATCAGAAATACAGTAAAAATGTGAAATATTATTACAATTTAAAATAACTGTTTTCTATGTGAATATATTGTAAAATGTAATTTATATCCAGTGATCAAAGCTAAATTTTCAGCATCATTACTCCAGTCTTCAGTGTCACATGATCCTTCAAAAATCATTCTAATATGATGATTTGATGCTCAGGAAACAATCGTTTGCATTGTTATTAATGTCTTTACTGTCACTTTTGATCAGTTTAATGAACCCTTGCTGAAGGAAAGCATTAGTTTCTTTAAAAAAAAAAAAAAAATCGGACCCCAAACTTTTAAACGGTAGTATAATTTAATGAATTTTATAATTTCGTTCATTATACTGTACATTAAGATTGCATTTGTTATATATTTCTGACTATAGATCAGAGCTAGCCTCCTAATTGAAGTCATCTTTTGTTTCTGATTATGTTTATGCAGTAACTAACATTATTCATGAAACACAAGTAGAAGGAATTTCTATGTAAATCATAAATCAAATTTACATAAGCATGATTTATGCATGACTCAGAATGATATTTCTTCTGCATGTTGCATTGATGCAACAATTTATGTACACTAAAAAGATTTTACATGCAATTTACACAGAAATTCCTGTGCATGTTTCATGAATAAGTTATTATAAAAAATTATTTTGCTTTTATAGAATAATGGTAAAAATAAATGAAAGTATGTTTACAAATTAATTTATATATTATAATATAATATAATATAATAACATGGAATTCTGTTCATTTTATAATTTTTACTTAACAGATTCCTTCTTTCCTTCTTATTGACAATTTAATAACACTTGATTTCATAAATGATTAACACAGAAATTCCCTTAATATATGTACAAAATATTTTGCTTTTCTAAAATAATGGCAAAATTAAATGAAAATATATTTGCAAATATATATTACAAATTATAATATAAGACAACATGCAATTCTGTTGATAAATTACTGATTTTATTAATTTTATTTTTCATTTTTGTAATGATAATATATATATATATAATATGAAAATTTATTGATTCTATTCTATTGATAAAATTCTGATTTTTAATTTTCCTGCCTTTAACGCTCATTCTGAGGTGTTCAGCTTCGAATGCCGGACACTTCCAGCATGACCTCTGACCCTTTACACCTCTCGGCTCGAGGAAGAAGACGGTGCACACGGCCTCTGCCTCACATTCCCCCCTCGCCCTGGAGCGTTTGTGGGAAAGGTCTGAGCGAGAGAAAGAAAGATGGTTTGGAGAGAGAGAGAGTTTTGAGAGAGGGCCTTCAAAGTGTGCCAGCCCCGTCCGCATGTTTCCATTAGATTGTCGTGTTGGCTAATTAGAGAGCGGCAGCATGATTCACCTTGTTAATTAGAAGGACTTGCACACCATCGGCCCCGGGGCTCTGCGGGGGAAAACGAGAGATCCAGAGAACGAGAGGGCTCTTCTTCAACGCCCGCAGTCTCTCCTTCTCTGAAGATCCTTTTGCTTTTTGATTCGAAAATGAATAAATCATCGGCGCCGTCCTTTCGGTGCGCACACGACTCTGTTCATCTGCCACCGATGCAAATTACACCTGATCAATAGAAGGTGACGTCGGAGCCGCACTTGCGGAAGAAAGAGGTTGAGAGGGGAAAAGACTGCTTGCCCAAGCAGTGGTGACACAAAAGATGGAAATTTTCTACTTAGATAAGCAGGATTTTTAATGATCTCCTCTTGCTTATTCTGAAATTCCCCTTCAAATAATACCGTGAACCCTTCTCTGCTAATGCCAACACACTGTGCTCTCCAATTAAACATTATTTTATGTTGCCTTTTGGGTTACATTTTTAATTAAATTTTTTAATATTTTTTTTTACATTTATTATTATTTTTAATTAAATATTATTTTAACATTTTTATTATTATTGTTTTAATAGGTTAATATTTGTGGAATTGTTACTATATATTTAAATAAAATAATAAATTTACATTTATTATTATTTTTAATTAAATATTATTTTAATATTTTTATTATTATTATTTTAATAGGTTAATATTTGTGGAATTGTTACTATATATTTAAATAAAAAAATAAATGTACATTTATTATTATTTTTAATTAAATATTATTTTAATGTTTTTATTATTATTATTTTAATAAGTTAATATTTGTGGATTTGTTACTATATTTTTTTTATTTACATTTATTATTATTTTTAATTAAATGTTATTTTAATGTTTTTATTATTATTATTTTAATAGGTTAATATTTGTGGATTTGTTACTATATTTTTATTACTTTTTAAAATTTACATTTATTATTATTTTTAATTAAATATTATTTTAATGTTTTTATTATTATTATTTTAATAGGTTAATATTTGTGGATTTGTTACTATATATTTTCATTTTTTTATTTACATTTATTATTATTTTTAATTAAATATTAATAGGTTAATATTTGTGAATTCATTACTATATATTTTAATTATTTTTAATTTACATGTATTATTATTTTTAATTAAATATTATTTTATTTTAGTAATTATTTTAATATTATTATGTTTTTATTTATTATTACTATTTTAAATTTGTCATTTTTATTTATTTTTATTATTATTATTATTATTATTATTACTATTCTAATAGGTTAATAATTTGTGGATTTGTTACTATATTTGTGTGTGTGTGTTTTTTTTTTTTTTTTTTTTTTACTGCTATTAAGTTTATAACGGCAGCAATAATTAAAGATGGATATCATCCAAAGTCAAACGGCACACACATGTCTGTGCTTCTGTTGAATATGAATGGTGCTTGAAGAGCAGGAAGTGACCTCATAATGAGCCCGGCCC